>NC_136507.1:36056742-36084242 GCF_053919585.1 Euprymna scolopes | reverse complement strand
GTTCATTTTATGAAACCTTGTCCTTTTCCTGACAGCACTCTTTATTTGGTGCAATCAAATATTTATGAAGGTTTGCCGTCATTAAGTCGTCACATTCCTGTCTCAAGGAGTTCTCAGCAGACGGAATTACCATTGACAAAAATTCCATTTATCTCTCACGCAATCCATCTCGATGGGGATTCTCCCTCTTTCTAACGAACAAGAATTCGCACATTTTAGATTGCCGACAACTTTGTATTATCGATTTTTATATTCTGGCGTGCATTTATGTATATCTCTTGACAATCTAGAAACCTATGTAATCAGACTGCTGTTGAGTTTAAAGCCCTTTGTCTACATTGTCATTGAAATGTTCGATGATAGTAAATATACGATCAGTGTCTTTAGATAAAAATACAACTAGTACAATTAATACCACTTAGATAATACATTAAACACACACACATACACACACACTCACACACACATACACACACACATATATATATATATATATATTATACAGGGCCGAAAAAATACAGGAGGAAGTAGAGAAAGGAGAGATCTACTATCAACACAGCTCCTCCCGCCGCTCCGATTACCAGTCGACCCCCCCCCCTCACTGCAAAAAACTCTGTGGATCAAGGATAGGCCTCCACAGCAAACTGTAGACCAACCCATAAGTAACCAGACCCCATCTCACCGACAGGAGAAAAATTATACTCGTCACAAGTGATTGCCGATGAGTTATATATATATATACGAGAGAAAGAGAGAGAGAGAGAGAGAGAGAGAGAGAGAGAGAGAGATGGCGTGTGTTGCTGGGTTCGAATCTATCGACTGATGTTAATCGTGACACCCTGCACTGAAGGATCCCGAAAGGATGAAACACTAGTGTCTGTAGGTATTTAATTATTATGGTAAATAATTAGGTTAGCCCCTTTAAGAAACTCATTTCTTATCGTTAAGCACTTTCAGTTGAAGTAAGTCGGTCAATTTAGCTCTGATGCATAGATCATTGTGTAACGATTATATCACTCGGGCTGAAGTAAAAACATTAAAAATATGTTTAAAATTCAAGGAATTGCACACGCAAAGCATCTTTAAACATTACTGTTTCCGTTTTTCAAACATGCTATTTGTTGACAGGATAATTAATTATACAAGATGTATAAAGAAAAGCGTTGTTAATATCAGTATTAAATGTTAAAATATATCAGAAACTTTAAAATAGCACATATGCAAATTAGCCATATAGACTTTGCTCTGAGAAAATTTCAGAATGTTATATATATATATATATTACTATATATATACAAATATATATATATTTAAATATATATATATATATATATATATATATATTTATAATTATTTTCTACTATAATAATTAAATACTTACAGGCACTAGTGTTTCATCCTTTCGGGAATCGTCAGTGCAGGGTATCACGATTACTACCAGTCGAACGATTCGAACCCCGTGTCACGAGATATCTCTGGCTCGATTAGCGGAGACCTAATACATTCGGCTACCATTAACCGCTTGAAATAACGTTGAATTTTAAACATCTATATTGTAAGTGTTCATTTACGTCAGTCAGACAGTGATCTAATCGTTATACGATGATCTACGCATAATATATATATATATATATATATTTATATATATTTATATATATATATATAAATATATATATATAAATATATATAAATATATATATATAAATATATATAAATATATATATATATATATATAAATATATATATATATATATATATAAATATATATATATATATATATATAAATATATATATATATATATAAATATATATATATATATATAAATATATATATATATATATAAATATATATATATATATATATAAATATATATATATATATATAAATATATATATATATATAAATATATATATATATATAAATATATATATATATATAAATATATATATATATATAAATATATATATATATATATATATATATATATATATATATATATATATATATATATATATGTTTTCTGTAAAATCCGAGGAAGCTACGGACAGCCAGAAAAAAAACGGCCGGGTACCTGAAACAGTAATGTAACTTAACAGAAAGTTACGGTAATCAAAGTAAAACGCATATTTGCTCTACAACAGCATTGAGCACTTTCTTCTGCTTTTATTAATTACCATTTCTACTAAATATATATATATATATGTATATATATGTTATATATATATGTATATAAAACATAAACATTTTATGGAATACATTCGATTTACATTTCGATCGTCAAAATATCTTCGCCAAAAATGGTATGTTATGCGCATATTATTTTTTAGAGAATTCTAAATCCAAACAGTGCATGCATATAAATTAGTGCGTGTATATGTTTATAGACCAAATTCTGCTCGATGGCTTACCTATAGGACCTTTAGACTTGTTTAGAAAAACTGAAAACTTCGCCCTAGCATATATTACATTTTGTTTTATCAGAGATTTGGGAGTGTTGTTCATTGCTGTCAATACTCAAATCTCCTCAACTAATAATACAACAATAAAGTATTTCTTTTGATGAGTACATCTATCCTACCATCTATCTATTTCTCTATCTACGAATATATATATATATATATATATATATATATATATATATATATATATATATATATATATACAGACAATGTGAATGTAAAAACAGACACAAAGACACAATGATAGAATGAAGGGTATATAATCAATAATTTACTTATTTTTCATAGAAAATAAATCCAGATAATTCAGAATTTATCTTTAACTTCTCATCTGACAAATAACATAATACTTAGTCCGCTTAAACTTATCAGAGCAAATTTCCTTACAGAATTAAAGCCTGATCGTAAATATTTTTCTAAAGAAAGTTAGACTTACAGAATATATATATATATATATATATATATATATATATATATATATATATATATACGAGCAAACAGTTAATAAAACGATAGACATAGATTGACTTTTACTTACATGGCGTATAGCGATATGAAATCTCGGAAGACAGTTCCTCGTCATTGTAGATGTGTACAGAACTCTCCAGAAGAAAACGAGCTATTTACTTACCTACAAGAAAAAGAGAAAACCAGAAAATTATAATTAACGATAGGAATACATAGAATGCCCCCTAATAAAAGAAAAAATATATTAAGAAAGAATAATAATTAATTCGGAGATTCATTTGGATTTATTTTTTTTAATGCAAACACTAAATTTAGCATTAAGAATGTGGCTCGGTTTTGCATGCAACTTTAACGTAAAATAGTCACTAACTTCCCAGCCAGTACCTAACTAAATACTGTTTAAATAAATATATTGGTAGAATTCAGTGTTTGTTGCGTGAAATCCGTGGGTTTTGAAAGGGAAAACGTAAAGAATATTGTGTTCGTTACAACTCTACTTTCAACCGAGGCATTGTTTGTTTCGTTCATCACACTCTTTTCTTCTACCTCTTCTTTTACACACGTCCGTTCGTTTTTGTGACTCAAAATCGTCTCTCTTCCCGCTTTCCTTTCCTCGTTATTTATGGAATCAGGGTACGAGATTCTGCGAGATTCTCCGAGATTCCACAGGACTTTTTTCCACATAAACGCATGCGGGCGCCATCTTGATTCTTAGTCTGTGCTCTGCAGGCACAAACGCGCAGCCTCTTTAAAGGTAAGCCACTTTCTTTACAAATATATAAGAACGGAATGAAGTGCTTTCAGAGTGAAAAGAACATGGTCAAGCTAATAACGCGAATGTCGGACATTTTTACACAAGGAACGAAATAATAATTTCACCGTATTACGATGACCTTGAATTGATTGTTTTTAGCGGCTGGTTTTCTCTTTAAGTAATTTTACGTTTAAATCGTGTTTTTCATTTTTGAATTTTGATTATTTTATATGTTCATATATTTTATTTCTTAATGAACTGAACACACAAAACGAAAGTAATATCAATTTAGGAAAGAAATCCTAACAAGCAGAACAAATTTTCTGTTTTGAACACAAAAGAAATATGAGTTTTTTTTTTCGTATTCAATTCATAGAAAGAAAGGTAAGTTTGCATCTTTTTTTTTACACTAAAAGAATATAATCTTTAACTCTTAATATAATCTTAAACATTAAAATTAAAACTTGTGTGATTTTCGAGAAAATAATAATTAAATTCGAAATCTGATGAATTATTAAAAACGGATTAAAAAAAAATACTTCTTTGTTTTCATCGTTTTAAGATTTAAAAAAAATATATGTATATATTTATTTATACACTATTATATTGCCGGATAATTCCGGGTTTTTTCGCCTTTTTAGATTGGAGTTTTGCAAGACTTCTTGATGTCTACTTTTTAAATCAGCTGAATTGCATTCAGACGAATATCTTCCTGTATGTTCACAATTAGAAGTGATGTAGGTCGTAAAATCTACAACCAAGAAATCTTCTAATACTAAAAATTTATCACAAATAAATATGTTTATGTACATAGTAACATGGACACATATATAGTTATACCAGCAAGTTAACCGCCGTTGTCAAGTCGTAAAATATGCATGTATATTATATTTTAATTAATACAAAATATATGCGTGCAAGTATTATATTTTTAAACAGTTCTCTTCTTGAGAGAAATACGATAAACATTATACCAGCCTGGCACGTATTTAAACTGGTTTTACAAACCTATTTATTCTAAACATAAAGAAGCTACCAGGTCCTAATGATTTTCAGTCTGCAGACTCGAGATTTAACAGAAAGTGGTATTGAGATTTGGAAAAATCTTTTTAATCGGTTTTCACGCAGAGATTTGGCTGTCCAGAGGACAAAGTTCAAGGATTTGACCTTTGAAAACTTGACCTTACCTCCACCAATTTTAGGTCTAAGCACTTGAAATTTTGCATGAAGGTTACTTAAAAATGGATCAAACTGTTCGATTTGATTTGAGCCCAAAACAATAAATTTTAAGGGGTCACAATATAGGTCAAATTAAAAAAAAAAAAGCTCTGCGGACTCTGCTAAATTAATCAGCCAACCGTTGGTCTAAACAGTTGAAATTTTACATAAAGTGTATTGATACATAAGGTAAGCTTTTTAAATGTTTTTTTGCCGAGAATTTGGCTGCCAAGAGTCAAAGTTTTAACGATTCAAACTTTGCGGTCTCTAGCAAAATATTAAGTCAATGCCGGGCCTAAACGATTGAGGTTTTACATAAACGGTATTCAGACAAGCTTTTCTATCAGTTTTGAGCCCGATAATTTGGTTTCTAGGGAGTCAAAGTGTAAATAGTAGACGTTTGAATATTCTACCAAACTCCTCCGCCAATTTTAGGTTCAAAAAATTGAAAGTTTAGATATAGCTTACTTGGATATGAGTTAAAGTGTTTAAAATAAATATACAGATGAACATAAAGTTATGCATACGGTTCGAGCAAAGCCGGGCTAAACTGCTAGTATATACATAAATATTGAAAAATGCCAATAGAGCACAGGTATATATTTTTTAAATAAACATAAATATGTAAATTTTCCATGATCATACGCCTTCGATAGGATCATTTAGTTAGTTTTTATCTCTCTCTCTCTCTCTCTCTCTCTCTCTCTCTTTGGTATAATATCAACAATAATAGAAAAATGAGTGTGATCCTACAGCGTAGATATATATCCACACAAACACGCATGTATATATATATATATATATATATATATATATATATATATATATATATATATATGTATATATATATACATATATATATATGAATATATATATACCTTAATTCAATATTTCTCATATATATATATATATATATACATATATATATATATATATATATATATATATATATATATATATATATATATATATATATATATATAATAAAATAAAAATTACAACTAAATTTACCAAAATAATCCAAGACGGTAAAATTAAAGTATATTATAAACATTAAAGAATTTATATTTATAAAATTATCCCAGCCAGATATTTATGTATCGGAAGTAGAGTGAAAAGCATATCTTATTTTTCTTTTATTAATATTATTGGAATCTTTTCTTTATTCCTTGTACACATTTTTGTGAATTATTCCATGGATTTCTGCCTTTGGATTATTATGGACCATCTTCTTCCAATTACGGGATTTCCTTGGATTTTACTTGTAAAAATGGAAATTCTTTTAACTTTCTTGAAGTTGTACATTTGGATTTTACCGTCACTGGATTTTTTATCTTCCAGCAGACTATCCATTCATGTGTAATCACGTTTTTCTTTTCCATATTTTCTCTGCTTCCCTTTTTGTGTTTTCAAGTAAGATTTTTGACTTCTTGTTGTTTCATCAAATACTTCTGCATGCAAAATCTGATCCTGCATTTTGCTAATTCCTACCCTCTGATGAGAAGGAAATTATTAAATTATTTTTCGAAACTCCAGGGGTAAGGACTATCCACTTATCTAGTGTTTCCTTTTCAGATTAAATATATTTTCATTCATTTCAAAGTGTTTTTAACATATTTTATTTACTGCTTGCTCATATATATATATATATACATATATATATATATATATATATATATATATATATATATATATATATATAAGAGAAATATTGAATTTGGTTTCTTTGACAATTTGATAATCATATAGCCCTAAAACCAAAGCACGACAAAAAGTGGCAGTCAAAATGCGTGTGAATTTGTGTTGAGGTGCCAGTTAACCCGAAGTCCGCATTTCGTGTTCTGTGGGTGTACACTCTTTTAAATGCAAGCAAATCACGACTCGAACGTCCGTCGCCTTCTGATCTAGGTAATTGGTAGGAAACAAAATCGTGAAAGAGAATTGCGTGCACTGAAACGACTTCTTCTCTCTCCCTTTGATTTTAATCCCCTCCCCCTCCCCCCTCCCCGTAAACCCAATATCAGAGCCTCCGTTGTATGGCTTTGTAACGTCGGTCCAATGAAGTTTTCGATGCAATCCAGCCGTGGATGAATTCCCGATTGTCTCATTAATGTCCTCGGGTAAAGGAGGACTTTGTATTTCCGTCTTTTGCGATATCGATTTTCGATCACTAAGTATATAATATGTATTATATGTGGCCACCCTTTCGAGTTGTCGGTGAAATATCAATTCCTCTGCACGGTGAATTATTGCAAGTGCTTCAAATGTTCAAGTATAGTGTGTTTTATTAAGGTTTAATCATATTAACCCATTCACGCAGGCATTTTCAGTTCTTTATATATATATATATATATATATATATATATTTATTATTATATATATATGTATATATATATATATGTATATATATATGCATATATATATATATATATATATATATATATATATATATATATATATATATATATATATGTTCTGTTCTGGGGTAACTGACACCCCTATTCCTGTCTTCACATGGACTCTCCCATCGCTGTGAAAGGCAGCCATTTTGGATTCTCTAATCAGAGATTCCATGCCAGCCTAATCGTTGACATGACTTTACCGACCCTCCTGTTTGATATATCTATATATATATCTATTTATAATCTCGGGAATTTCTTTATCTATTTATAATCTCCTCTTAATGTCTAATATATGTAGAAAAAGCGGGTCATCCTTCGTAGGGACGTGATGTCCCTCAACAAATAAGGTTGTTCCGTAATCGTGTCTGGGGAGTCGGCTAATTTCAGTTAATGTTTGTAGATGTGATATCTACAGCCTGGATACCAGCAGTAACTATCTTAGTTGTATATGACGAGTTGCTTGTCACATCGTAGAATGTAGAACTGGATGAAAATATAAGAATTTAAAATCGAGAAATAGTCAATAGATTGCGCCATGGCCCATATCGTTAGGTCGTCAGTATTGCACATTTCATGAGTGCGACGACCTGCGTTCGCGCCTATGTCGGAGCACGTCACTGATGAGATGCAGTACATAGAAACCCACTTTGGTGCTGGCGTTGTCCGTTGTCGATGCAATTGCTCGATTCTATCTAGTTCTGGGTTCTAGCTTTATCTTGAAAGGTGTATGTGAACGGGAATTTATATATCTATTTATAATATCCTCTTAATGTCTAATATATATATATATATATATAGTAAGTTATAAAATATATATGGCGATTAAGCTACTGAATATTCCAGGTTTCATCCACTCTAGGATACTTCAGGCGTTATTAAGTAAATACTTCAAGGGTACGCATGAATTTATACTTTCGTACATTAATTTATGTGAGTAAATGAAATATATATATATATATATATATATATATATATATATATATATATATACACGTTTATTTCTATTCAGATAAACATTTTACATAGCCATTACATAATCATGGCAATGTTTCGGTAATTCGGTTATAAATAACCAACATAACCGATGAGCTCGTCAAGTGACACAATTTCGTCACTTTTTAATTATTTATTGTTTGGATATATATATATATATATATAGTCAACGACGGGTAATTTTGCTAGTATCTCTCTCTCTCTCTCTCTCTCTATATATATATATATATATATATATATATAGAGAGAGAGAGAGAGAGAGAGAGACAGAAACTAGCAAAATTACCCGTCGTTGACTGGGTTCAAAAACAGCATACAGAAAATGGAATCTGATTTATGAAAGTATGATTGGTTATGAAAACGAAGGGTTGTAAAGATATAGCTTCGAATTTAGGGGTATCAAATCCAAAGTAAATATAATGAAAGTAAAAATAAAATAGATAAGCCCCATAATTTATTATACCATACATGTTCACACTGAAACACTTATCCCAATATTCTGTGGAGATTTATTAAAAAAACTTGTAAACTTTGTGACATATTTCCATACTATGGAGGTCAGGCGGAACGATCACCCCCATAATTTTATTATACCATATTGCTTCAAACTGAAACATAATTATCAATGTATACTTACGCAGATAGATATGAACAGTCCTTATTAATGTGTTTCATTCTATGGAGGCCAGGCGGGAACGCAGGACCCACAATTTTATTATACCATCCCTATTTAAGTGAAAACATACTTATCAAAGTATTCTTATGTACATCTATATCAAAAACACTTGTAAATGTTTTTTTTTAATTTTAATATTTTTATTTCCATATTTTGTGGACCAGGCGCGAACGCAGACCCCACAATTTTAATGAATCATCATTATGCCAGATCAAACCTACCCATTCCTGTGTCTCAGTACATATTCTATCATTATATGTTACGAGTTTTCTATAATAGTCAACTATATAGGAGCCTATTCGTGACCAGACACACAGACAGACTTTCAGCTTATATATATATATATATATATATATATATATATATATATATATATATATATATATATATATATTAGTGAAAGGATAAAGTTGACATCTTTGCATTATTGTTTGATAAAAACGATAGGGGCCTTTTATTCTGTTTGGAAGTGGCACAATGGTCAACGGGCGAGGTCGCAGATACTTTGTTGTACAACTTTTGCTCTCAACGATTAAACTGATGTCAACAGGACCATTGCCACCACCCTAAAAATGCATCGGAGGTAGCCACAAATAAAAGCGACTTGTACTGGGTTCTGTAAAAACGATTTTCGGCCAGTGTTATGGTATTTGATTTGGTTTCTAAGTGAGGGCCACATCATGCATTCCAAAATCTTGGAAGTCTACTGGAAGGTAAATACTACAGTGTATCTGGATGGGCTGAAGAGTGCGGTGATCCCCTGTTTTAATCAGCTGACAGATCGTGAGTGTGGCAGTATGATTCGACGCCGACAGAGAATTCCAAAGAGTCCCAGGCTTGACTTTAGAAGGCCCATCTTTCCGACTTGAAGACGCTGAAATGCTTTGTTTCGCCATACGTCGGGAATATCACCGACATGACCTCACACAACACCAAAAGCCAACCTGATCGCCGCTATCTGCCGAGTATTCGCCGAGCCCACGCTTGTGCTTCAGGAAAAGGCATGCTCCCAGTTTCCAACCCGTATCGAAGCGGATGATTGAGACTAAAGGTGTCAACATGAAATTGATGTTATCTCCACAACATAATCAAGTTACTTGAATAGATTTTTTTTAGTAAAAGTCTTTAAATAAAGAAGTAGTATTTTTCTCGTTAAGGCGACACTTTTACCGTTCTAATATATATATATATATATATATATATATATATATATATATATATATATACGTATATAATAGAACGGTAAAAGTGTCACCTTAACGAGAACAGTATTACAGCTTTATTTAAAAACTTTTACTAAAAAATTCAATTCAAGTAACTTGATTATGTTGTGGAGATGACATCTATTTAATATATTAAAATATATGTCAATATATACATAAACATATATATATATATATGCATATATATTAATATATATAAACATATAAATGCATATATATGGATATATACATATATATAACTAACTATATATGCACATATATATATATACATAAATATATACATATATACACATATGTATAGATAAATACACACACACACACACACACACATATATATATATATATATTTATATATATATATATATATATATATATACCAAAAATATTTTATCTTAGGTAAAATATCCAAGAGTACAAATCACTGAATTTCAACAGGATATTATCCGCTCATATTTAAGTTAACAAAATTACGAGAAGTGACTACCATTAACGTACTGTTTCATTCTTTCAACCAATCGTTAATACTTTATAAACTAGAGGTTAGTCATATAATGAAACTTAATGAAATGATTTTGATCCAGTGACTGAGTGTTTATTGTCCGATGACGATGTCTTTTACGACTGAAATAGTAAATTTATTGTAGCGACTTATCGTAGTTTTGTAGACCTCCGTTAAGTAAAACTATGCATATATATATTTTCATAACTTAATATATATATATATATATATATATATATATATATATATATATATATGGGTTTTGAAACGTATATGCTTAAATAAATTGTGTTTTAACGAACACATACGAATTTCACAATACTTCTAAATGACGAGAGGATGAGAAAAAAATAATATTAAACACTCTCTTATCAGTTTGGCTTGGTGTTACCTTCAAGAACTCACGTCGACTCCGCAGCTCTCATTAACTCTGATTCCAAAGAAAATTTAACTAATATTTTATTTACGTCCTCCGCTTTATCTTTTTATCAGATAAATGCTGAGATCTCTATTTATTATTATAAAAATACACCCGCTTATTTACGCCTTAACTTATTTATTTACTCCTTAGCTGATTTACTACATCTAGTACGCACTGGTTTGTACTTGTTAGTAATAAAACTTGTGCTTCTTCCGTACCTTTATTCTCTAGTTTTTTTATGTATCTCATTAAAGCATTCGTCTTCATATAAATTCGTATTATATTTGTTATTACATCATCGATGATAGAACAATTGATTTTTAAAAAGGTAAATATCCAGAATTTCCATATTCAATTAAACAAGTTACTCAATAAATTACCTTGTTGGCCTTTGATGTTTAGTAATTAAGGATATAACTTTGAATGTGTTTGTTAGCTTATATTTTCTGTACCAAAAGATACACACGCGTCTCCTTATATTCATATGATGATTTTCTTGACATTGACCATTTTAGAAATGGTTTCCTAATTCATGTCAAATGAAACTAACAACAGAATTAGTGCGTACTTACTGAGAACTGTCTAACCGCCCCCAGTTCGCGTGATCCTTTCTTAATAAGATTACCAGCCCAAATTCCCAAGGCTATCCTATATAGTTTTTGCTGGGGTTTTACAATTTATTTACAACAGATCAGCCAAACACACCAACACGCGATTAATTGCTGCTGTTAAATCTCTATTTATGTTATGTAGATCAATCTTATAAAAAGATTTGATTCCTGGCGACAATCTTAGTCGTCAGCCTGATCTGTCTGAGGTACGAAGTGCCTCAATAAGTTTTCAGACTTTTTCGTGTGGAAATTTTTTTTGCATGTACTCACACGCGCGCGCACACACACACACACACACGCACATAGGAAACTTTAGTTCCCTTCTAAATAATCTCATCTGGCTGCACTTGTTGTGCCGTTCCAACAACTACTAAAATACTCCATAGACTTCCTCTTGTGTAAACGTGTCAATAACTGTCGTCAAAGGCCCTTCATCCCCTCAATTGTCTCATAACGACAGCCTCTAAGGTTTTCCTTGAGCTTAGGGAATAACCAAAAGTCACAGGGAGCAAGGTCTGGATTATAGAGCGAGTGCGAAACTGTTTTAATGTCCATCTTCGTGAAATAACCTGTGATAAGAATGAGGTTGTGAACTGATGCTCTAACGCAAATCTTCCGCATCTTCATTTCCTCCCAAATAATTTGTGTACAGTTCCCACACTGACATCAAACTGTGCACTTATTGTCTCTATAGACACACGACGGTCATTATCCTTGAAATTCTTTATTTGGCAAATTAATTTTCGTTTTCTGACTTCCTTACTCATCCCATACCTATTATCATCTCTCGCAGACTCACTGTATTTTTAAATATTATATCCTACTGAAAACCGATGGTCGATTCATGTAAGATGGTCTAAAATATTTCATACTTTTTTGTCGCATTTTCCTAAGTTTAAAAACAGAATTTTATTGCATAGTATTCTCTTAAAACGCCATGGTGTCAAGATTAAATGTATGAAATTCATGAGCTGTGACAATCAGGCTTTAGTAGCTTGACATCCTTCCTGTAGCTGCTCATTTTAACCTGAAATAGTTTACATTCGTCACTCATCTCATCGGATGTATACCAAAAAACATACTAAATTAAAAAAAAAAGATACGGCAATTAAAAATGCCTGTACAAAAAAAGTGTAGAAAACTTATTGAATCACAAGTCTTAGTCGTATATGAAATTGCAATATTGACATTAAAAGATATTCGCGAAAACAACCTAATTTTGTTAATATTTTCTCTTCAGCCTAAAAACATTGTGTTTTTACGTTTTACAAAAATTTTCGGACTTAATCTAATATATAACGGATGTCTTCATAATTTAATTTTCATAAAAAATTAACAAATCTACATAAAATAAAATAAAAATCCTTAAACATCTTAAAAAATATAAACAAACAAATTTTCAATCATAAAAAGGGGAAAATAATTGCAGGTTAAACTTAAAGAAAAATGCATTATTTCCTTAATATTATTAGTGGAATCAGAGGTCGCTCGAATCACAAAACTAAATTGCCTGAATAAAGAATCAGCAGCGGCAGGAAGTTAATAGTGGCTCAATGGTTATCGATGCGGGCTGATAATAACCTGCGTGAGGAAAGTTCATTCCAGAGGAAAACTTTAACTTAGAAACGTTGGCAAACTTCGCGTGGCCACTGCTGTAAGTTACCGATATACATCTAGAAGAAATGCCTGATAAAATTATTTAGGGAAACGAATGCTAACAAAAAAAGATAATCATTAATGATGTTAAAACACATAATTATCTTCAGCATATGTTCGGCGTAATCACGTTGACACACGATTTTCGTCGGATCACCGAAATTAAGCAACGTTGAGCCTGGTTAGTACCAGATCGGTGCGCATTTGGTAATTCTAGGCGCAGTATGTGCTCTCCGCTTATCTCGGCATTTGTTTCCAGTCGTCCTGTACTTCAGTTGCCACTGGTATTTAACAATGTCGACTCAGGGCAGGTGTGGTTGGAGATTGCGCACCTCCTGCCATAAAAATTTAACGCAAGCAACCCTTCGTGGGTATCTATAATCTGTCCAAGACACGGAAGGAGCCTGCTTTTTATCAGCAGCAGTAGCCATGTCATGACGTGGCATAAGCTGGCGTGCATAAACGTATTTATAAAAAAAACGTACATTTTTTATTGCGAATATTTTTTTTTACTCACTTGCCCATCACGCTTGTTTTTTTTAATTGTTATTTAACTCTAACAAGACACAGTGCAACTAACTCGTAAGAAAATTCTAATAGGGACCAGATTTGCCAGGATACTATTTAGGGAGTTGGGCAGCGAGATATTTATTCACATTACACTTGAACTTCTAAATGCTAGTACAGCCAGGGAAGCACTGACCTGGGAGTCTAGCAGTTCTTGAGAAGAAGCTGTTTGACTAGAAATCTTTAGGGGATCTATGTTTTTTTTTTTAATTAAGAAGTGTGGTTTATTGCTTGTCTGGTTTGTCGGGGTTATTTACGCCGAGGGTCTTCTAAGTTTTGGAGTTCGTTCGAGCGCTTAACTTAAAAGTACTTGTAAAACAAGCACAGGCATGCCATATTTCAGAGGTTGGAATTGAGCCGAGAGTATAATACCTATTAGGTTGGCGACTCCTTTTTTAACCCTATCTAGGAGATAGAAACTAGATGCAGATGCAGCAGTTCATATGCATATGCGAATAGTGATTTTGTAGGGATACAATATACCCTCCCGTATAGAGGTGTAAGTAACATTCTAGTACGGTAGAGAAAGTTTCCCTTTCTTACAGGCAGTTAACTCAATGTAGTTTGTCCAATTCATATTGTAAGTGAAAATTTAGCCTAGCATCCTAAGGGAAGTACATTCAGGTAGTGTATCATTAGCCATGGCAAACAGTGGTTCAGAGGGTGTCTTGTGATTATTAAAAGAATAATATATGATACATATATTAAGTATACATCTGGATTTTTAACGAATTAAAAACGCCTACGCTTTAATAAGTTATTATCACGACCATATAATAATGTAAACAGGCGAGTAAATGGGACGAAAATCCAGAAAATAATCTGTAATGATATCTAAGTAAAAATTCCCTCATTTCGACACACCCATTTTGTCTTGGCGCCATCTTCTAAGAACGCCCGTCGACAGCGCACCCCATCACCAACATAAATTCAAAGAAAATGCAAGTGAGATGTTTTTCTTGAATACTCTTTTTGACGCAATTATCAAATAAACGAATTGACTTATATTTATTATTGCAAAAATAAATCCTCTTTTTTAACCCTTTACATCGTGTACTTGTTTGTTTTTGTCATTACTAAATTGGGTGATTCTTACATCCTTTATTTTTCTGGGTTTCTCTTTCTGGTTATTCTTGAACCTTTCTTCATATAAAATTATTCTTGAAACATCTAAATTCTTCTGAACTAAACATCCTTCTTTTTTATTTCATCGTACTTCTAGTAATACGGAAATAACATAATAATTATATTATGTAAAAACACAGCAACGTCTGCAATACTAATTTTGCCATCTATATATAAATCCCGTATTGCCCTATCATTGGCATACAAAGTATCAAATTCATTTGTAACAAATCCACGGAGAGGTTTGTAGCAACAACGATAGCTCACTTATGCAAATGGCTAAGCCGTGGCTCGAGGTGATACCAAAGCTAAACAGGAGATGGCAAACAAAAGCAGAGGAAGATTTTAAATAAAGTAGGCTACGACAGCTGTAGTTTTGAAAGTACCAAGAATAAATACCTTTTATATCAACTAAAGAAAAGCTGAGTTGATGTTTTTCATTTGTTCATTTATGAGAATTTCGTGCACAACATCGGTTGCATGTAAACATAACTATAAGGTTACACTTATATTCAAAAATATATTGGATACCTGGTGCGTGTTTTAAAATCAGAATTCTGATGAGACTCTCCAGGCTTAGTTTCCAAATAACCGTATCAGACACGAATTTGTTTTTACAGTTAAAATACCTCTCTCCTTAACAGAATGGTCAATACTAATCAGTCGTGGTACTCTTCTCGAATTCTCTCCATTGACTTTGATTCTGCGCCATTCTGAGGAACTGGACGCTATTTTGCTTTTCAGAAAAATTATTGAAATTAGTTTTTTGAGTGGTTGTGGATAATTATATGGAGAAAAATATACGAAAAGAGAAGTTGTTACAATCTGGGTAGTCAATTATATATTGTTTATTTATTTTTGTAAGAAATACATTTTGAAAGAATTCAATTATTTATACGAAAGTGCACTTTCACTTAAATGCGAGTTAAGAATAATTCCCCCTTTGACCAATTTGGTACGCCCAAAACTGAAAAAAAAAATAATTAGGTAGAGAAGAATATTTTCTTTATAACGCTAAACTATCAAGAAGATAGCACTCTACAATGTTAACAGGATCAATTCATAAATACATGAAAATGAGAAACTAGTTGTATAACTGTATATGGGTATACAAAGATAAAACCGGGTTGAGAATCTTTTAATTAGAATCAACGTTCAAGGATGGAATACTGTTTCCACATCTGGGCAGGAGCTGCTAGAAAGGACTTGTCCTGCCTTGATAGACTTCAAAATAGACTTCGTTGCCTCGTAGGAGGACCTTTTCTCTTCCTTGCAACCTGTATCTCACAGAAGAGATGTTGCGAGTTTGTCTCCGATGTATCGTTATTTTCATGGAAAGTGTACGACTGAGCTTCAGTCTATTGTCCCCACTCGCCAAACTTTCACAAACACTCGTCTAGCTGAAAACACTATCAATTATTCTTGTTTTTATACGGTGTTTTTTTTATTTTTGAATGTACTTTTGCGGTCATAGTATCGGGTTTTGAAATCTAAGGAAGTCATGCCTACGTAATATTTCTTGTTATTCGGGTTTTCTTACGCAAATATTGTTGCCTGATAAACTACGCTTTTTGTTAGACATTTATTTTGGACTGGGCAAAGTGTGCGGTCTCTACAGTTGCATTTATCTTGTTTGTTATTAGTATTTTTATTTATGGTATGGTTTTTCTTGTCCGGGGTTGGTTTGTTATTATTATTATTATTATTATTAGTAGTAGTAGTAGTAGTAGTAGTAGTAGTAGTAGTAGTATAAAAACAACACTAGCGAATAAATACTGGGAACTCAAAGAAAGCGGACATTCGCCGGTAGTCGAATGGAAAATAATAAGACAAGCTACCACGTGCAGACATTAAGACAACCCATGTAAATTATGCCTCCATGAAATCTTTGCTATCCTGTACTTTAAAGAAATCCAAAATCTATTAAACTGTAGACGAGAAATAGCAAACAACTGTGTTTACAAAATAAAACTTACTGTAGGATAGCGATACAAAATAGCTTTAAAACTAACAATAACAATAGAAAACAAACAAATAAATAAATTAAATAAACATGAATATACATAAACGATCATATATATATATATATATATATATATATATATATATATATATATATATGTATGTATGTATATGTACATGTATGGGAGTACATATAGGTATATTTATATATATATATAAAAGGGAGGAAATCGTCTACCTTAAACCACTAACCTAGTTCTAAAACAGATTCTTTGTTCGATAAAATGCATGCCCATTGGCTGATAGGAAGGGGCGCGGTGGATACTAGAAAGCTGATTGGCTAACTAAAAATCCTCAAGATATATAAAAACAAGAAACAACCACAAAATTCACGCATAAGCCTGACGAATCCTATAGTGGATGAAACTCAGAATATTCAGTGTAGCTTAATCGCCATATATATTTTATAAATTACTTTATATATATATATATATATATATATATATATATATATATATATATATATATATATATATATATACTAGCAGTTCAGTCCGACTTTGCTCGGGCCTTATGTACTGTTCATAACTTTATGCGCATGTGCATAGATTAAAAAGTCTGCTTATATACCGTAATGCCTTTCAACATAATAAACTTCCTTAACTACCATAGAGAAAAGTTGGTAGAGACCGCAGACGTCATTTTTTTTTTTTTACCTTTGGCCCCAATTTTGTACCGTTTACATTAATTGGTTTGGGCTCAAATACAATTAAAATGTTGCACTCATGCCAAAGTTACTTACATCTAAAATTTCAAGTGTTTAGACCCAAAATTGGCGGAGGAGTTTGACAGAGTCTGCAAAGGTCAACTCTGTAAACTTTCACATCTTGCCAGCCAAATTTCCACCCTAAACTAATTAAAAAGCTTGCTGAATGTCTGAATACTCATTACGCCCAAGGATGGAATACTGCTGCCATATCTGGGCAGGGCCTGCTAAAAACAGCCTATCCTGTCTTGACAGAGTACAAAATATACTTGGTAGCTTAGAGGGGGATGCCCTTTTCTCTACTCTGCAACCTCTCTCCCACACAAGAGACGTTGCGAGCCTATCTTTGTTTTATCGTTATTTCCGTGGCAAGTGCTCGTCTGAACTCCGATCTCTGCCCCCCTCGCCAATCTTTCACGAAAAACACCCCTCTAGCTGAATCCACTGTCAAAAATTTCCCCCACTCTTTATCTGTGCCTAAATTAAAACGTGGATTCCATTAACAAAGCTTCTTTCTTAGAACTGCACGCCTGTTGAACTCTGTTCCGTCTGCCTGCTTCCCACCGGACTACAACTTGGATGTCTTCAAGTCCAACGTTAAAAAATCCTAATGAACCGCCCCCTTAAGTAAACACTTCATCAAATCTCCACACTAACGTACTGTACTTGCAATAACCCTTATCCCTGAGTGGCTTCCGGGCCTTGATAAGTGGTGACCACCGTGTAAAAAAAAAAAACAGTAAAATTTCAAATGTCCGACCCTAAATCGGCTTAATAGTTTGCGAGAGACCTCAAAGTAAAATTTTCAGAAAAAAAAAAACAATTAAAAAATATTTCCATATGTCTTAATAAACTTTACGCATAAATTTCAAATGTTTAGACCAAATGTTGGCTTAGTAATTTGGTAGGGATCGCAGACGTAATTATTTTTTAGAAATTGAAACTTATTATGACTCATTAACATTTCTTGTTTTGAGCTCAAGTCAAGTTATTAAGTTATATCCATGTCCAAGTAACCTATATTTTAAATTTCAAGTGTTGAGACCCAGATTTGGCGGAAGAGTTTGGTAGAGTTCTAAAAGGTCAAATCGTTGAACTTTGACCTCTTATC
This sequence comes from Euprymna scolopes, assembly GCF_053919585.1. Taxonomy (NCBI): domain Eukaryota; kingdom Metazoa; phylum Mollusca; class Cephalopoda; order Sepiida; family Sepiolidae; genus Euprymna; species Euprymna scolopes. Next base: position 36,065,330 of record NC_136507.1, on the reverse strand, counting down.
CAAATTTCTGGCCGAAAATCAATTAAAAAGATTTTCCTAAATCCTATTATACCGTATGTCAAATCTCGAGTTTATAGACCGAAAATTGACAAAGTTATTTGGTAAGGAAGTCTACGCAGACAGCCACTGTCACTTTCTCTCTCTCTCTCTCTCTTTCTCTCTCTCTCTCTCTCTCTCTCTCTATATATATATATATATATATATATATATATATATATATATATATATATATTTAGATAATAGCAGTGAGATGCGACGCCCTCATCATCGCTGCACCTTAAGGGAGCTTCATATGTCTCCCAACAGTAAACCATTCTAGTGTAGATTGCACTGCAGAATTATTACTTCTGATTATGTTAAAGTGTTTTTATATAATAGCTTTGATAACACAATTTAAAATGTGAAATTTAAGTATCTATATTAAATTGTGCATTAAACACAAACACGTATTTCGAATGTACCCCATTCTTATCAACGAACTGACTGCTGATTTGATATTCCAGGTCCTTCTCTTTGTGCGATGATGAAACTTCGCAAATGCACTTGTGATCTTAAGCTGTATAAAGGCAGTAACTTTGGTTTCAAATCCAACTGTTTCTTTTTTTAATCAGATGTTTTCGATTAAGGATTTTCGATACTGATGGGGTGGGCATTCTGATATAAAACTTATCTAAGAACAATTCCAGGCAGATGAATACATTTGTTGCATTTTGATGTAGACCCTAGGATTTATTTATCATAAAGAAAACAGGAGCCACTAAAGTGGTATGAGAGGAACGGTTAAATGCGGTTAAACATGGTATGCATGCCTCCATTTAGTCTCTGAAACCAGTGGTATTCAAACGTTGACTGGTCGATTTCATTTAGTTGTCAAATAGGGGTGATTTGTACACCACACCACCACCCTCCCGAGCTTGACATTCTCCTGTGATTATCGTATAGCTCTTTTTCCTGGGGTCGAGTTCATCCTCGTCGTCAGTTGTTGTAGACCCGTGCTAGGGGTCACAAATGAAAGAAGCCACAAGTAGTTTAAAGTGTATATGTATTTATCATAAAGAATAGAGGAGCCACTAAAATCGTATGAGAGGAACGTGTTTGTAGCATGCGGTTAAACATCATATGAATGGCTCCATTTAGTCTCTGAACCCAGTGGTATTCATAGGACTACTGGATTAAACTTAATTCTCAAATAGGGGCGGTTTGTACTCTACAAAATTTTTTTTAAAAAACCTAGCCATTTCAGAATCTGTAGGAAACCACCTCTCACATATGCGCAAAGTGCTTTTTATATATAAGTAAGAATAATTAGAATTAAAAATAGAACTGGTTTCTAAAATGCGTACATTTCATTTTTTTTTTAATTTAAGATATTTAATTTGTAGTTTAATAACATTTCCGTTGAGTTCGATCAGTAGTAGCAGCAGTAATCAGAGTAGCAGTAAGAGTATGTGTCGTAACAGTAGTTGTTGTAAATAGTGTTATCGAACTCGATCTTTGAAGATTACCATCATTAAATGCCACAAATAAGCGAAAATTGATTCGATTAATTATTCAATGGCCTCGCATTTAATGCTGACCCTAGATATATAATTAGCGATAAAAATTCAGAAAGTATTGATCGCTTAATCCCAAGCCGCACAATATTAACTCCCGATGAATGCGCAAATAGAAATGACAGAGTAGGCCAATAAATTAACTGGGGAATTTGCCAATACGATAACAGGCAAAAGGAACTCGTGCTATTGTATAAATTCGATCGCTTAACCTGCTCCTGCAGTGTTGAAAATGCTATTTCAACCTGGGTTGTGGAGTTGAAACGTATACGATTTGACTCTCATTTTTAGAATATTAAAAAAAATCGCTCCAGACAAGGCGTGATGCCGCATGAGGTAAAGGGTTTACGAGAAGGAGTTATGCTTATCAAAAAGGCATGTGTTGATTAGTGACTTCGTGTTAAATGGAGGAACATTATAGAGGCAAGTCCAGTATGAAGTAGCCCAGAAAATGTAGCAGAAAGAGTACCTAGTTTTTTTTATGTTTAAATTATCTGCAGTGTTATAAAAATATTGGAAGTGCTTCTCGTTTACTTTAATGCATTTACAACGGTTGCAGACACTGCTTGAAGATCTCTGGCTATTTTCCTGATAGCTTTCTCTTTTAGTTGGTCTAGAGTGTAAGGATTATTTGCATAAACTTTCTGTTTTAAAGTCTCCCAAATATAAAAATCACATGATGACAAGCTCGAGGAACGTGATGGCTATAACCCTTTGCTTATTGTTCTCTCTTCCGTAAACATGTAATGAACTCGTGCCAGTGTTCTGTGAGACGTGTGCCATGTAGCGCCATCTTGTTTAAAAAAAAAGACTTACATTTTGTCTTGTGGTGTCAGTTGGTCTTTAAGAGAAGGCTTAGAGAATCGGGATACTTTGAAGTGGGCTGTTTAATCTGCTTAATGGCAAAAACACATAAAGACATAAATGGATGGTCACATTCAATGCTGCCAATACTAAACTGGTTTCCTTCAATAATTACAAGAAACCTCCTCTGTCACCAATAGCAATGGCGAGTGACTCCCTGTCTGAGAGTACATCTTTCAAACTGCTTGGCCTAACGTTCACAGGAAACATGAGTTCGAACAATTATATTGAAAACATTGCCAGGGCCGCTGCGAAAAAGGTAGGCTCTCTCTCTACCGTGCTAGAAAACTACTGACACCTGAAAGTACCCTGTACCTCTATAAGGCCACCATTAACCCATGTATGGAGTATTGCTGTCACATTTGGGCTGGTGCATCTGCTGCTAGTCTCTCGCTCTTAGACAAGGTTCAAAAGAGAGTCGACAATCTGATAGGCCCTGAACTGGCATCCAAGCTTCAGCCTATGTCCCATCGACGAAACGTTGCATCCCTCTGCCTGTTCTACAAGTATTTTAATGGTGAATGCTCTGACGAACTGCAGACACTTGTGCCCCACAACGTAGACACCCTCGACAAACCCGACAGTAAGCTAAATGCCACCCCCACACAGTAGAGATCCCTAGATATTAAATATATTTCTACTCCAGTAGTTTCTTCCCCAGAACAGTAAGATTCTGGAATTCCATTCCAGATCCCTGCTTCCCTAACTGTACTGACATGCAGAAGTTCAAGTGTAACGTGAACAGACATCTTGCTGCCCAACTCCCAACATAGTTCCCCAGTAGTTCCTGCCCCCTACACCAAGGTGGCAATGTGCCTTGTTTGGGGTGAAAATATAATAAAAAAAAATCTGAACAAAGAACTTGATTAGAGAAAGCTTAGATAGATCAGACTACTTCTTATTAGTATCAGGAAAACCGTCCGTAGAACCAAGTTCCACAAGCAGTTTTAAGTAATAATAGCAAGATGCATTACAATGAAATATCAAAAGAGAAACTAAGGTGCGATACAATTTAAGAATGCTAAAATTTCAAAATAGCCAACTATCGATATTATTATAATGAGTTCCCATGTAAACAATCTTTAAATCCATTTATTAAATTATAAGTACAACTTTTATAATAGTTCAAAGGCAAATCGAGATGCCTTTTTCTCTTTCGTTGGAGCATCTTTCCCACAAAAAAGAGGTAGCGGACCTACTTCTGCTTTATCGTTATTTTCATTACAAGTGCTCGACTGAGCCCCAATCTCTGGTCCACCTTTACCAAACCTTCACAAAACACACTATATGCAACAACCACTATCAACAATATACGCCACTTTCTATCCGTGCCTACATATCAACACAGATACTATTAAAAAAAAAGATTCTTTCCTAAAATTTCCCACCTTTAGAACTCTGTTCCGCTAGTCTGCTTTCCAGCTGACTACAATATGACCGTCTTTAAATCCTATGTAAGCAAGTTATTTCTGCGCTGTCCCCTTACATAATAAGATTATACACAATTTCTACCGCTATCGATTACTAAACTGCTGCCCTACCGACCACTGCACACTCAATGATCCTTATCCTCGAGTGACTTCAGGCCTTCATATGTCTTAATGAAATGAGCAATTTGATTTCGAAAAATACTATTGATTTGAGCAAACGGGTTATACGATTAGACGTAAGCGCTACTGTGATAATGTGTTTCACAAATTATATGTTGGAAAAAGCTTCCGTTAATACAGATAAAAAAGAGAACATGATTCCGAATCCCAAGAGCGACTGGAGCTTTCTACTATGTCTGAATGTTATACAATGTTCTACGTGCAAGATCGGAAATCTGCCGCCGGACAACTCATGCTGCTTTGTATCGAGCTAAGTTATGACAAGAGGACCATTGTCAGTGCCCACAATATCTAAATAAGGACGGCTCAACGCTTGAGACGACCACTCAACGAAGTTTCCTGACACGGTTATTGTATTTGGCGTGGTGTCAAGTGAGGGCCACATCATACCACCTCACATCTTCAAAGTCGGCTTCAAAGTCAACACCAAACTGTACTTAGATGTGCTGGTGTATGTTGTGAGCTCCAGGTGCAATTAAGTGACTGCTGACAAACCCTGGGTTTGGCAGCAGGACTTGGCGCGATGCTACAAGTTTAAAGGCTTGGCTTCAGAAGGAGTGCTACGACTTTATACCCTTGTTCAACTGCCCTCTTCTCTCCGACCTGAAGCCACTGGATACTTACTTTGGTCATACGTTGAGAACATCACAAACATGACCTCCCACAACACCAAAGCCAGCCTTATCGTCGCCATCCGCCGAGTATTCGCTGAGCTCCCGCCGCTGCACATGGAAAGACATGCTCTCAGTCCCGGACCTGTATCGAGGCAGTAATTTAGTCTGAAGGCGCCTACATTGAATACATGTCAGCAGATTTCATAATACAAGTTGTCTGAATTAATGTTATCAATTATTAGTGTTTATATAAACCTGTAGTGTGTTTTCTTTAGGGCGGGAAATTTACGCTGCCCCTTTATTAAATTCATTTCAGTCTTGGTTTACAGAGAAGGAAAGCAAAACTTGATATGAGAACAGATAAGTAAGTTTTAAAGTCAGTGGTTAGTTTTTTTTAATACATATAGCTGCAACGGATTTTATACAAATGACGAGGATGATATTGATGATGATTGTTGCGATGCTGGTCTGTGTTCGAGTGTTCTTTTCTATGCGTTTGTCTATGTGTCCGTGCTGTATTCGTTGGGGCAATCGTTTTGCTTCAGAATCTGCATAATCGATACCAACATGGCGCAAGGGAATTAGAGAAGACAAGGAAGGGCAGGTAGACTAAGAAAAAAAACAAGGGAAAGAAATGTAGAATTAAAAGATTAGCAAAAAGAAGGCGAAAAATAAATAAAAGATTAACAAGACAACGAAGCAATGTATAAAATAAGAATAGAAGTAGAAAATGGAAAAGAAAAAAAAAAGGAAGTAGAAGATGACGATTAAGAAAAGTTGAAGCAAGACAATGACGGAAAAAAAAGAAGAGAATTAATGGAAGTATAAAGAAAAAAGAAAAGGATGAAAAAGAAGACGATAAAAAAAGGTAAAGCAGACAAAAAAGACGGAAAGGCGGATTATGAAATGAAAGAGAAGAACAGAGGAAGTAGAAAAAAACAAGTCGGACAAAAAGAAGAGGAGATGTGAGATACAAATTAGACGAAAAGGAAGACAAACAAACTAAAAGAAAATGACAAATTGCGGAGCAGAAGAAAAATAAGATGGAGAAGACGAAGAAGTTCAAAATTATGAAGGGAATTGAAAAGAAGAACAGGAAGCAATGAACCAAAAAAAGGAAGAAAAAGAAGCAATGAACCAAGAAAAGGAAGAAAAGAAGCAATGAACAAAGAAGAAGAAGAAATAGAAGAAAAGAAGCAATGAACAAAGAAAAAGAGGACAAATAAACTATTAAAATTTGCGTTAGTAAACATTTTATGAAAAGTTCCAAATAATAGTCTGGATTTACGGATAGAGAAAAATGTACATTTACACGGATTGAGTAACACGCGATTCCGAACACGTTGTTCCGACTTTGATGCAGCGGACAAATTTACAGACGTAATCCTTAACAGTCGAAATATCGAATTAGACCTTCGGAAATTACCCTCGTTGAATGCTAAATTCAATCGGAAAATGAATCAATTAATTATTCAATGTCCCATCATTTAATTTCTTACGGTTCTCGTTCAGTGACTTATTTATTCGCCCAATTGATGCCTGTTTATTCGATTCACTATCCATTTATTGCTCCCCTTTGCATCAGGAGAATCAATTGAAACCCTTTGAAAATAGCCACGCGAAGATTTTAGTGCAGGTATAATTGCGTAATCTTTATTTTACGTTAATTACTCGCATATGAGAATCTCACAAGCTCCTATAAAACCACTATTTGCCTAGACATTGTGCGTGGTTGCTACATCTTTCTCTTGTACATCTATCAGTAATCTCTCACTTGCTCCTTGTCCAAAGATACACGGCACCTTCAATAAAGTTCCAGACTTGTTTCGTACGATCACTTTTATTGATAGTAGACATATAGAACTCTAGTCCTCTTCAAAGTAATCTCCTCCTGTTGCAATCCACTTGGTGTGCCATTCCAGCAACTTCTGGAAAGCTTTTTTGTGTGGGCGTGTTAACGACCCTCGTCACATCACCTTTCATCTCCTCAATTGTCTCACAACGACAGCCTCTAAGGTTTTCATTGAGATTAGAGAATAACCAAAAGTCACAGGGATCAAGGTATGGATTATAGTAAGGTGAGAACGTTCTGAAGCCCATCTTGTTCAAATAGTCTGTAACAAAGATGGAACAAACTTTGCGGAAATCTCTCGCATCTTCAGTGCCTAATGAATAACTGTTAGTACAGTTCCTACACTGACATCAAACTGTGTACTTATTGTCTCTATAGACACACAACGGTCCTTATCCATGAAGATCTTTATTTTGGCAATCAACTCTGATATTCTGACTTAATTACTCTTCCCACACTTCTCATAATCTCACAGACTCCCTGCTTTCCATTGAATTTATTATGGCACTTTTAACTGATGATCGATTCATGCAAGATTGCCCCAAAAGCAGGTTGAAGTATTCTATTCGTTTCTGTGACATTTTTTCCGAATTTTCACAGAATTTTATTGCATATCGTTATTCCAAAGTTCACCAGCTGTGACAGTTAGGCTTTAGTAGGGTGTATTCCAAATCCTGCTGTAGCTGTACGTATGAGTTAGAAATCATAAGAATTTATCAGTCATCTCATAAGATTTATAGAAAAAAAAAACGAAATGATTTTCTAAACCGACACTTTTGAATTCTTATACAAAAACATTCTGAAAACTTATTGAAGCCACCTTGTGATCTCACGTCTAATCATTTCTGCACTATCGGATATCTCCAGCCCCTGTCCCATTGCCACAATGTTGCACCATTGTGCCAGTTTTACAAATATTCTAATGGAAACTGCTCTGATATTCTAATAACAGTTGTACTCTCCTTACGTACATAGTTCTGATCAACCTTAAAAGAAAAACAACTTTCCGCTTAACTGTAAATTACGGAAAGGCTTCTATTCTAATGGTGTCTTCTCTCTGACTGCCAGATTGCGAATTCCCTCCGTTTCCAGCATTCTGAACTTTACTATCATGCAGAAGTTTAAATGTAATGTAAACAGACACCTTGATGCTTTCCCTGTCAGACATGAGGTAAACTTGTAATCGCTCGTGTCAAAGTGGCCATATACCTTGCTTGAGAAAATAAAAAAATAAATAAATAACATGAAATCCAATTTAAGTGCGTAATCTAATGAATTTTCTCAGTAATAATGTAGGTTTTGTTATTTTTTAAATTTTTGAAATAATGGTTTAAATCATGTATTATTTGAATTGTTCGGATTACTGCATCATCTTGCGTGTTATTTTCACAAATTTCTGTCGTTGTAACTTCCGACCTTTTTTACACAGGAATCACCACTTATAATAGCTTGGAAGCCACTCGAGAATCATGGTTATTGGGTCTACATTAGTCAGCGTAGTAAACATAAGTAGTGGTAATTTTGTAAATTGGATTATTTAGAGGGACGCTTAATCAAGAACTTGTTTACGTTGGACTTGAATACAAATTGTAGATAAAAAAGGCAATCAGAAGCGAGTTCTACGGGTGTGCAGTTCTAAGAAAGAAGCTTTGTTCATGGAATCTACATTTAGGTTTAGGCACGGATAAAGAGTGTGGGAAATTATTGATAATGGTTTTGGCTAGACGAGTGTTTTTCGTGAAAGTTTGGCGAGAAGGGGTCATAGATTTGAGCCAACCTGATCATTTTCCATGAAAATAACGATAAAGCAGAGACAGGTTCGCAACGGAAAGAGATTGCAGGGGAAAGTATAAGGCATCCTTCAATCAGCTACTAAATCTATTTCGAACTGCCAAGGCAGGATAAGCTGCTTCTAGCAGCTCCTGCCCAGATATGGCAACAATACTTCTTCAGGAGTATCTTGACAATTACTCCTATTGATAAATTTGACGAGATTAGTGATTAGTTAATGAGACATGTTCAAGATACATCAAGAGAAGTTCGGTATTGCATCGGCTGAAACACTATGACCATTCCAAATAAAGACGATAGTCCA
>NC_136507.1:35949242-36051742 GCF_053919585.1 Euprymna scolopes | reverse complement strand
TGTGTATGTGTATAGGTAGAGAAGACAGGCAGCGAAGAGGAATTCCGGATGGAAGCGCTCAGGGCAAAGAGGCTCTTAGAGTAGAAACTGTCCTGAAAAGAGGTACAAATAGTTGATAACTGGGTGGGTCCGTGATATAAGCGGTAAGGTGTTACACGCGCTAAAAGTGCATTCGGGATTATCTCCCAAAAGATACACCAAAGAACAAAACAAAAAAAAAAAACAAGTCCCATGATGCTACATTGCAACGATATGAAAGTAGTTTAATAATATTGTTATTTAATGTTTTATGCGTTTAGTTCATTTGTACCGGCTGAGTGTGCATTGTTAGACAAAGTTTAAATTCATATTCGACAAATATATATCATCTGGACAATTTGTAACTATAAAAGTCTGATTTTAATAGACAAATGCATGGAGGGAAGGCAAAAACACTAACCCAATACGATCGTAGGAGGATAATAAACGTCAGTAATAAATGTGTCGATATTAAAGAAGGAGATATGATTATACAAACTTGAAACATTATAGGCGTATGAGTATTACTTCGGTGAAGCTAATGCAATTAAATAAGCTGTACTTTTAATACTACCACTTCTACTACTACTACTATTACTACTACTACTGTGTTTATTGGTGTACATACGCAATGTGTGTCCGCTAAGAAAAAACTTGCGAACCTGAGCTGTAATAGATACACCACATCTCACCTCTGCTGCAATCCATGGATTTCGATCCGTCTTGAGAGACAATAGCTTCTGCCGATAATAGTGACTGCGTTTGTAATGTTGAAACAAGGGTTGCGCAATCACCAATCATGCTTCACCTAAGTAATCATTGCTTGATGCCAGGGAAAATAATTCCGAGACAACGGTAGTGCGTATATAGCACATAGTATTCTGAAATTCTCATCCATATTAGTAACTAGGGTCAACTTCGTTTCTCTAACAAGAACCGCTGTAACAACGTGATTACTAGGGTTATCACAACAGCAATATTCTTTTCATTGTTTTGGCTCTCGAATATATATCTGACACAGTTAGACAGAGTTAATCAACGGAGAACCACATCCGTCTATATAAAAACATATAAGATATCAAGTGATGCACACTCGAGAGTCAAAACAATGAAAGAATATGCTGTTGTCCTAGCCCTAGTAATTATACCGCGCTTCTCTTACTGCACTAATGTCAATTGTATTCTTAAATGGGGTACCGTTGTAATATCGTGGAGGGTGTTGTTTAGTTTTCTTTTCTTTTTTTTTACGCCCACATTAAAACTGTCTCTCTTTATAGGAGGTTCTGGACAACTTGATATAGGAATACTTTAGCCGACAAGTAAACCCTGACCGAATATACAATATAGAGTATTATTTGAAGGCCAGAAGAAGACCATATTGACGCAGGCACATACCAGTAATTTTGCACGTTTTCCTACTAGTGCTACCAGCCCTGTCGGTGGGGCATTAGAATACGCCGACTGTCCCCCACCCCTGCAGAGGGTAAAAGTCCCTCAATTGGGGTCCTGGATATGACCTTACACTATATCCAGTGGTGAGGTCTCAGCTTGTGGGCTTTGGGGAGTGTGGAGCCACCCTTTAATTACAATTGCTCTCAGGTCCACTCTGACCCGGAGTGGTAGTACCTGTTAGGGTCCCAATTATGGGTTAAATAGAAACAAACGTGAAAACAACAAATATACTCTATTAAAAAAAAAAAAATTCTTCAAAATCTTTGGATTCGGCATTAAATAACCCAAAAAGGGTTGATATGCCATAAAACAAAATCAACCAACCAACCAACCAACATACTAGTGCTACGTCAAATAAAGACCCTCACATGCATATTTCACAATAATATGTTATTGCACTATAATCGGTTCGGTCGCCTTGTACTCATTAATTTTATTTTTGAGGTTTCCGCTCAGATTGTTATTTTAATGCGCATCTATAAGCATGGTCTATAAAACCAAAAGGGCACCTTAATGGTCTAATGTATATTATCCTATGTCACCTATAGCGGCGAATTACGCCTAAATGCAACACGATTCAGTAATCTATAGATTTATATAGTGATTTAGCAAACACACTTAACGTATACGATTGATCAGGTACTGTTTTATTATAAATATGATCGAAAATGGGATTGGTATGCTACTAAAAAGACAACTTAACTGACTATTTAAGAAAATTGAGCATGTTATCTGCTAGAGCGATCAGAGATTGGTATATATATATATATATATATATATATATATATATATATATATATATATATATATATATATATACAATATTTTTTCTTAAACTTCTACTTTTGACAAATGAAATGAACGTCTTATTGTTTGATTAATCTATTTTTATATAGAAATACCCCCAGAAAATGCATAAAGTCTATTGTTATGAGGAGCTTAAGTACTATTTTTTTTTAGACAGTGATCACCACTTATCAAAGCCCGGAAGCCACTCAGGGATAAGGGTTTCAAGGTCAAAAACAGAAAACAGTGATACATTCCCTGTTTGTTAGAAACAGCGCCCATTGAAATCCGATGACTAAAAGACAACATTAAAAAAAAAATAACGAGACGTAGGCGGCTGCCTCAAGGTCCATTTCTACGCTAGTTAATTAATTAATAAATCCGGGTGGATTTTGCTAGCGTATGCGGTGCAGCAAGGGGCGATATAAATTAACATAGTGCCGTATAACATTCCTCGCTCGATTCAACGTTGTAGCGCCCATCTTTAAGAGACATGAGTGCGCTCTATGTTATTTTTTACTCCGTGAGAATATGACGCCCTGTTGACATTTAATGTTTCAAACATTGGGATTAGGATTTAACAGAAAAAAAAAACATCATCTTGATTCAACGAAACAATAGCAGAAGTAGATTACGCAAAGTGTATATGTGGTTGAAAAGTACATTTAGTGCAATTTGTAAGATTTTTATTCAAAGCATAAATTGGAACAAATACAGATAATACATTGTCAGAACTGCTGTCCCCCCAACAGCGCATGTTTAAGACTTAAAACTGAAAGTATGTTATATTTCCCTAAAGCTACCATTCGCCCATGTATGGAGTATTGCTGCAACGTTACTACCGGTATATATATGTATCGGACAGGTACAAAAATAGCCTCCAATCAAACAGTTCCCACACTGAAATCAAATTCGTACTCTTGTTTCATTGCCACAATAGTGCATTTCTATGATTGTTTTATTGTAATTTCCTTCGTACTGATGCTCCCTCAATATAAAGACCCCCAATTAAACAGATAAGCAGCAAGAGCCAACGCCTTCGCTGCAAGGTTCCTATTTATCGGAAATCCTTCTACTCTAATTTTTTTTAATTCCCTCCATGTCTTATGCCTACCGTGATCTACTCACATGAAGAAGTTTAAATTTAATGAGAAGAAATATCTTGATGTTCAACTCCCTACTTTGATTGCCTCTGCAAGCATAATTATAGGGCGTTACGTGGCAGTTTTTTGTGGTTAATATTTCTACTATTATATTAAAGTCACTTTCTGTGTGTGCGTGTCAGTTTCCTCCCCATTTATTCCTCATAGGTTCCGAAATGGCTGAGCCTGTCTTTTGCAAATTTCACACGAAGCTGATGTTTTTTTTATTTATGGAAGCGTTCTCAGACATGCTTTGTACAGATATTTATCCGATAAATACCGAAAATGGAAAAAAATCCGATCTTCCATTTAGGCTTCTATTTTTTTATAGAAAATAAGAAATTTTTACTATGGAATATTTTACACTACACCGGTGTAACTTAAAATATCCCCCTCCCCCTGTAAATACTCTTGTTTATCTATAAGAGGATATTCAAGAAAAAATGGATCCAATGTATCTTAATATAGGGAACATCTAGTATTGTTTTCTTTGTTTTTTTTTACAGAAAAATTACTAATTTTCTCTGAAATTATTTTCTACCATTTCTATTGTGTATCGATTAGTCTAGAGAGTCGAATACTACATTACTTATAGTAAATTTGTTTAACTATTTTCTTAAATACAGTATATTAGATTTATTCATTCGTCACAGTTGGTACAAGCACTGACGGTTATGACTCTCTATCTATCTATCTATCTATCTATCTATCTATCTATCTTAAGGCATCCATGAATTAATTGTTGCTCATCATTCAGAATCCGATCCGCAATGTTTCTCAAAAATATTATTGATGTATCGTCGTAACGTTGTTTCAGGTGTACAGACATTATGCTGCAGATTCTTTCTGTCCGAGCAGTTACCATATTGGACGATTGTACTGACCATTGTATCTAAAGGAATATTCTGGTTAGTTTAAAGAGATACGAAATCATGAACATAATAATAACTAATTGCTCCCGTATTACATTAGTTATTTGTTTTCCATGACCTTACGTTGACCTTTTTGCGGGGGGGGGTGAGCTGAAGTGGATTGTTGATTTTACCCAAAGATACACCATAGATTGGGTGATGGAAGTAGTCACCTCATCATTATTATGACATTAGTGTTGCCCCACAACACTAAAAGACCTTAACCCATTGTTGTATGAAAACCGAGTCAACGAATAACTCGACCTATTTTTCCTGTTGCAAAATCAGACATTTATTTTCAGGTACTTTTATGAATAAGGTCTTGTCTCTTGATAAAAACTGTCGCTGTCGGCCAATATGTGTAACACGTCTACAGCTGTCCGCTTTCTAACGCAGTCATTAGTTTGCATACACGTTCTTCTTTTTATAATATTTTTCTTCATCCTTGCCGTGACGTCACATCGCACACGGTTCTGTCATTTGAATTCAGTTGCAATACGCGCCTTCGCGCTCTGTTACAAAATAGATATGACGTACAAATACTTATAAGAAAAAAATTGTGTGCAATGGATCTGAGGTAAAGCCGAGTAAGGAACAGTTAGTATTGTTTTCTATCCATCATGTATTTTTTAAAAAATCTCATTTTTCTGTCATTCTGCTCTGCTTTTTCTATTGTGTATCTATCGGGTTAGCGAGTCAGACACGTGGTACTTGGCGCACCCAAAAGATGTTATCGCATAATTTGCATGCAGCCTTAAATATTTGCGGCTATTGATCGGGGATCTTTCTATACTACTGAATGGATACGCAATTGATTTGATTTGTATTTTGTACTTAATTTTTCCCTCTGTTTTTTTTTTTCTGGCTTGTTTACATTTTATTCGCTTTCTTTCTATCACAAAACAGAAGCACGCAGCCAACGAACTAAAAAATCGATCTCATTCAGTTTTTGGTTCCCGCTGCTACGCTTTAACTCAACTTGCTGAAGACATAAAATTGCCTAACATTTTGGAATCAGTTATTCTAATTTATTTACTTAGTTATTCCTTCACTATTTTTTTTATTTTTTCCTGTGTTTTTTTTTTATTTTTATTCTATGAGGGTTTTTTTTTTGTTTTATGTAGCAGTAGAAAGCATGTTTTTTTTTTCTGCTTTATTATTTTAATTGCTTTTGTTGGATCTCTAAAGACAAATCCCCTTTAGTATTTTCTTGGTTTAATTCCTTGCTTTATTTTGTAACGAAAAAAATACTTATAAAGAATATATTGATTATCGATTGTCAACTGATCAATCCTGTTAAAGAAATGGGATCGAATATGTGTTTTGCTTCTAGTGCACACACACACACACACACACACACACACACACACACACACACATATATATATATATATATATATATATATATATATATATATATATATATATTAGACATTAAGAGAAAATTGTAGAAAGATATATATAAATACCCGTTAAACCCACTTTGGGCCTGGCGGTGTCCGTTGTCGATGAAATTGCTCGAATCCATCTAATTCTGTGTTCTAGCTTTATCATTAAAAGGCTATATATACGGGTATGTATATGTATATATATATATATATATATATATATATATATATATACATATATATATATGTGTGCGTGTGTATTCAGAGCAATATATATATATATAATAAAAGTTACAATAAGTTTACTAAGGAAATCAAAATGGTAAACTTAAAATATATTATAAATATTAAAGAGTTAATATTTACAAGTAAAATAAACTCAGCCAGATATAAAAAGCTCAATAAAACCGAAAAGGAGATAGAGCTTATAATATGAACAAATGCTTAATAAAACATGTTAAAAATATCTTGAAAAAGAGTTAAAAACATATTTAATTTTAAAAAAGGAAGCACAAGATAAGTGGATAGTCCTTAATCCGCGGAGTTTCGAAGAAATACTCTCCTTCTCATCAGAGGGCAGGAATAAGCAAAATGCAGGATCAGATTTTGCATATAATAGTATTTAATGAAACTACAAGTAAGTCAAAGAGCTTACTTGGTTAAAAAAGGGTGAGGTAAGGGGAACAAGAAAAATAATAAAAAGATTTCACATGAATGGATAGTCCGGTGAAGGGTAAAAATCCAAAAATGGTAAAATCCAAAAACGGTCGAATTTAAAATTTCAATCCATTTCCTTAAATACTTTTATATGAAAAATCCGATCCTGCATTTTGCTAATTCCTGTCCTCTGATGAGAAGGAGATTATTTCTTCGAAACTCCGCGGATTAAGGACTATCCACTTATCTTGTGCTTCCTTTTTTAAAATTAAATATGTTTTTAACTCTTTTTCAAGATGTCTTAACATATTTTATTAATCATTTGATCATATATATATATATATATATAAATGTTACGTGTTCATTCTTTTTTGCTGCCCTTCTAATTTATATATATATATATATATATATATAAGTATATATATATGTATACATATATATATATACCCATACATATATATATAATATACGTACATATATATACATAAATATGCATATATATATATATATATATATATAATATATATATAAATATATATATAATTTAAAGGGGATTAGAACAGCAGTCTAAAGAGCAGAGTGTATTTAATGTAATAGTAAAATCACTAATGTAATTAAAATACAAGGAAAACAGTGCTCATTATAAAATAGATAAATAATAAGCTCAATAGGCGTATATATCCTAGAATTATTTTAATATTTAGTAAGATGTTTGATAATTTATAATTAAAATTAAAAATTAAAAATCGGTTTCATAAGGAGGAACAAAACAAAACCAATAAATTGTACGATCGTTTCAGAACCGATTTGTTTTTTTTATTTAGATAGACACTAAGTCAGGGACAATAATTTTAACATATATTTTTTGAAACAAAGTATCCTCATCAGCAAAGATATTGGGTGTTTTTTTAAAGACACATAAATAAATTATTAAGTAAGGAAGATGTACCTGGAAAATATTTAAATATAAGGGAAAATAGTTTTTTTTGATGTTCGTAAACAAAGTAAGATAAATTGAGAATAAAAATTATAATAAAATCATAAAGTTATATTGGGTTTAAATATAAGGTTAACATAAGATGTTTATAAGAAAAATTATCAAAGATATATATATATATATATATATATATATATATATATATATATATTTTTAAAGGGGATCAGAACAATAGTCTAAAGAGCTGAGTGTATTTTAATGTAACAGTGAAATTACTAGTTTAATTAAAATACAGGAAAGAGAAAGTGCTCGTTGTAATTTAGATATATAATAAGCTCGATAGGTAAATATCCTAGAGCTAATTCAATATTAAGTAATGTGATTGATAATGTAAAATTTAAAAATCAAATTATAATTAAATTAAAAATCCTTTTCATGAAAAGGAACAACAACAAAATCAATTATCTGTACGATCGTTTCGGAAAACAATGCTTCTTATTGTGGTAGACATCAAGTTACGTACAATAATTATTACATATAGTTTTTTAATAAGCAAGGTCTCCTCGTCAGCAAATTTTGAAGGGTGTTTATTAAATTTAAAAGACACCATAAATAAACCTAGCATTAAAAGTAAGGCAGATCTATCTGAAAAAAAAAATGAAATAAAATTTATAAGAAAATTAATATGGGTTAGAGATAAAAAAGAAATAGAGTAATATATAGATTTGAATTTCTATCGATCCGGTAAATATCTCACTGCTGATGCTATTCTCTATCTATATAAGAGCCAGGTACGTCCAAAGATGGAATAGTGTTGCCACATCTGGGCAGGAGCTGCTAGAAAGGACTTGTCCTGCCTTGATAGAGTTTAAAATAGACTTCGTAGCCTCGTAGGAGATGTCCTTTTCTCTTCGCTGCAATTTCTATCTCATAGAAGAGATGTTGCGAGTTTGTCTCTGATGTATCGTTATTTTCATGGGAAGTGTTCGACTGAGCTTCAATCTATGGTCCCCCCTCGCCAAACTTTCACAAGAAACACTCGTCTAGCTGTAAACACTATCAATAATTTCCCCCACTCTTTATCTGTGCCTAAACCTAAACATAGATTCCATGAACAAAGCTTCTTTCTTAGAACTT
Organism: Euprymna scolopes; assembly: GCF_053919585.1. Classification (NCBI taxonomy): domain Eukaryota; kingdom Metazoa; phylum Mollusca; class Cephalopoda; order Sepiida; family Sepiolidae; genus Euprymna; species Euprymna scolopes. The sequence goes on along the minus strand of NC_136507.1, from coordinate 36,043,314 downwards.
CACGCCTGTGGAATTGTCTTCCGTTTTCCTGCTTTCCGGCTGACTACAATATGGTTGTGTTCAAGTCTAAAGTAAATAAGTTCTTGATGAGCCGTTCCATATAAGTTATCAAATTTACCAAATTTTCATTACTAATGATTACTATATTGCCCAATTTCTTATGTACACTCTTTAACCGTTATCCTTGAGTGGCCTCTGTACCTTGATAATGTGGTGATGCCTATGTAAAAAAAAACAAAACAAAAAAAAACACGCAAATAAAACACCACGATTCCAAGGTCAAAACGATAAAAGAAGATATTTGAAGCTATAGATATTAACAAGCAAAAACCACTTAATGAAATCACATTCCAACTCAGCGAAAAGACTTTCAAATGCTTAGCATAACACATCTTTATATCTTATTTTACACTGACTACAGAACTGGGCCCACATAATCGCAACACTGGACCCTCACCGCATGCATTCACTACTCCTATTATATAAAACAAAACACTTCCAGACGGCCTCGCAAATAATATTCACACAATATTCCTGACAGTGTCTTCTTGGAAAGACGAAAAACAACACCAGGGATATTTTCGAACATCACATTGAACTTATATTAATTCTCTCGTTCTCCACGCGAAAAGGATTATCAGAAAACTTATATATATATATATATATATATATATATATATATATATATATATATATATATAGTAAAACCTTATTGAAATTCAAAGACTTACGTGTTTTTCTTTTTTATAACTTTTGTTTATTTCATCTTTGATTTCTTCATTACAGCCGTTTTGTTAATGGGATGGCAATTTTATGATTTTATGTGTTCATAAAATGTCCAGTCCTGACCATATATATATATATATATATATATATATATATATATATATATATATATATATATGTGTGTGTGTGTGTGTGTGTGTGTGTGTACAAGCAGTGCAGACCGGTTTGCTCACGCCATATGTAGTGTTCATAACTTTATGAGCATGTATATATATATATGTATATATATATATGTATATATATATGTATATATATATATGTATATATATATATATATATATATATATATATATATTCAAAATTAGCCTCATCTCTTGGTAACCTATATTTAAATGAGACCCAAAACTGCGGAGAAGTTTGGTAAATTCTGCAGAGGTCAACTCTTTCAACTTTGACATCTTGTCAGCCTAATTTTCGCCCGAACACTGATTAAATGCTTGGTGCGAGTCTGAATACACTTTATGCAAAATTTAAAATGTTTAGACCCAAAATTACTTAATAGTTTTCTAAAGACTGCAATATTCAAATCTTTTTAACTTTTACCCCTTGGCAGCCATATTTTCGGCTAAGAGCTTATGAAAAAGCTTACCCTGTGTCTGAATACGGTTTATGTAAAATCTCAATTTTTTAGACCAAAAACTGGTATTTGGTAAAGACCGCAGAAGTAATTTTTGAACTCCAACACCAATTTTGACATAACTGTTATCGTTTTCGGTTAAAATGAAATGAAAAGTTTGATCCATGTCCAAGTAACCTATATCTTAAATTTCAAGTGTTCAGAGCCAAAATTGAGGGAGAATTTTGGTAAAGTTTGCAACGGTCAAATCCTTGAACGTTGACCTCTTGATAACCAAAATTCTGGCCAAAACCGATTAAAATTAGTTTCCCAAATCTCAATACCCCTTATGTTAAATCTCAATTCTGCAGGCTGAAAATGGGCAGAATAGTTTGGTAGGGAATGTACACACACATACACAGTCACAGACAGACAATTGTACTTTTATTATATATATATATATATATATATATATATATATATATATATATATATATATATATATGAAATAAAATGGAGGTGGAAGAACCTGAATACTCAACGTTTCGCCCGATTAATGCGGGCTTCTTCAAGAGGGATGGTCATTGAGGAGAGAGTCGGAGGATTGGGGCTCTCTCGTCAATGACCAATCCCTCTTTAAGAAGCCCGCATAAATCGGGCGAAACGTTGAGTATTCAGGTCCTTCCACCTCCATTTTATTTCATATCGTCGGATTTAATCCAGCACAACAATCATATATATATATATATATATATATATATATATATATATATATATATATATATATATATATATACGTATAATCACTTATCACAGTTAATAACGGCTTACAGTTTCAGATCAACGTAGGATGTCATCAATATAACCCAATATAATTTCCTCGTCTTAATTTATGCACACGGCAGTTACATATTCATCAGCATTTCATGCAGGTCATACAGCGTGCTTTCACTATTTTTGTTACGTTTTTTTGTTTTTTTCTATTCCAACTTTCACTTTTCTAAAACGTCCTCGTATTAAAAATGCGTTGCCATAGTCAGCTACTATGAAAATCAATTTGACGCCGCGTTTTATCTATCCAATCTTTTATATTACATCTGTTCCCTTGACATTAATGATTTTCTCGGAATGTTTCTAGGATCTGTAACTGTTTCTGATTGATGTTTGTCGAATGTTATTCGCATGGAAAGAGCCGTAATGGCCGCGGATTTTCTACTCTAAACACAACCCTATTCACTCATGTCAAAGTTTATACTCTTGATCCAGAAATGATAACATCTACTCAATACATACAATGCTTTTTTTTCTGAACAAAATCTAAATTTAGTATCAGACAGTATAGAAGATATTGGGCATAAAAGCTTATTGTTTGCTTGAAAAAGTTTCTGGGGAGACAATACTAAAGCTACTACGAGGTCCTTTTAATAAGGACCTAAGCGTTTTTTTGTTTTTTTTTGTGTGAGAGCTTTTTTTTTCTTACACACAGTGATCACCACTTATCAAGGCTCGGAAGCAACTCAGGGATAAGGGTTATTACAAGTACATTACGTTAGTGTGGAGATTAGATGAAGTTTTTACTTAAGGAGGCGGTTCATTAGGAATTTGTTTACGTTGGACTTGAACACATCCAAGTTGTAGTCCGGTGGGAAGCAGGCAGACGGAACAGAGTTCCACAGGCGTGCAGTTCTAAGAAAGAAGCTTTGTTCATGGAATCCGCGTTTTGATTTAGGCACAGATATAGAGTGGGGGAAATTTTTCACAGTGGATTCAGCTAGACGGGTGTTTTTCATGAAAGATTGGCGAGGAGGGGCAGAGATTGGAGTTCAGACGAGCAACTGCCCGTAGAAATAACGATAAAACAAGGATAGGCTCGCAACGTCTCTTCTGTGGGAGAGAGGTTGCAGGGTAGAGAAAAGGGCATCCCCCACTAGCTTTTATCCATTATACACACAGGAAACTCTAGTTCCTTTTAAAGTTATCTCCTTTGGCTACAATGTAATTGGTGTACCATTCCAACAACTCCATGAAGGTCTCATGAAACTCTTCATACGTGGGCGTGTCAATGACCCTCGTCTCCCCAGTGTCTCATAACGACAAGATCAAAGATTTTTCCTGAGCTTAGGGAATTATCAAATGTCACAGCGAACAATATTTGGACTAGAGAGAGAGAGAGAGAGAGAGAGAGAGAGAGAGAGAGAGAGAGAGAGAGAGAGAGAGAGAGAGAGAATTGTCTTGATGCACATCCTGGTCAAATAATCTATGATAAGGGTGAAGTAGTGGACTGCACTATTAGTACCAACTTCGCTCAAACCATCCGCATCTTCAGGCCTCACGAATAATTGTGTGTAAAGTTTCTACACTGACATAAAACTGTGCCTTTATTGTCTCCATAGAAACACAACTGTCTTTATCCACCCTATCGCCATCGCTTACAATTTATGGCCTTCTTGAATCTCTTGTATATTAATTTTATGTGAGTAAATGAAGTAGTTGTATATATATGTATAGATAAAAATTACAATAAGTTTACCAAGGTAATCAAAATGGTAAACTTAAAATATATTATAAATATTAAAGAGATAATATTTACAAGTAAAGTAATCTCAACCAGACGTAAAAGCGCAATAAAATCGAAAAGGAAATAGAGCTTATAATATGAACAAATTATTAATAAAACATGTTAAAAACATATTGAAAGAGAGTTACAAATATATTTAATTTTAAAAAAGGAAGCACAAGATAAGTGGATAGTCCTTAATTCGCGGAGTTTCGATGAAATACTCTCCTTCTCATCAGAGGGCAGGAATTAGCAAAATGCGGGATCGGATTTTGCATGTAAAAGAATTTAATGAAACCACAAGTAAGTCACAGAACTCCGCGGATTAAGGACTATTAACTTATCTTGTGCTTCCTTTTTTAAAATTAAATATTTTTTTAACTCTTTTTCAAGATGTTTTTTACATGTTTTATTAATCATTTGTTCATATATGTATTTATATATATATATATATACATATATGAACCCTTCAGCTATAATCGAAACCGAGACCAAAATTAAAGATATATATATATATATATATATATATATATATATATATATATATATATATATATATGAGTCCTTCAGCTATAATAGAAACCGAGACCAATCTCATGAAGAACTCTTGATAGAATAATTTATAAAATAAATACATCAGCTAAAATCCAAAGCGAAAAGAAACTTAGGGAGAACTTGTAGGAAACTCAATCATTACAATAACTGGAAGTTCATAGCAATTAACTGACACTCACTCGGATGTAAGCGTTATACACAAAATAAATGACACATACATTATCCTGTTTATATATAGAGACAAGAATATCGTGGCTGTCATGCAGCATTAAGAAACAAACGGAGAAACAAAAGGACTGTTGGAAAGAAATCCGGAGAAATTCAACCCCTATTTTCAAGATTATACGACGTCCATGACAAAGATAGAATAATTTCTTTCTTTTTATACATCTAAATTTTAAATCGTCTCATATTATTCATCATAAATCAACTGTCAATTTATCCAATTCGTAAACGCTTAGCTTCTAGGATATTTTTGTCTTCATGGGTAGTTTATTTTTTACATACATTGCTAGCAATATTCAAGCGAAATCCATATATGATACATTCTGAAAGAGTGCAGGCGCACAGGTTTTGTGTGTTCTCTTGCAGTTCGACCGATGCCTTCGTCTCTGGGGTATCAGCGTTTCCCCAGATCCATATTAGTCGGCTTTGATATGCAAACTCGTTCATTGAACATTTCCCCGTGTAACCGATCCCCCGTACATCAACAGCTCGCGTTAAAAGCTGTGCGTCGCTTTTTTCCGATCCATAAACCAGTTGATAAGATTCGGAGTTTCTTCTGAATGAAATGCAATCTCTGAACGAAGCCGATTCCAAGGTCAGTTATCTGAATAGACTGCGTTGCGCATTTCCTTGTTACACGTCTTGTTTCAACGGCGTAGTGTTGCTGAAGGTGTAACCAGGGCTTTACGAATCTAATCAATATATACACTATACCATATTGTAAGCAAAAGAAAGAAACGTTTTTTCGCAGTAGTGCTTACATAGAAAATCATGCAAGTTATTTTTTAAAACGCTTTTTTACCTGAAACAAGGAACATTGCCACCTGCAATGCGATTAATATACAGTCTGACTCAAAGGCTGTGTGGAAGTTAAACAATGTGATACCTGTTCACGTTACCTTTAAGCTTCTGCAACACAGCCAGGAAAGCAGAAAACAGAGTTAATATTCCAAGGTCAATCGGTACAAATAAAATCAGACACACATAATATAGAAGGCATCTAGAGGCTTTATCAATGAAGGTGTGCGATTTTGCTGGTTGTCGGATTCGTAGAGAGTAGGTTTGCCGAGGGAGGTACAATGCTACGACTTTATCACTTCTGTAAATTATTTTTAAAGCAGTAACATGGATGCAACATTGCAGCGATGGGGCTGGAGTTGAAGGTTGACAGATAGCGCGTTTTCGTATGAATAATTTTGATATCATTTACTGACAAAACAAACAATAAATAGTTTTAGAGGAAATAAATAAATGCGAAAACGCTGTTTTAAATAACTCCTTTATTACAACAAAAATAATCAAGAAATATAACTTATCATCATCATGGTCATCATCATCATCATCATCATCATCATTATCATCATTATCCAAATCACCACACCGCCACACCCAGCAACACCATCATCATGTCTCGACAGTAGCAAAGATGAGGTACATACACTCAATGCCACATACTCAGGTCCTGCTAAACTTTTAGCTCTCGCTTCTAAACATTTACAACCCTTTACATTGCATTTGGGTATGTGAGTTGATGGAGTGGTTAGAAGGCTTCCATAGAAGGAGGGAAGGAATAATTTAATTTACTGCCCGCTCTGACACCTCTCTCTCTCTCTCTCTCTCATATATATATATATATATATATATATATATATATATATATATATATATATATATATATAAAGAGATAGATAGATAGACATATAGATTGTCAGCCCATGTGCATTAAACATGATATCTTTTTTAGCATTTGCGGTAGAAATAGTCTTGTAAAAATGTTATAAAGTTTCAGGTATTTGGGTTTAAACATAGTTATTGAATCATTTTTCACCACACAATTACTAACGTAGTTTCTGTAATTTCAGGTATTACTGTGATTCATTTGGCAAATGCGAGTTGAATAAGCTTTGCATGGTTAATATATATATATATATATATATATAGATATACATATATGTGTGTGTGTGTGTGTGTGGGTGGATGTGTATGTGTGTGTCTTATATATACATATATATGCATATATATATATATATATGTATATATATATGTGTGTGTGTGTGTGTGGCTGGGTGGGTGGGTGTGTATGCGTGTGTCTTATATATATATATATGTATATGCATATATATATATATATGTGTGTGTGTGTGTGGGTGTGTGGGTGGGTGTTTGTGTGTCTTATATATATATAAACTTTATAGTGTTCATTTGCATTTTTTTAAATCTGCTTTTCTTTATAGTGTTCCTTCTTATTCTCCGTCCTTTTCTACTGATCCTCATGTAATTATTATTAGTATTATTAGAAATATCGCTACTATTAGAAAGAGTAGTAGTCAATATTCCCAACAGATAACGAAAAATCGAAGGCATCGGACACTAAACTCGGCTTCTTTTCTTACAAAAATCCTCGCTTACTTATTTTACACATTTACACAATCACTTCTTACTAAAACGCGTAGGGTTAAAGTTTTTGTTCGATGTTGATGCAGTTTTACTTTCATGAATATATATTTTCTTTAGTTTTGTTTTCGTATATTTAGGTTATCTATCAAAATGGTGGACAGCAACTTATCTTAATCTAGTATCTTGCTACATTCTTTGATTCCGTAATGGATCTATCGTTCAGTAGTTTACTGCATTACGTCAGTTAAATATGGACACGACTTAATTGTGATGTGGTGCATGTGGGTCGCCGAAGGCATGGCTTAAGATTTATATATATATATATATATATATATATATATATATATATATATATATATATATATATATATATATACAGGGTGTCTCAGAAGTTGCAAACCATATACTGATCTTCGTGTAGTGGCTACTCCGCTCACCAGATCTGTCCCCCTTAACATTTTTGTCTTCGGGAACATCTCAACTGTGTACTAGAATTGTCCATCTGTTGAGCTAACGAACAAGAAAATATATATTATGTTTATTTTTATAAAAACCTAGAAGATGTGCGACTTTTGGGACACCCTGTATATACATATATATATATATATATATATATATATATATATATACATATATATATATATATACATATAGCTATATATACACATATATATATACATGTATGTATATAAGCATATACAGACATGTAAACATGTATATATTAATTATATATATTATATATATTAGTCAATAATGATATTTTAAACGCCGAAGCAAACAAGCAAGCTGAATTGAGTGTATGTATATATATATATATATATATATATATATATATATATATATATCATCATTATCGTGCAGTCCATCAGTCTTACTATGTCGATGATTAGTCGGGGCCTCAGTGCTTTATCCTTCAGGGTTGGCATAGTCCTCCTTCTCTGTGTGTGGTGCCAGAGTTTTGTCATCGATAGTGCCTTAGCTCTAAGGCTTCTCCAAGCTATCTCTCTATTTCTTTTTTTTTCTTTTGTGGAGACTGTTCCGCCAACCACTCCTTTCTTTGGCTCGTTCCTCCAGACTCTCAACATTGATGTTCATTGCCTTCAGGTACCACTTTGTCACATCTTCGTAGCTAAGCTTCTGACCTCCTACCTTGCGGGTTCCATTTTCCAGTCCCAGTAGAAGATCATCTTTGGAATTCGGTTGTCTTATATTTTAGTAATGTGCCCGGTCCATTGTAGTTGCATAGTAGCACGGGTAGCTTCCACGCTATCAGGTTTTCCTCTTCTGAGAACTTCCGTGTTTGGTATGGCCACTCTATTTGATCTTCATGATCCTCTATTTGATCTTCATGATATATATATATATATATATATATATATATATATATCAAAAACATAATTAAATTGAAAAAACATTGGAGGATGACCTCCAATCTGTAGTAAAATGGAGACAAAAATGGATGGTCACATTCAATGCTGGCAATACTAAACTGGTTTCCTTCAATAATTACAAGAAAACGTCTCTGCCACCAATAGCAATAGCCAGTGACTCCCTATTCGAAGTGCATCTCTCAAACTGCTTGGTCTAACGTTCACAGAAAACATGAGTTGGAACAATTATATTGAAAACATTGCAAGAGCCGCTGCGAAGGAGTTAGGCTCTTTCTACCGTGCTTGAACACTACTGACACCTGAAAGTATCATGTACCTCTATAAGGCCACCATTCGCCCATGTATGGAGTATTGCTGGCACATTTGGGCTAGTGGATTTGCTGCTAGTCTCTCGCTCTTAGACAAATTTTAAAAGAGATACACCAATCTGAAAGGTCCTGAACTGGCATCTAAGTTTCAGCCTCTGTCCCATCGACGAAACGTTGCATCCCTCTGCCTGTTTGTATTGGCAGCTGCTGATTGAGGTGCTGCTGCCAATTGTTTTTCTCTTTCTCTGTGTTCTCTCAACTTAGGCTATCAGATTGGATTTTTCGGATTCCTTCAAAACATCGCGATTTCCATTCCTTACAGTCACTCGTTTTTTTTTTCTTTGGCAAGACTTCCATATGGTATGTTTACTGCAGACAGATTACTTTTCAACTTGTCTTTGTACTTAAGGCAAGGCCGTCCAACATTTCTTTTCAATTCTGCTACATCACAATTTTTGATATTCTGTTATCAGGCATCCTCAAGACGTGACCATCCAGTGTGACTGGGTGAGAAATGTTCGATGCCAGACATTTTGTCTTTTGTGAATAATTCAGCATCGATACCTTGTCGCGGATGGAAAGGCTACCACTCGAGCGTAGACAGATTTTATGGAATCCGTCTAACTGATGAAGGTGATATCTGTACGGAGTCCATGACTCAGAACCGTAAAGAAGGAAAGAAGAACAACACGATAAAAAAAGAATTTTTGTGTCCATTTCATCAAACAAGCAGTGACGAAGGTTTCCAAAGGCACAGGTAGCCTTAGCAATCCTGTGAACAATTTCATCATCAAGGGATCAACTGTGATTAACTTTGCTGCAGAGGTAAGGAAACAATTTAACGTGATTTATAGCATGCATCCACTTTCAGTTTACGCTCGGGAAATCTATAGCCAGGTGAATTTTGCCTTACGTCTCTAACTTACTTTGGGGTAGGGAGAGGGTGATGTTTTACCGCAGTCTTTTTATGCTTATTGCCAGTCCAAAGGCCCTACATACTGCTGAATAGCGATCGAAAAAGCCTGTGCTTCCTCGAAGGATGTTGCACCCAGAGCAGCATCTTCCGCAAAAAGCAAACCGCGAATAACTTCGGTTCGGAGAAGAGTTTTAGATTTGAACCGTTGATGGTTAAACATTCCTCCAGATGACCCAAAATGTCACTAAATGCATGTTTCAGCAAAAGTAAAAAGAAAAGCGCAACGAGAACTGTCCGATTTGTAACAGTGAAGGCTGCGAGTATCATGCCATCAGAGACAACATTAATCCTCATCATTTCATGAAAAGAAATAATCACGTTTAACATGCTCTCGGGAATTCCAAGCTATCTCAAGACCTGCCAAAGAGCGCCACGATTCACAGTATCACATCTTTTAGTCAGGTCGACAAACACTATATACCATTCCTGATTTCTTTCCCGAACTTTTTCTGATACTTGCTGGAGTGAAGATACAATGCCAATGGTTCCGTAACCCGAACGAAAACCGCAGTGGGACTCAGGATTCACCTCATCGACGAGATGTCTGATGATTCTGTTTAGAATGAGTCTATCCAGATTCTTCCAGCAATCGAAAGCAGAGATATCCCACGATACTTGTCACAGACATTCTTGATTCTCTTATCTTGTATCGAATTTAATATAATATATATATATATATATATATATATATATATATTTGTTTTTAAACGATGTTTTCACTCCCGTTGCCAACATTAATCTTGAAAAGTGTTGGCTGGAAGACGTCTCGATAGTGTTTATACAATTCCACCCATTATTTACCCCTTTTATCTAATTTATAGTTGTTAAACATACAACTAGAGAAATATACTTAAGAAGTATATATTTTTTTGCAATTTTCTTTTTTGGTAATTTATTTTAAACTATAGGAAAAAAAAACTAAATCCTTAACAATCAATAATGGCAATACATTCGATCTTATTCAAATGTTATATATATATATATATATATATATATATATATATATATATATATATATTTAAAAATGAAGAATTAAAGTTAGATTGAACAATATTGTAGATGAATGGGGACGAAAATGAGAAATAAAAGAGCAGCCCTTCTTAGACCATCGTATTTCGGAGCTAAATGCGTCTCATCACAATAGGGGAAAGGATGGCATTATACAAATATGAGGATATACGAGCGATATATATATTTCGTTTCATGCTTAGTGACTTCTGTTCAATATTCAGTTCATATTCATATTCCTATACGGCGTTTGACACACCGGTTCCCGTCAGATCACCGAGATTAAGCAACGCTCAGTCTGGCCAGTACCTGATGGTGACCATTTGGAACTTCCAGGTGCTGTATGTGCTTTCCGCTTATCTCGGCAATGTTTCCAGTCGCATTGGAGTGTTCTTTGCCATTGGACTCAGGAGAGTTGTGGCTGGAGAGTGCGCAACCGTTGCCACATAATTACAGAGGGAATCTTTCGTCAATCGAGACTGAATGGAGGCATTCATTCATTCATACTCAATATATTTTACTAGAAAATACAGCTTTGTTATATACGCGTCAAAAAGATCTAGCTAATTTGCATATTTTTTTAAACATTCATTTCAATAAATTCCCTATTGTTTTTTTGTTGTTTTTTTTGTTCGGTTGTCTCATAGAATGAACATCTTTAGTTAACTATTACGTGTAATTATATTCATGAGACATTCTACATGATTTATACTCGCGTAATATTTATGCAAAAAGGATATAGTAGACACATATCTCTTTCTATATATATATATTATTGTATGCGTATATATATTTGTTTAAAATGTTTTCTCTACCAAACTTCTTTGTCGGTTTTTAGTTTACAAACATGAAACTTAATATGTAAGGTATTCGACTCCATGTTAAACTTTATATTAGGTTTTAGCCAGGGAAAATCGATGCAAAAGTGTGAAAATAAAAAATGGATTTTGCTAGGTGAAGGTCGAACAACAGCATTATGAATATACATGCGTAACGTAATAGCAATTGGTTCATGTTTTAATTTCTAGCCTTGCAGCAATAATGTCTTCAAAGCTCAGGCATTTACGTCAAAAGAAAAAGTAAATCCTAAGCTAAACGTTTTGGTTTCGATTTTCGATATTCTGTAGTGGCGCACGGGTCCCTTTTTTTACAGAAATTTTTAAATCATTATTTTAAATTGGATCCATAATGATATAATAATAAATACGAAATTTGCATCAATCAAAATATGATATTCAAGCGAATTTTACAACCGGGCAATATCGGGCGGGCTGCTAGCATATATATATATATATATATATATATATATATATATATATATATATATATATATATATATGTATATATTACACAAAGAGCATCGCATCATACGCTAATAGTAACCTGTATATCACTTCATAAATGCTCAACCTAAGATAGGGAGCATTATAGACACCCACATACAGTTCTGTTTCTCTGTTTCACATCTCATCAGTGTAGCTAGACAAGTAACTATCTCAACCCAGGATCGAAACCCAATCTCTCGAACGAAAATCGGGGCTTCTAACCGTAGCGCTATACTACTGGTGCTATGCGGGCAGTGAATCAACAATGTTTTTGTACCTAAGCTCACTTTGCTTACACAAAGAGCATCACTTCATATGCTTATGGTCATTCGTATATCACTTCTCAAATGCTCAACCTAAGATAGAAAGCATTATAGATAGAAAGACAGGATGATATAAAGAGAGAACGAAAGAGAGAGAGAGAAAAAAAAATAGGTTGCTAAATACATATTTATGTTTACAGATGCACGCATATATGTACACATAAATATATAATATACGTACATAATGCGTTTTCTGAAATACTTTTTTTACATAGGAATATGTAGAACATGTTCGGGTTTGGCTTTCATCTTTTATTTATTAGCCGAGTTTGAAATATGTATACATTTATTTTAAAATCACTCCATTTAACACGAATGCATGAACCACCTAGGACTAAAGAAACACATGTTTTGTGAAAGAAACACGAAAATTCTTTCATTGTCTTACATTTCACCTTTTGAAGCCTCAATATCCAGATTGCTACAAAGAAAACCCATTTTGATCAAACATACATTTATTTTTTTCTTTCAAACAGAAAGAGAAAGGTTAACCTGATGGCTGGGGGGAAATCTCTTTCAGTTTGACATTTAAGGTAACACCTCATGCAAATAATGTTTGCAAAAGTGATAGAACTACATAACCGCGTCTGTGTACACACCGGATATCAATGCATATAAAAAAGTAATGTTCTATTTTATTAAAAGGTAAAAATATATGAATGGAGTCAACAATATAAGATGAACGCCTAACACCATATGCACAAGACGAAGACTTAAGTCATTACTTGGAAACGGAAGTTTGGCCTATAATAAAAACAGACCAAATATTTTGAAATCTCCACTCAAATTCGTACTAGGTTTTTAATTGAAAAAGGCTTGTTTTCCGTAGAAAAGTTAATGTAAGGAAAAATATTGGCATGAATGTGTTCCTATACTATTTACAAAAGATGCACCTTTCACTTATATATATATATATATATATATATATATATATATATATATATATATATCTATATATACATACATATATCTATATATATACATACATATATCTATATATATACATACATATATCTATATATATACATACATACATATATATATACATACATACATCTATATATATACATACATACATCTATATATATACATACATACATCTATATATATACATTATACATACATACATCTATATATATACATACATACATCTATATATATACATACATACATCTATATATATATATATATATATATACAAGCAAACATTATTAAATGCAATGGAGCAACTTTTCTTTATGATTCTTTTTATTTTCCGATTTTCCGTATAATCTTTTTTATATCAAAATCGAAAATATTAATAAAGGTTCCATTGCTGTTGCAGTCACAAGCGCTTTCGATTCATCTGCGAATTCTTTTTCAGGTGTCGAGGAAGAAAAAGTGAGAAGGAGCGAAAATGCAAATTTAAAAGTGAAAATAAAACATACATTAAACCGCATTATGTGATGATAAGTTAAAACAAAGTTGATTAAAAATATCGGTCGATTAAAATTAGAGCATTAAAATCAGAAATTTCACGTAAACTGTTGGCAATGTCAGTCCATTACTCGCTACGCATTTTTACACATTGCTGCTTTTCTCGAATGCAATAATATCAATAGTAGGGTGGTGAGTTCTAACATATTAAGCTTCAAGAATTTTTAGTTTTTCTGTAAAATTCTTTAAGCGTCATATATTAGAACTCATATATACATACACATACACATACACACACACATATATATATAGCCATCCACATACAGTACTGTTTCGCTGTTTACATATATATATATATGCATATATATACATATATATATATGTATATACATATATATGTATATATGTATGTATATATATGAATATATATATATATGTATATATATGTATATATATGTATATATATGTGTATATATATATGTATATATATGTATATATTTTGTATATATATGTATATATATGCATATATATATTATATATATATATATTCGAATATATCTTTAAAAATAGCTTTTGTCAATCCTGAAATTTTTATTAGTACTCATGTCTTAATGACAAATTATATATCATTCGATTTAAAAACAAAACTCCTAAATAAAATGATAAAACACCTATCAATTTTCAGCGTTATAAACCACAGCTTTTTAGTAATTTATATACTTATATTTAAGGTAATTATCAAAACTTTTGTGTTTTGTCTCCTGTTTATTTAACTTCTATACATTTGTAGAATTTGAAATTCATGCCTTAGTTTGAATTATAAGTTTCTTATTATAATAATAACTATTATAACAACCACTTTATTTTCCAGACCTTTGTAAGGACGTTTGTCTAAAATCCATTAACTTTATATACCCTGCGTGCATATCACTTATTTCGGTGTTGTATTATACTTTAAAACATTCTATTACATCATATTTTCTTATGTTTAACTGTTCTATGAGATATTTTTTTTTTAAGTTTCATGTAACATTTAATATATTGTTTCATAAGTGTACGGTTTTTGTTTATATTTCTAAATGTCTTAATTTCTGTTTTGACAGGTATACGCACATAAATATACAAAAAAGAAATCTAAAATAAATCGACTAAGAAAGTCAAATCTTATGATAGAAAATTTGAAGAGAAACTGCATATACCTTTAATATGTTTCCAAAGAGTCAGAATATAAAAGTATAAAAAAAGAAGTGTTTTTACTTTATTACAATTATTTTTCATTTTCTGTGTATTTGACATCGTAATATTTGGATTTATCGGACTACTATCCTCATCTTGTCCGGAAGGACCCGTGGTGCAGTGTTACTGTAAAAAAGTTATATTCTCCTGAAGGTTGAATGTTCAATGCTAAGTGTTGGCGACCGAAAAAAATACAATTGCGAATTACTCAGCCCTCTATCCAGTAATGGTTGACGGTACAAGAGCATGCCACTCCCGTGAAGTAAATAAAGAGTTCCGCTTAATTCCGTCAAAATTCTCGAGGTCGACAAGATACACATAAAGAAGGTCTAAGGTTACATTGATTGAAACGTTGTGAAAATAACACTCAAGAAGAGAATGGCATAACAAGTAATACGAATTAGTTTTCAATTGTTAATTTTGCCATTTTAAACAATGGACTGCATTTACATTTTTATTTTCTATTTTTCTTTCAGTAGAAAACGAATGTAAACAAACTGCCTGATTAGTAAAAGCAATAAAACGAAGAAAGCAACCACAACAACGTTAGACTATTAGTCCTAAGAAACTCGGGCAAACGGTAACCAGATCTTCCTATTAAGCTCTCAGTGTCTGGTTTTGAAAAAGTAGGGCCATCCATCAGCAACAGACAACCTATCGGCCCCCAACCACCAATATCCATCTTCAACCTCCCACGCGTGTTAATAATCCTTTGAATAAACTTTGGTTTCATTTTTCAAAACATACCTATCCCACCCACGTGCACACGAATCTCGTCTTATCCTATAATGTTCAGTTTTTCCATTTCACCCCGGATACCCACTTTACCTTCGACAAGCACGTGGCGCCCGTCAGCAATTTGCTTGCAGACTGGTTCGTTTCATGATTGGAGTTTAGCTCGGTGGGTGTTGAGAGAATTAACATTAAACTGAACGGTTTGGGGGCTTAAGTATAAACATAGACGCCACTTAGAGGCATTGTGAGGTTAGAGTTTAAGAACGTTGGGGAAAGAAATATTTAAAAAAAAAACCCATAAGACTATGTGCGAAACTATGCTGTTTAACGTATCTAGTGTTTGGCTTACGAGGTGCCTTCAATGTTTCTATACTTTTTCGTGCGGCGACTTTTTTTAATAGTACTTACATGAAACTCTTGTCCCTTTCGTAGTAATCTCCCCCTGTTGCAATGCACTTTTTTATACCGTTTTAACGACTTCTGGAACGCCCCATAAAAGTCAGCGTGTCAATTATCCTTGTCACGAGCTCTTTTCTCTTATCGATTGTCGCATAAAGACAGACTATAAGGTTTTCCTGAAGCTTAGATAATAACCAAAAGTCACAGGGAGCAAGGTCTGGACCTTGGGAAGGGTGTGGATTCCAACACACACAAACATAGAGGTGTCTTCAATAATTTTCCACACTTTTTTTTTCTTATGGTTACTATTAGTTATAGTTCACACATGAATCTCTAGTCTCCGGCTTGTACCTTTTCAACATCTTCTAGAAGGCCGCGTGGAAGTCTTATTGCGTGAGCGTGTCAGTGACCCTCGCCGAAGCCTCTTATTGTCCTATAATGACAGCCTCCAAGGTTTTTTCTTGACCTTGGAGAATAACCCTAACCCTAACCTATAAACACATGTCATTTGGATGTATTGCCAGGGTTGGAGTAAAAGAACGGCAATGACGTTCTGGTACATCTAGCATAAAATCTTGACGCAGCTACATCTGATTCTGTCAGTTCTGAAGGGCCGCCGTTTCGGTTCGTTGATGAAATCGGGGAAGAGCGTCAAGAATTCCTTGATTCGAAGTCGGATGAATGGTACTTTAACCAAACCGGAAAGCTTGCAGATCGATGGTTATTTTTTTTTTCGAAAATGGTTGTCTTTATCTTGAGAGTTAATTTTATTTTTAGGAACATTTTGTAAAATATTTTTCCACGTGTAGTTTCAAAGACTCATCCTCTATTATAAGCAAATTAGATAGACTTATATGTTTTCTCGAGAATATTTTATTAAGGTGATAAAAAACATAAGGAACGGACAAGTCTACTCACAACGAGAAATGCCAGCGCTTGGATACTATGTTCAACAAAGAGAAGAACACAGAAAGCTTATTTTATCCAAAATGCCACATAAAATAGTTATAAATGGATATTTTGGCGATATCAATAATGTAATACAGAAATATAAAGCAACAAAAAAAAGCGTTGTGTCGGTCGATAGTCACTTCTCGTGTTTTTGTAGTGTCCTGATAAAATTACAGTAACGCCGAGTTAGTTAAGCGACTTCAAAAAAAAAAACAAGATTGCAAAAATAGATACTGCAAAGAAAACATGAGTTGGAACAATTACATCGAGGGCATTGCCAGGGCCGCTGCAAAGAAGGTGGGCTCTCTCTACCGTGCTAGAAAACTTCTAACACCCGAAAGTATCCTGTACCTCTATAAGGCCACTATTCGCCCATGTATTGAGTATTGCTGTCATATTTGGGCTGGTGCATCGGCTACTAGTCTCTGGCTCCTTGACAGGGTTCAAAAGAGAGTCGCAAATCTGATAGGCCCTGAACTGGCATCTAAGCTTCAGCCTCTGTCCCATCGTCGAAACGTTGCATCCCTCTGCCTGTTCTACAAGTATTATAATGGTGAATGCTCTGAAGAACTGCAAGCACTTGTGCCCCCACGACGTGAACACCCTCGACAGACCCGACAAGCTGCAAAATCCCACCCCCACACTGTAGAGATCCCTAGATGTAAAAGATCTTTCTACTCCAGTAGTTTCTTCCCCAGAACTGCTAGACTTTTGAATTCCATTCCAGGTCACTGCTTCCCCAACTGTACTGACATGCATAAGTTCAAGTGCAACGTGAACCAACATCTCGCTTCCCTAATCCCTACATAGTACCCCAGTAGATGTTTCCCCTGATAGTAGCCCCCTACACCAAAGTGGCAATGTGCCTTGTTTGGGGTGAAAATGTTATAAAAAAAAAAAAGTAATTTAATGAGTTGTCAAAACTCACTGTATAATATCCCATGAGTTTAAAATATTACATTTATAAATAATAGCACATATAAATATGACGTACATTTAATGACTTCGTTAATTTCATAATACAGCTAGTTGCGTATTTTATTTCTGGTGAGCTAATAAAAAGATTATTAGTGATTCAATTCAACATTGATTGGTTAAACAATGCAGCTTAAGTACATACGGTATTCATGTGTACGTATGTGTACACATATATGTAAATATACAATATATATATATATATATAATGTGTATATCTACGCATACACACACATACACACATATATGTATCGAATAAATGACAAAAAAAATGATATTGACCATCTAATAATGTATTCCTTTTATAGATTTGACTTTTATAATTCTTGGCAGTATCTGTTTTGTAGCGCATAATTAATATCTTATTAATTATATCAATCAGATCAATCAGTGAATCTATTATGTCCTTAACTCATCGGAAGAAATAGCAACAATCAATCCGTCAAAAGAAAATGAAGTGTGATTTAACATGATTAAAATCCGAAAATTCGAAGAGAAGCTGCAAATACCTTTAATATGTTTCCATTACGTAATTTTTAATTTATCAAATCACACTTAATGTACTTTTAACCGATTGATTGTTGCTATTTATTCTGATGAGATAATGGCATAATAGATTCACTGATTGATGTAATAATTTACTGATTGTGCGCTACGAAACAGATACTGTCAAGAATTGTAAAAGTCAACTGGATTAAAGGAATAAATTATAACATGGACAACATTATAGAATTTTGGAATATAGGATTTTGTAATTTATTCTCTATATTGCTCTGTGATTACATTGAGCTTCTTAAATAAAGATTGGTATATATTATAAGAAAGTATATTTCTACAGAAATATATATATATAATTATAACTATTATTATATAGCAGTCACTTTGTGCGTGAGTGTGTATGTCTGTGTGAGTTCCTTCTTTATAGGTTCTGAAAAAGCTTAGACTACTTTTTTGCAAGTTTCACACAAACCTAAGTTATATGTCTGACAGTTTTTGTAGATATGTTTTGTACGGAAATTCGATCGAGAAAATCTGATTTTAAAATTTGCTTCTATCTCTTACAGATTAAAAAAAAAATACAGGAGAATAGTTTACATTACACTGACAAGGGAGATAATAACATTTCAGCAAATTAATTTTTCTTTAAAAAGCATGTTTATTATAATATGAAGATATAGCTTAGTGGTAAAGCATTCGAATACAGTTCAACTAATCCTCTGTCCACGCCGACTGTACGTCATCATTTTATTTACATTGTTCTGTTATTATTAATGGATTCAATTTACTATGAAAAAATCGCCGCAAATAATATCCTTTTTTTTTCATATTTTAAAACTAAATATGAATCAGAAGTGACTTTTCCAGGACATTCATCGTCAAGCCCAAATATTAGCTGACGTTATATGGTAAACAATGACAGCTCATAGTTGATGAACGACATTATCATTATTATTTTTTTATTATTATTTATTTGCGAATTAGTCTACTGGACAAATTATTTTTCATAATATATAATGATCAATAGGGGACTGAATTTAGAATAATACATACACAATATGCATAAATTAAAATATTAGGTTTAAGCGTGTTGTATGACCGGGCAACGCCGTGCTGTCAGCTAGTATATATAGACAAGATCGATTCGACTCGAAATCTTTCTGATTTTGTTTAGGGAAATTGTAATTTTTTTATACCTATCGCACAAACTCATGAATTCATTTCATGAAACTTTGTATGTATGTACACAATGCATTCCTTCTTTTTAAATGAGATTTACCGGATATATTTTTTGAAAGTATCCACATACATACTATTTTGAATACACTATTTAATTGGGCATCGCAGATATAACACGTGGTTTTCTATATTTCACAAGAATGCCCAGTGTCACACATATTCTCTATACCCATATATTTAAAACCTAACTGTTTCCTCACAAAGTGTATATATCTAAATGAATGTAATAATTACGGCTATGACAAGAGATTATTCTTATTGTTTTGACTCTCGAGTGTATATCCAACACAGTTTGACACGGTTAATCAATTGAGAACTGCGTCACTCTATCTAAAAACATAAGATATTAACTGATATATATTTTTTTACACAGTGATCACCACTTATCAAGGCCCGGAAGCCACTCAGGGATAAGGGTTATTGCAAGTACATTACGTTAGTGTGGAGATTTGATCAAGTGTTTACTTAAGGGGGCGGTTCATTAGAAATTTGTTAACATTGGACTTGAACACATCCAAGTTGTAGTCCGGTGGGAAGCGGGCAAACGGAACAGAGTTCCACAGGCGTGCAGTTCTAAGAAAGAAGCTTTGTTCATAGAATCCGCGTTTTGATTTAGACACAGATATAGAGTGGGGGAAATTTTTCACAGTGGATTCAGCTAGACGGGTGTTTTTCGTGAAAGATTGGCGAGGGGGGACCAGAGATTGGAGTTCAGACGAGCACCTGCCATGGAAATAACGATAAAACAAGGATAGGCTCGCAACGTCTCTTCTGTGGGAGAGAGGTTGCAGGGTAGAGAAAAGGGCATCCCCCACTAAGCCACGAAGTCTATTTTGTACCCTGTCAAGGCAGGATAGGCTGTTTTTAGCAGCTCCTGCCCAGATATGGCAACAGTATTCCATCCTGATATACTCGAGAATCAAAATAATGAAAAGAATATTCTCTTGTCATAGCCCTAGTAATCATATACGAGGGATCCCCCAATACTGAAATCTCGAATTTCAAGGTTGCCTAAACCGTTCAACATGACACTTATTGTTCTTCTCAAAACGTAGTCCTTAATCAATGTATGCTTAAACAGCCCGAACGCGAAGACACAAAGACAGACCAACACATTTTTGAAGCGTTCCCTATAATGCATGATGTAAGCTAACCGAGAGATTTCATTACACAAGACAATCGCAGCTCTGCTAATACCTCGAAAGAAAAAGAACATTGTCTCTTCATAGCTCCACATGCGTAACTATAGCAACGCGATGACGTCATCGTGATTGCTATCCCGTTAATGAATAAACAGGCCGCCTTTTGATTTCATTATTAATGCTTTAAGTCTGCGGATAATTGGAACGCCTTAATTGCAATTCTAATCCGTGCAAGAAGACTGGTTAAAAGGAATGTAATCAATTAATACCGGTCATGTTTGTTTTTCGTTTTCTTCTTCATAGGTGTGTCCTTGCACGTCTATGAAATGGCTCGGGTCGTTGGATTTGTATCGGTGTAAAACTGTCTGTTAGGATTTAATTTAAAATTGAGTTTAATTAAATTATTGGGATTTTCTTTTCAAATGAGTAATTTGTATATTTTATTACTTTGCAAACTATTATCCTAATCTTGTTTAGATGTTGTTAAACGACGTTTAGGCTAACTATTTACCTGGTCTCTGTAAGGTTGTTAACGGCAACGGGATAGAAATGCTCAATCTTCAACTGTTCTTGATTCATTGCGCCACGGGCCCCGTCTAAAAACGTAGTGAGGTGACCACAACTATGGAAGGCAGTAATTGCTGACGATGCATTTAGGAGATTAAGAATTCCTATCTAGTTGTGGTGAAGAACCTGACGAAAGCCAGAGGAACTGTTGCCCGAAACGTCGTGAAACAAACACTATATAAGACGAGGATAATAGTCCGCAATAAAATAAAATATATTGAGTTTTGTTCGCAAAAATATTCGAATGAAATCGAATCGCTCTATTTCAGACTGTGTTTAAGTGTATTCGGGATATAAGTGTAGTATCTGTTCTTAAGGTAATTTGTTCTTAGTCAAACTCATCCATACCAAGAAGTTTTAATTTTTGCCTACTGTAAGAGTGCCCCTTTTTGGGGAGCTGGGTTTCATCCGCATTAAAAACGACTTTGTGTCACACTTCTCTTACGTTAAAGCAATTAATTACCAACAGACATTAGCCTTCGGACTAAGATCACTATGTAGTATCAGTTCTGATGCTACACTCAATTTAATTTGTTCTTAGTCAGACAAGGAAAAACCTTCTATGCTAAAGCGATCCTTATTTTAGCGTACTTCCAGAGTGTCGTTTAGGAAAGCTGGTTTTCTTTAACAGTTTCATTAACATTAAAAACGACCTTGTGTCACACTTTGCTTTCGTGGGAACGCAAATATACCAATAGACTAGAAGATAAATAGATCAAAATTAAAATAATATTTTCATCGATATATTAATTTTACGGGTAAAGTTTATTTTTTTAGTTTGTATTTACTTGTCTCCCCACGAGGGCAAAGGTTGATCAAAAGTCGGGGTTTATGTGGGGAAATCGAATTATTTAATAAAAAATGCGTTTGTCAAGAAAAACACTAATCAATGACAGAATGTATTTAGTGAACATCAGAACAGATACTACCCTTTGTTTTTTTTATCAGACGATCAAGTTTAGAATACGAGAAAAGTAAATGATGACATATATAATTAATAAGCTACTAGTCTCTCGCTCCTTGACAACGTTCAAAAGAGAGTCGCAAATCTGATAGGCCCTGGACTGGCATCTAAGCTTCAGCCTCTGTCCCATCGACGAAACGTTGCATCCCTCTGCCTGTTATACAAGTATTTTAATGGTGAATGCTCTAACGAACTGCAAGCACTTGTGCCCCCACGACGTGAACACCCTCGACAGACCCGACAGGCTGCAAAATCCCACCCCCACACTATACAGATCCCTAGATGTAAAATATCTTTCTACTCCAGTAGTTTCTTCCCCAGAACCGCTAGACTTTGGAATTCCATTCTAGGTCCCTGCTTCCCCAAATTTACTGACGTGCAGAAGTTCAAGTGCAACGTGAACCGACATCTTGCTGCTCAAATCCCTACATAGTACCCCAGTATTGTTGACCCTGATAGTAGCCCCCTACACCAAAGTGTCAATGTGCCTTGTTTGGGATGAAACTGTAATAAAAAAAATAAATAAATAAGTTAAGTTAAAGAGACAAGGAAGTGATTTGTGAGATTCATTTCTGTTTATGCAAATAGGCACTAGTAGGGAGACTCGATAATGCTCGGGATTGAATGAGGATTAATGAATGTTCCACACTTCTAATATTTTTTTTGCCACGAAATCGATAAAATTGCCCCCATTTCAATCATATTGACGATTGCCTGGCCTAGTCAAGGACCTACCGCGGTTCATAGAGAAGAAGCTTGATATGCCTTTTGCATTGACTTACTCCATAATTCCTTGCCATTTAAATTACATTTTAGAAAACATACTTTTAGTTTTATGAAATTATTTTATATAATTTTTATTTTACATAGAAGCCACAACTTATCAAGACCCGGCGGCCACTCGAGGATAAGGGTTATAGAGTGCATAGTGGACAATGAGATAATATTGTAGTAATCGTTAGTAATGGAAATTTGGTAAATAGGATTACTTGAGCGGGCAGCTCATCAAGAATTTGTTTATGTTGGACTTGGAGACAACCAAGTTGTAGTCAGCTGGGAAGCAGGCAAATGGAACGATGTTTAGCAGGCGTGCAGTTCTAAGAAAAAGGTGGGTTCATGGAATCTACGTTTTGATTTAGATACAGATAAAGAGTGGGGAAATTATTGACAGTAGTTTCAGCTAGACGGGTGTTTTTCGTGAAAGATTGGCAAAGAAGGGCCAATATATTGGAGTTCAGATGAGCACTTGCCATGGAAATAACGATAAAACAAAGAAAAGTTCGCAATTTCGATTGTGCTCTAAACAGAATTATTAATTTGGAACGTGCCCCTAAATTATAAAATAACCTAATGTTTATTTTATTATGGAGTTCTATGGTCATATTTGGGTTGATGCATTTCTCTAACATTTCCGGGTCCTATATAAGGTTCAGGGTTATTTAAGTATATAGATTAAAAGTATAATGATGAAGAATATTATAAGATGATTGAAAATGACGCGTGTAAGAAGAAAGAGTTATTTCTTAAAACAAACCTAGACGATAGCTCATTCTCAACTTTATTCCATACTCCAAAATACGTGGTATAGTTGCCACGAGTGAAGCACCGTCCATTCCTTGATAGTGTACGAACCATCTTTTAAATCTAATAAATAATGTCGCTTACCCTTTTTTCCGCAGATGAGATATAATATCGTTATTTTAAGGGTTCTTTCTCGATCTATAGTCCTTTGCCGTAAAACACTAACGGTAAACAATCGTCTAGCTACTACAACTCCCAACATTTTCAGTCACTATCTGTAATTCAAAGAAAGGCAGTGCCGCTTTTTTTGGACATTTATAGCACAAGAAAGAGGCGGTACATCTTGGAGAACGCAACTAACGGAAAGAGTGTCATATTAAGCCAAATATTAAAGGATATTAGACTGGATGTGCAGGGCAATAGGTGTCGACAGTACCATCGGACTCCGAGAACAAAAAATGGGCCAATGTCTATGGAGAACACTAACCATGAATTTATCCAAAGCATGTACATGGCACGGCACGGCACAGGAAGAAGAAAACCTGTTAATTTCAACGAAAATAGTTTGTCTGTCTGTTTCCCTTCTACTTTACCTACTGCATTTCATCAAAATATTCATTCATGAACCTTTATTTTCAATATACAATTTTAATTTAACAAAATTAGGCAGTAGATCATTAAAAGAAAGGGGATGGAAATATCGGTAGTTATACTCTCACGTACAAACTCTAGAGGTCGTCTTACCTAATATATCTGTGTTGAAATTAGAGTTTAATGTATACTAAAATAAAGGAGCAATCCAATATCATTTACTTAAGTGTTCAAATATAATTAAGAAAAATATTTTCGTGCATTTATTGCTTTAATTTACAATAAGTTCTTTAATGTTTATCTTCAGGAATAAAACTCTAATATTTATTGTTTAAAGTTAAAGCAGTAATTTATATTTCCTCGAGCAACGCCGGAGTGTATATACTGCTAGTAGGAGATTTCAATGATAACATAGGAAAAAATAATTAAAAATCATGACAATGTTTTTAGTGATAACAGTTGCTTCAACCAAAGTAAATAATAAACACTATAACATGTAGCTTCGTTTTTGTAATTGGTTCTTCTCATGTTTAACAGGGCCTGCACATTGTCTGAGACTTCTTCGAAAATCCGACAGCTTATTTCCTGGTCTAGCAAAAGGCAATTATTAATGTTACTTTCTAAAGAAAGTCTGTTTCTTTATTTTTACTGTTCATTCTGACTGCCATGAAAGTAACAAAACTCTGCCGTCTCGACTCCAGCTTAAAAGTCTACTCGCCTCCACACTGAGATAATACTGTCGCCAGACAGCGTTTTCTCCTCTTCGATTTTCACACGTCTATATCACCCGGTTCATTTTGCATCTCTTTGCTTCTCTCACCGACCAGGTCGAGTATTTTTCTCTCCTTTTTTGTGAAGTATTACCTTGCTAATTTGCATAAGAGCTTTAACGGCTGCCGCTGCTGTTAATATCTCCGCAAGCCAGCTATCCTACAGCTGCTCTTCGTATTTTAATGCACGTCGATACGAGCTGTTTTACACACGTGGAAACGGTTTTTATAACAATTACTTCTTACCATTGTATTAATAAACAATGATTCTGTAGTCGAAAAAGAGGCAGTGTTTAATTGATCTAATAAAGGAATCGTACGTTATTGATAAGAATCTCTGTTCATGGAAAATTCATTCGGTTTTAAACACACATGGAAGAAAGCAAAATTATTAATAATTGTTCTTATAAGACGATTCTAAACGCGTATATGGAATGCACGCATCTTAGGAGAAATATTCTTTTTTTTATTTTTCGTTTGTCGAAGCGAACGATTTCTAAGTATATTCAACATCCTCCTCTTCTGCGGCCGCTGCCGCCTCTGCCACCGCTGCCGCCGCCTCCTTTTCGGATCTGCATTATTTATTCAGAAACCTTCTATCTCAATGCAGGAAGCTTGATTCTTTTTCTGCCGTTTATTCAGTAATTTCGTTACGAGTTTCCTCTCCTTCTTTTATGGAACTTCCAAATTACTTTAATTCACAATTGGAACGGTAGTTGAAAATACTATTATCCTCCTCCTGTCTTCCTAGAATTATCGTCGTGTAAGGATTTGCCTTAGACATCGTCGCCATCTGTTTGTATAGAGAAGATCGTCAAGAAGACAAGTACTCTCAACTCTCTCGTAGGCAGTTATGAGGTCATGTGCTGAACGAACGCACATATATACACAGACACACACACAGATACACACACACATATAAATATATATATATGCATATATATATAAATATATATATATATATATATATATATATATGGGTTTTACATAATCATATTTAGTTTATATTTTTGTTCTCATCCTTTACTTATATATATTAGTGTTGGGACGATTAATCGGAATCGGGAATTGGAAAAATCGGAGATTCTTGGGGTATCGGAATCGGAACCATTTTAGCCTATTTTCCAGTGCCAAAACCGATTCCTTAAATTATCTTTATTTTATTATTTTGGTTTAAGAAACATCTTCCGCTGATTGTAATAATAATAAAATAATATATATTTATTGTAGTAATAATAAATTAATAAATATTTATTGACTAAGACTCCAGTAATAGTAATAAGTGTGGTTTACGTTTAAGAAAATACATGCACGCTTAATATATTTTTTTTACAGTAATCGGGAGACATAAACAATTTTTTATCGTTTAATATTTAGAGATTTATACAGAATCGGAATCTGTAATTGTACTGGAATCGTCCCATCACTAATATATATATATATATATATATATATATATATATATATATATATATATATATATATATATATAAAGTGTTTTTTAACATATTTTATTAACTGTTTGTCCATATTATAAGCTCTATTTCCTATTTGGTTTTATCGAGCTTTTATATCTAGATGAGATAATTTTATAAATATTACTTCTTTAATATTTATAATTTACTTTAATTTTACCATCTTGGATCATTTTGGTAAATTCAATTGTAATTTTCATTTTATATATATATATATATATATATATATATATATATATATATATATATATATATATATCTGTGTGTTTGGGTGTATATAACTTAAACATTTTTTAACCGGTTTTTCTTGACAGTATATGTTTCGTAGCACAACATCAATCACTTAATTATTAAATTAATCAGTGAATCTATTTGCCCTTAACTCATCAGAAGAAATAGCAACAATCAATTCGTCCAAAGAAAATGAAGAGTGTTTAGACATGATTAAAATCCGAAAATTTAAAAGAGAAGCTGTAAATACCTTATGATTTTAATTGTTTATCGTAATATATGTTATAATCAATAGACGATTGATTCTATAATAATACGTAATCTGCATGAATTATAATATCATGTTTAAGCGTCTTGTACGACCGGACAACGCTGGGGTCTCAGCTAATATATATATATATATATATATATATATATATATATATATATATATATATATATATATATATAACTACTTAATTTACTCACATAAAATTAATATACGAAAGTATAGATTTATGCGTAAACGTATTTACTTCAAAAGTGCTCAATACGTAGTTAGAGCTAGTTAATAATTTATAATATATATATATATATATATATATATAAACACATGCACACATATATATATATGTGTGTGTGTGTGTGTGTGTGTGTAAATAGAAGGATAGTGAAATGAAATATGTTTATACGAAATATCACCTTGGCCTTCGGGCCGGGATCAAAGTGTAGTATCTGTTCCGGCAGATACTGCACTTAAGATAATTTGTACCAGTCAATGGAGGGGAAACCCTCTATACTGGGACAATTATTATTTTTGGTAACCAGAGTGACCCCTTTTAGGGGAGCTGGTTTTTACCTCACATTAAAAACGGCCTTGTGCCTAATTTGCTCAGTGGGGGAGCAAATAAATACCATCTGTTCCGGCAGATGCTGCACTTAAGGTAATTTGTACCAGTCAATGGAGGGGAAACCCTCTATACTGGGACAATTATTATTTTTGGTAACCTGAGTGCCCCCTTTTTGCCTACTTTTAGGGGAGCTGGTTTTTACCTCACATTAAAAACGGCCTTGTGCCTAATTTGCTCAGTGGGGGAGCAAATAAATACCATCTGTTCCGGCAGATGCTGCAAGCTATGACTAGCAAAGACCAGATGTGGGGGCAACCCCACATGCCTGACCATTAACCAGCTCCCATTTCCCACCTCTCGGGAGCTGGTCCCCTTTTTCCCTTCCCCCTCCCTTCACTCCTCACATTAAAAATCGGCCTTGTGCCTAATTTGCTCGGTGGGGGAGCAAATAAATACCATCTGTTCCGGCAGATACTGCAAGCAAAGACCATATGTGGGGGCGACCCCACATATAAGACCTTGGTCAATGTAGGGGTAACCCTTCATACCAATTGTCACTATCCAGCTCCCCTACTCCCCGGGGAGTTGGTCCCCATTTCCCCTTCACTCCTCACATTAAAAATCGGCCTTGTGCCTAATTTGCTCGGTGGGGGAGCAAATAAATACCATCTGTTCCGGCAGATGCTGCACTTAAGATAATTTGTACCAGTCAATGGAGGAGAAACCCCCTATACTGGGACAATTATTATTTTTGGTAACCAGAGTGCCCCCCTTTTTGCCTACTTTTAGGGGAGCTGGTTTTTACCTCACATTAAAAACGGCCTTGTGCCTAATTTGCTCAGTGGGGGAGCAAATAAATATCATCTGTTCCGGCAGATACTGCAAGCTATGACTAGCTAGAACTAGCTATGACTAGCAAAGACCAGATGTGGGGGCAACCCCACATGCCTGACCATTAACCAGCTCCCATTTCCCACCTCTCGGGAGCTGGTCCCCTTTTTCCCTTCCCCCTCCCTTCACTCCTCACATTAAAAATCGGCCTTGTGCCTAATTTGCTCGGTGGGGGAGCAAATAAACACCATCAAAGTGTAGTATCTGTTCCGGCAGATACTGCAAGCTATGACTAGCTATGACTAGCAAAGACCAGATGTGGGGGCAACCCCACATGCCTGACCTTTAACCAGCTCCCATTTCCCACCTCTCGGGAGCTGGTCCCCTTTTCCCCTTCCCCCTCCCTTCACTCCTCACATTAAAAATTGGCCTTGTGCCTTATTTGCTCGGTGGGGGAGCAAATAAATACCATCTTGGCCTTTTTGGTCAGGATCAAAGTGTAGTATCTGTTCCGGCAGATGCTGCACTTAAGATAATTTGTACCAGTCAATGGAGGGGAAACCCTCTATACTGGGACAATTATTATTTTTGGTAACCAGAGTGCCCCCTTTTTGCCTACTTTTAGGGGAGCTGATTTTTACCTCACATTAAAAACGGCCTTGTGCCTAATTTGCTCAGTGGGGGAGCAAATAAACACCATCTGTTCTTCAGATGCAGCACTTCCATTTTTTGTTCTCTTTCAGTGGGGGGAGAAATCCTTTACGACTGAGACAATTTTTATCTTTGTACCTTTTCTCCACGTTAAAAAACGACCCTGGTGGCTAACTCTGTCCCGTGGGGAGGCATTGTAAATAGGTACAATCAGTAGATGAAGACGTTCCGAATGAAATACACATTTAAATATGGAAATACATTGAAGTCTATATTAATGAATTTACAACAAATACTGACGAGAAAGTGAACATTTCTATTTGCTTTCTTCTTCCCACGTAATACGCAAACTAGTTACGTCGAGCTACTGTCTGTTTTAACGTTCTTAATTTTGTTGGACAGTAATAATATTTTTAATATGTTCATGTACAAAGAAGGTACATTATCATAGGGATATATATTTCGTTTGATTTTTTTTTTAAATTTATGTTGGCTCCAGTCAAACAATAAAATGTGATTTCTATCCTTATTCTGTTTATGGCTTGTTCACATTTTTTTTTCCACCATTATAAACTTCCTCACAATCTCCCAATCTTCCAGGATGTACGAAAATTTTGTGCCGATTATAGCAAATCCTTCAGCTACGTAAAACTCTAATTTCCTGAAGCAATTCTAATTGCTTCTTACTCGCTATTGGCAACATTCCATATTTACGTCTTGGTTTTCTTCGTTTCCTTTGAAAATAACTATTTCAATTATACTTTACCCGTTTTCTTTTTTCTGTTGTTTTTAATCTTGATTGTCAGCCCTGTCTTTATTAAAACGTAATTATTTTTGAAAATAGACAAAACGTTATCATCTATAAACCGGGCATTTTTTTTTTTTTAGGTAGATGTCGGCATTAGGTCAGTGCAAAAATAATGTCGTTTTTATCATCCAAACAATACTGTTTGAATATATGGTTAATTGGCAGTTTTAGTCCTTTACAACTGCTGAAAAACTTCACCGATAACTCATTGTTTCGCTCAAATGTCAAACAATTGTTACCTTTTCAGCTATATTGTGAAAAAAATAATGCAATTTTCGTTCAGTAAAACAAAATTTATGGTGAATTTACTGGTATTCCAAATCGAAAAAACCGTAAAGAGGTGAGCGACGTTTTTTTTTATTACTGGTTCTCATAGCAAGCACATCGCTTCAGCGACAACTGTTGCTAGTAATTCACCGCTCTCGCAAAAAGAGAAGTAACAAGTGAAACAGAGCGAACGATAAAGTAATATGGTTAAGCTTAAACATGGAAAAGTAAAGAACTAGTTGTTAAAACTGGAAAAGAAAAGGATAAGATATTTTAGTAAAAAAAATATAATCATTTTATAACTAAAATAGTGCAACATTAAGACTTTTTTTAAAAATTAAATTTATAACATTATATAATCAGTTTCTGCTCGCATTTTTCTATTGTAAAATATATTTAGTTGAACTTCCAAAAGCGACATTATTTTTGCCCCTAACCTAATAATTTGTAATAGTTAGTTTTCTCTGACTATTAATTTTATATTCAATTCTATCCTCGAAAGTATTTGGCCGGTTTCTTCTCTGGCATACTTCAAAGTCTCTATGTCAGATTCGGGAATCTGCATGCAATTTAAAACGAAAACCTTTTTTTTTTAATCTACGCTGATAGTTAGGTGCATTGCCTCAGTTCTGAACGGTAGTAGTTTCAGTGAAGTCGTGTTTATATTTTTAGTATCGCCGTTACCATGGACGGTTAAATTTCAGGAGAATATCATATAAAATGCCAATTATTTTTTTTTGGGGGGGGGTGCTTTTGTGTTTCGTAAGATCATTATTAAAAATGAAATTATATATATATGTGTGCGTGTGTCTGTGTGTGTGAAGATATTTAACCGATAAACTCTTAAACTACTAGTCACACAACATTGACATTAACAGGAAATAATAGTCATGCCGCACTGATTGCTTATAACGATTAAACTTTTACCTTGAATCAAGGAATAACATGTACAGAAATATGAAGGCAAGTTATAGTGAAAAATACTCATTTTAATTTGCCGAAATATTTTCATTAGTTTTACGTATGCGCAAATTCAGTCATAGTCATTAAATTTAAAGCCTTTCACATCTATCCATCGGGTTAGCTCAAACAGTAGGAAACGAAGCTGGAGCGCTAATGTTCGGGTTTCGATTCTAATGGAACCAAGTCAAATTTAAATTCAAATTGACTTAATGTTATATATATATATATATATACGGAACCATTATGTCAGAGTTTTTGAGAATAGCTCGCGTTACTCTAAAATTAACAGATTTTATACCACCAGTTTCTAGCTTAGTAATAAGGATGATAAAACAAGGTGGGGATAAAAATAAAATATTTAAACAGTTAAATAAAGCATTTGTTCGTTATCCTGATGCTTTTGAATCGTTTAAGATAAACCAGACTATATTAATAAAGGAAATCCAAAACTATATTAGCAATGTATAAAATGTATTTATAATTACATATAATAAATTTATAAAAAAAAAATGAATATATGTAAAAATAAAATATTTTTAACCTTTATATATTTAATTTTAAATAAATAAGAATGTAAATATAGAAACTACTAATTATAGTGGGGGTGATAGTGAAGCTTATAAATACAAGACTGAAAAATTAAATGTATCCATTTTTAATGTGGAAATTGATGAATCGCACAGGTAAGAAATTCATTTTTATACTATGAAAAGGTTAGTAATTGCAATTAAGAATAGGAAATTGGATAAAAAAAATTTTGTAACATGTCTTCTTCCTAAGATTAAGGGTGGTGGTGTTTGATCAACACTGCTGGGGAGCCATGAAGTAATATACTGTTTTGTTTTTAAATCCCCGAAACAGTGTTTCATGGTAAACAACTGATGATCCCTTGAAAAATTTTTAAAAAATTGGTATTATAGTAAATTCGAGAGAGTTGATGCAGTGATTGCAGGTGATTAAATGACTTACTGACTAAGTGTTTTTTTTTTTTAACGAATGATAAAAAGTAAAATTTTTGTGTAGTTTCAAATGTTAAAAAAACTTCAAAGACTATATATATATATATATATATATATATATATATATATATATATATATATATATATATATATATATATATATATGATAGGTCGGGATTATGAAACAAACTGTAAGAAAACTTCATAACTATTATGATTATTTTTAATTATATTTCACCCCAAACAAGGCACATTGCCACTTTGGTGTAGGGGGCTACTATCAGGGGAAGCAACTACTGGAGCACTATGTTGGGATTGTGGCAGCAAGATGTCGGTTAACGTTACACTTGAACCTCTGCATGTCAGTACAGTTAAGGAAGCAGGTTAAAGATGTTATTTTGACCAAGATGCGCCACCTGGCGGCAGTCTAATGAAATGCACAAAAAAATGTTGCCGTATAATACAGAAGTGGCTTCATGCCTATCTTGTTGAAATTTTATAAAAAAAAAAAAAAGAAATAGGTAAATATTCCTGTAAAGAAGAAAGCATCCAAAAATATTACTACAAATAATACTTAATATATTACTGGCAAAAATGACGAAATCTAAAATAATGTTGCTATTAAAATAACAAAAATATTCTATAGAATATGAAACTAGGAAAGAAAAAGAAAATGTTTATTATTTTGGAAGTTTAGGAAAAACTGAATTTTGTTTGGATATATTTTGCATGAATGTTTGTTTTCATTTTTTAAATAGGATATGGAAACCATCAATGCAGATGACTGAGTAGAGACTGTATTGCTGTTTTTAGAGAAACGTGCTAATATCTTTTGCGCTTTGATCTTTCCGTTTTTCACGATTCCAACGTTTGAAGCTTTGTGTAGACTTAAATAGAACAGAAGTTGGAATTAAATATTCAAAGAACATGCTTTAAAGAAATAAATAAGCCAAATCATTGGAACATATATCCGTCTCTCTCTCTCATATATATATATATATATATATATATATATATATATATATATATATATATATATATATATATATATATATAATATATATATATATATATATATTATATAATTTGAGGTTGCTATTATTCAAGGGTAAGGTAACCAGTGAAATATAACGTTAATACAAGAGTGCTCAATACCGAGGTAGTGCAAGTTACACTTTCAATTTGTCATTACATAAGCAGAAATGCGTTGCTACACAGTCGTGAGTATGTTTCGATCTTCTTATATTTATTAACTAGAGACCTCTTCAGACAACAATACCTATATCCAAAAGCGCTTTTAAATATAAGCGTTGTCGCCTGAAGAGCTCTCTAGTTACTAAATATTAGAAACCGAAACATGCTCATCGTTAATGCACCTTCTCTTCCAATTTTAAGATTTTTTAATCGTGCCCAAATGCATTTTATTTTCTTTTGGTGGATTTATTGTGGCTGTTTCCTCTTATGAGTCAAGGATAAAATTGATTCATTGGTTCATATAATAATTTTAAGTGATTGATTGTGTGCTACGAAACTGATACTGTCAAGAATTATAAATGTCAACTGAAGTAAAAGAATAAATTGTAAGATGGTCAACATCATAACATTTGGAATAGAGAATTTTGTCATTTATTCAGTATATGCTCTGTAATTACATTGAGCTTTCTTAAATAGGATCGGTATATACAAAAAGGAAATATGAGTGAATAACAAATATTTCCACCGAATATATATATATATATATATATATTAATTTAAATAAAAAGATCAAAGAAACAAAAAAAAGCAGGTGGAATTGTTAAAATTTTCCTTAAGGTCTTATCGTCTGACCCTCTAAGAGGAAACGTCAGAATGATAAATCAAAAGCTAAGAATCGAATGAGGAAAGAGGGAAATTGGTTTCAGTTGGAAAACCAGTGAGAGAAAAATATATATATATATAATTCTCACTGTTCAGGTGGTTTTAAATCAGTAAATATTTCCAACTGATGTTTCAAAATCTTTTGTCTACACAGATTTTGAAACATCAGTTGGAAATATTTACTGATTTAAAACCACCTGAACAGTGAGAATTATATATTAGTTTTACTATTAAGTTAAAATCAACAGCTATGCACTCTTTTAGTATTACTATTAGCAGTAGAATATTTTTCTTTAAATAAAATCAAATAAAAATGCCAATTAAAAGAATCGTTGTTGGCATCGGAAAATAGGCACAATTTTTTTTTCCGATTCCGATACCCGAAAAATACATTTTTTCTATAATTATGAAAATATTCACTTTTTGATATATGAGGTATTATTAATAATTTAATGCTGAAAATAGTTGGCAGTTGTGATACACCAAATTTCCATTCATAATTAAAATTTTCATAAATTATGCCATTCGATTTTTCATCTCCTGTTTTTTTTTTTTTGGACGAAACTGAACTGTATTTTGATCCTGTAAATTACATCGCGAATGTGATTTTTTATTCCACATAGGATTGTTGAAAACATATGTTAGTACTTTATGTTCTTGTGTATTTTTATTTTAATGAATAATCGATTTATATTACGCAGATATACTATTGTTTAATCATTGGAATGGAAACTACACACATCTGAACACACCTTTCCTATCAATAGTTTAGAATTATTATTTTCTCAGTTTCACGCCGTCGCTTATTCGAGCTTTTCTACTATTTTCTCCTTCAATTGATTTATTTCTTTATATATCTGCTTGTTATTATCGTTTCTTCATATTTCTTTAATATTCTCATACAACCCACCCGACCAATATTCCTACACTCACCCAATACTGTATTCTACTTTTCTTTTTTTTTCTAGGTTCTTAAACATAATCGCCTTTGTTATGTTAAGAAAAAAAAAACATTGCGACTTACGTATAGAAATAAAAATGTACTATTGTATTTTTTTTTCGTTTATATACTTTGTTTTATATACACTATTTTCTAATTATTGCGGACTATTATCCTCATCTTTTCTTAGTCGTTTCACGACGTTTCGACCAACTATTTATCTGGCCTACATCAGGTGGTAACCGCGACGGATAAGATGTCTGAATCTCCTGACTGCATTCTCTGAGATTACTGCCTTCCGTAGTTGT
Organism: Euprymna scolopes; assembly: GCF_053919585.1. Taxonomy (NCBI): domain Eukaryota; kingdom Metazoa; phylum Mollusca; class Cephalopoda; order Sepiida; family Sepiolidae; genus Euprymna; species Euprymna scolopes. Next base: position 36,007,783 of record NC_136507.1, on the reverse strand, counting down.
TGTCGTCTCACCACGTTTTGGTCAAGTAAGCCTCTGGCCGGCTTTGGGTAGGATTAAAACCGCTATCTTAAGACAATTCTTCCCTGGAACCGTAGAGATTCAACGTCTCTATCAACTGCGCCACGGGTCCCGAAGGGCGATCAAGTTTGAATTTTTGAGTCCTTTATGTTTTTGTTTTATTTTATTTTTTTGAAATTTATCATCCGATCCTCCATTGGTCGGGTCCGTACCGAATGGTATATATTATTTCAATTGGAATTCATGATTGAGATGAGTATTATTTATTAATTTCTATTCATTGCGGACTATTATATTCATCTTTTCTTAGTTGTTTCATGACGTTTCGGCCAACTATTCCTCTGGCCGTCGTCATGTGGTAACCGCGACGGATAGGCACTCTGACTCTCCTGATTTATTTATTATCTGATCTTCCATGGTCGTCTCCGTACCAAATGATCTATATTATTCATTATTGCCCCGACCATGACAGATCAGATAATAAATTAAAAAAACAACATGAATTTATAAGACCAAAAAATTAAACCTTGATCGCCCTTCGATCCTTTGATAGATACAATAAGTTGAAATTCATAAATAATACTCACTTCAATAATGAATTCCAAATAAAATAATCAATATCGTGCTATTTTAATTAAGAATATAGAATCACACTTACTGCTTTTTTATGTTTGAAAGAAAAATGTACACATGCCGATTGGTGGAGGAACCGAGGGCTTACACTAACGGGAAAGCAATGTTTGTTTGTTTTTTTCGTAAAAATAAATAAGTATTTTCTGAATATTATAATTTTGTTTAAATATTGTATGTTTTCACTATAAGCGAGTAACAGGTCCGTATGCTTAGAGACGGACACCAAATGTTAGGGTTCAGGTTTCGAATCTCGCTCCGTTGTAGAGAATATAAGAAAATAATTCTGTAGAAAACTATTAGTTCTCTCGCTTTCTTCCACAATATAAATCGCCGTCGTCGGCCCCCACTTGTGTTCCAAGATCGGGTTTTATTTTGTATTTGCTATCTTCCTCGTTAATGCCCATGAAGAACAGGGTTTCGAAGAGCTAATCTGTACACTGTACGCCTCAGAGATCAGGACGATGTGCCATCGATACCTCAAGGCGCTGGAAAAGTTCTACTAACGCAGCCTGCGCAGTATTCTGAAATCTAATGGGAGGACTATCGCATCAAGCTCAGTGTCTTTCAGGAGGCCAACACCATCAGCAATGAAACCATCATCATTTGGAACCAGCTGAAATGGTCAAATCACGTTGTGAAGATATTGGATTCCCGGCAACTTAAACAACTCTTCTAAGAGCAGCTAAAAGAGCAGTCGAGAAGTCCAGAAGAAACGATATGAGGCTCTTCGAATAGAAAAGATGAAGTGTTACATCAACACAAACACATGGGAGACCCAGGCCAAGAAGAAGCAAATCTGGATGCAGACTATCGCTAAACAGTCACCTTCAAGGCCAACCGACGTGTGAATCACAAGGAGCAGAGATAAAGAAGGATGGAGAGAGAAAAATGTTTGCAAGCCAACCCTCGAAACGGAAATGAAAGTACCTGCCCGCTCTGTGTAAGGAAGTTCCAGGACATGATCGACCTTGTCAGCCAAATCCACACACACCAAAACCCAGAAAACGTCTCCAATCCTTACTGCTGAGGGGTTGCCAACAAAGAGAGAGAGAGAGAGAGCGAGAGAGAGAGAGAGAGATCAGGATATTTGCGGACAGCGTTCACAGTGAAGGCTTGTGAGATAGCAAGGTTGGCTACAAGACTCTCTTCTTTTCATTCTTAAAACAGTTTGTTTCTGTTCTTTTCTTCCTCGATATCCGCGATACCGCAACGTGTGGTCCTCCCAGCGTATACCACTTACTAGCAGATTGTTCCCACGAGATTGAACATAAGCCTGACTAATTCTCACGAGGATGAAGCACGAAATATTCTGTGTATGTAAAATCGCCATATATTTTCATAACCTGGCTCAACCTATGTATTGAGCACCGCTGAAGTAAATGCTGTAAATTTACGTATAAAATTATATCTTATATTAATTTGTGTTTAAATGAAATAGTAATATATATATATATATATATATATATATATATATATTGTTAGCTTTTTCTTTTTGCAGGTCTGAGATCATTAACCAGAGATGACGTAAGGAGGAAGAAAATAGACTACTCTAGTTTTTTCCCCATCCCATCGCGGCGCCATCGCAGTTACAGAAAATAAATCTGAATTTATTAAGAGAAATAATTGCTTTGGGAAGAGAATATTAAGCGCTCGGTACTTAAAGCGACATATTTAAACTAAAGAAGAAATCAGGTTCATCCTAATTGAAGTTTGGATCATGCAATTGCGATCTATAAAAACGGAATGGAAAAACCAAAAAGAGATCAAAGGAATGACACGCATTAATCTCAATAGTATTTTATTAATAGAACTAGGATTTAGCTGTGCATCAGGTGACGGTATTTACCGAAGTTTAGCCGTATCACGTTCGAGTTGAGTTAGCTCTACACAATCATTTTCTTAATATAATCCAGGAAAAATAATATTTTGTTAATTAGATCAGTCCTCTGTTACACGGCGGACGAATTCTCGGACGCCTACAGATATAGCTTGCATTGGTCCGTTGCTTTTTGCAATATATATATATATATATATATATATATATATATATATATATATATATATACTAGCATTTCAGGCCGGCGTTGCCGGGTATTTGGAGGTGTATGTTGAGCAAAAAAAAAAGGTCAATTCATTTCAACTTGGACCCCTACTATGACCCCTTAAAATTTATTGTTTTGGGCTCAAATCAAGTTATTAAGTTAGATGCTTGTCCAAGGAACCTCTATATAAAATGTCAAGTGTGTAGACCCAAAATTGACGGAGGATTCGGTAGAGTTCTCAAAGGTCAAATGATTGAACTTTGACCCCTTAATCAAAAAATTTCTGGCCGAAAACCGATCACAAAGATCTTCCCAAATCTCAGTACTCTGTATATCAAATTTTGAATCTGTAGACTTAAAATTGACAGAGCTATTGCATAGGGAAATGTACACACACACAAACACACAGACAGGCAGACAGATAGTTTCACTTTCATATATATATATATATATATATATATATATATATATATATATATATATATATCACCATTTCAACCATTCATAAACATTTAACAACCTGTTATGAATGATTGACTAATACTTACGTGGTTTAAAGGCGGGCGAATATAAGGAATATATATTTTTATTAGAAATGTTAAAGATTATCCCCTCTGAACTTTACTTTCCCATCCGATTTTATTTTATTTTGTTTATCAACTTGAAAATAAATAACTGTTTTTCTTTATATTTTAAATATTTTCCAGATATACCTGCCTTACTTAAAAAATGCTAGTCTTATTTTAAACCCCCACCTACTCTTTTTGCTGATGAGGAGACTTTGTTTTATAAAAAAGATGATAAAATTATTGTTCAAGACGTATTGTATATATCAATAAAAATATCGTTTCCGAAACGATCGTACAATTTATTGATTTTGTTTGTTCTTCCTTTTGAAACCGATTTTTAATTATAAATTATGAATCATTTTACTTAATATATATATATATATATATATATATATATATATATATATATATATATATAGCTGTAAGTTAGGAAAATATATGTATATATATACATGGCAATTAAGCTACACAGATTATTCGGCGTTTCATTATCGTGAGTGTTCGTTAAGGAACAACCCGCAGCATCTTAAGGCCAATCACGTGCTTACCCACTATGTGGAAACAGCACAACTGATGGAACAAATCCATCACTCCCAAAATATTCGTGGACTTCCTCGCGAGGAACAAAATGGATGCTAAAAAGGAAAAGGAGGAAAAAATGATCTTCTATATACAGATCAAAAGATCCGGAATGAGGTTACAGGATTAAGAATTTAGCCATGGCATGGATCAACTACAAAAGAGCGCACGATAGGATGCACGAAGCATGAATAAAAGATTGCTTTAAAAATGTATAAAATACGAAGCATGATCATCAACGCGATTGAAAATGCAATGAAAACATGGAGACTGGAACTGCCAGATGATGGAAAACACATACCAAAAATCAACATACAAAGGGAATCTCTCAACGAGATTCACTATCACCATTACTGTTCATCATAGCCATGATATTCCTGAACAGCATCTTGAGAAAGTGCCAAGTACGTTATAAGTTCTCTAATTCAGAGGAAACAAATGAACCACCTGCTGTACATGGACGATCTGAAACTTTTTGCAAAGACCGAAAACGAACTAGAGATACTAATAAACGCTACCAGGATCTTCAGTCAGGATATCCAAATGGAGTTTGGTATACAAAAGTGCGCACTACTAAAAGGGAGAAGAGGAGACGACAGAAGTCATAAAAATATCCACCAAAATGGAAATGAGAGCACTTTGGGAACAAGCCGCCTATAATATACTTGGGAGTTCTGGAACTAGACATCATCAAAGCAACAGAAATGAAAGAGATAATTGGAAGGGAATACCTCAGAAGAACAAGAAAACTCCAAGAAACAAAATTATATAGCAGAACACTAATACAATGTATAAATACATGGGCAGTATCACTCGTAAGATATTCTGGACTTTGCATAGGGTGGATTAAAGAAGAACTGAGACAACACGATTTAAAGACCAGGAAACTCATGACCGTGCACAGTGCACCCAGACGACGATACTGACCGATTCCACGCGAAAGATTAGAAGGCAGGAGAGGGCTGGTTAGTATAGAAGACTGTTTGAATGATACAAAATAGGACTAGAAAAATACATAATGTCAAACATTGAAAGTATAATTATGGCACGAGACACACTGCAAAATCAACAGAACAGAGAGACAAAAGATAAGACAAGAAAAAAAATGGGCAAAGAAATAACTACACGGAAGATTTATAAGAATGACAAAAAATAAGAATAACGAAAACACTTGGATATTGATGCGAAAAGGACACGTAAACCGAGAGACTCATTCCCTATTAACTGCAGCACCAGATAATTCAATAAGAACCAACCACATCAAAGTAAAGATTAACAAAACATAAAAAACGACACTTGCAGACTCTGTAGACCAAGAGGCGAAACGATTAACAATATAGTAAGCGAATGCAGCAACCTTGCCCAAAAGGAATACAAGAACAGACACGACCAAGTGGGAAGAGTAGTACATTAGGAGTTATGCAAACAACTGCATCTCGAACGCACAGACAAATAGCACGAGCATAAGCCGGCAACAGTACTTGAAAACAGGAATCACAAAATCCTATGAAACATGAACATACAAAAAGGTAAACCCATCCAAGAAAAAAGACTGGATGTCGCAATAATTAACAAGACAAAAATCCTGTCAAATCGTAGACTTTGCTGTCTCAGCTGACCACAGTGTGAATGTCAAAGAAAAGGAAAAACGGATCAAATTAACAGAGCTAGCCAGAGAGATGTAAGAGATATGGATGATGAAGAATTATTATACCTATAATAGTAGGAGCACTAGGAACCATTCCGAAAAGCTTTAAAAAAGAACGGGGGAAATTGGAATAAGAAGAACGGCTGGAATACTCCGAGTAAAAATAATGAAACCTGCTGAAATGGAAAACACTTGAATGTGGAGATTAAAATACAGGAGACATACGAGCGGGACAGACAAACTGCTGCAGAGGCAAAATATAAAGAAGCGTTACATCGAACCAAGATCATTAAGGTTGTATATCTAGAAGTACTTTATCCTCTCCATCATCCTATTGGCTCATCACTGCCCAGACCTTAGAGTGACAGCAAATAGCATAGAAGGTCAAGGTCAAGGGTGATTGAAAGACCGAGGAGAGAGCACTGACCTAACCTCTGCTGGACAAATGCGAAGGGAATTGGAACCTTGGGGAGTCTTATTGCCACGCAAATTCCAGTGAAGACAAATGGCCGCTGATAGCGAGAAATCAATAGTTAGCGACTGTTGCAATAACGAACATTCATGTCCCAATGTTATCGCAAGAGGTGGAGAATACTAGAAATCTCGAGTGTCACTCACGTTCCAGGGAACACCACAGATTAATAATAATAATAATAATAATAATAATAATAATAATAATAATAATGATAATAATAATAATACGAAGAAGATGAATACAAATAAGTAGAAGGGGAACAAAAAAAAACAACAGTAACAGTGGAGATAATTATAACTTTTTTATATCAATTCCATTTGTAAAACGTGCATATAAGTTTATGTGTATCACTGATGCTGACATACATATATACGTGCATATACATATACATACATATACACACACATATATGCATACACGTATACATACACACATATACACATGCACATATATACATACACATATACGCACCCACGTACATATACATATACACATATACAGATATATACGCGCACATATATAGGTGCGTACGGATACACTCATATAACCAAATATACTGATCCATATTCATACATACACATGAAATATAATAAGCGTACTAGTAGAGACATGAAGTTATATGTGTATAAATAAATGGAAGTCTTCTCGCCACAGCCTCTTTTATCTCCCCAATTTTCTCATAACGACAGCTTTTAAGGTTTTCTTTGAGCTTAGTGAATAACCAAAACTTACATGGAGCAAAGCCTGGACTATAGGGAGGGTGAGGAACTGTCTTTCATTGCAGCAGCGGGAGAGTATTTCGAAGGGGACAAGAGATCCATGTGTGTATTATCAATTAAAGTGTCCATACGAAAAAAATCTTGAATCTTATTGAAGGCATCACGTATTTCATTTATCACTATCAAGTATTTAAATGATCAACGAATGAAGAGAAACAATATAATGCAGTTTAATTTCCTTAAAGGTTAGCTAAGATTTAAGAAAAATAAAGATTATAAAAAGAATATGTATGTGGGTGTGGATATGTTTTATTTTAGTTTAGTAAAGATACGCAAGATGTCGCTTTACGGCATATTGAAACTTCTGCATGTCAGTACAATCATGGAAGCAGATAGCAGGAAGGGATTTCCGAAGTCAAGCCGTCCGAGGAACGAAACTTTTAGAGTAGAAGATTTTCCTCATTTAGCGATCTCTAGAGTGAAGGGTTGTAATTTTGCTGCTAAGCGAGTTTGTCGGGACTATGTACAACGAGGGTAAACATGTACAAAGGAAACATCACAGAACGTTTCAATAAAATACTTGTAAAACAGACACAGCAATTCAACATTGCGGCGATGAACATGGGGTTGGATCTTAGTTGACAGTGCGGGACCTATTAGATCAGAAAATTTTTTTACAACATTGTCTAAAAGGGAGAAAGTAGCAGTAGATGTAGAGGTCCAGGATACTCTTAGGTGTGAGTAATCTTTTACCACGATAAAGGGAACACCCATTTTTTTCAGAAGCCTTCAAAATCTCCTGAATATATTTGTTTCAGTTCATATTTCCTGTGATCCTTCAGCTGAGGAATGTGAAGAAAGAACTCTCGGACAGGGTATTATTAATCATGGCTATCGCTGTCTGGGAAGGTTTCGTTTACTTGTTAAAATAGAGCGGTTCAGTATTAGTAAAATTGAATAGTTCCATCCATTTGCGACCCTCATTCTATTATAGACTCAAGTAGTTTTCTAAGGAGCCTGACACTGTCGTAGACTTGTGTACATCAATTTTTCGTCGTACCCATTTCAAAGCCTTGTAGTATCGACAAATATAGCTATCTAGAATACACTGTTATCAGGGAGGTCATTAATATAAAAAATAATAATGTTTCAATAATCACTCTCTGAGGCACTCCTGGATTAATATTATGCTATTTTGATTTACGTCAATCTACGACTAGCTGGATGGTCCTATTATCTGAGAAGGATCTAATTATATTTAGTATTCGTCTAGTTATACTGTATGGTTTAAATTTCATTTGGGACCCACCATCGCCTGACTTCCTTCGCCTTATCGAATGCATGGTATATCCGTTCAGATATAACCATTAAAATATATGCAGTAGACTTATATTGCTTAAATTCATATTGTCGCTCAGATAGAAGGTTAACTTTTTCGAAGTGGTGGACTAGTGCTTGATTGATAAATGTCTCCAAGACTTTAGCGAAGAAAGAGAGGAGTTTAATAGGACGATAATTAATCGGATCTGTCCTTTCACTAACATTCCAGTACACTGATACCAGCCATTTGGGAAGCAAAACTCAGCAAGACATTTGTTATTGAGTTTGGAAAGTACGATGACTAGCTCAGTTGAGCATTCCTTGATTAGTATAGCAAGGGTGATCAGGTCGACATGCCTTGAACATGAAAAGAGGGCGTGGATTAAGTTTAGGAAGGATTTATTGGTTGGCTATGAGTTTTTGTTGGAGGGGAATCAGCAGGTCAGTAGTTCCGCCTTCTCGATTGCCGTGCATGCGACCTTAGTAGGGGAATTACTGATTGTCTTTTATCAACTATGTCTGGTTATTCAAACGTGCCTTCTTTTAGCTGCGGTTGTTTTACTGTTACAATAGTTTCTAGAATTATTGTCTATTTTTACTTGATTTATTAGGTACGAACCAGCGGAATGCATCTTGTATTTGTGCACAATTTGCTATAATAGTTCTGTGGGTGACGATGTCCTTCAATATCAGCTTGGTAACATTCGGTTTTCTCATTGGCACACGGTCTAGTACAAACAGAAAAGACACCAGTCCATGACGTCTATCCTATGTATTCTCTGACAACTATCCAATCCGTACTGTGGAAAGACGTGAATTTCGCTTGTGTGCAGGCGGGGCAGAAACCTGACTGTATATATAAAGGAATGAGTGATAAAGAAATTATAAGTACGGCGTTCAACTTCAACGTGAGAAACAAAGAAAATTTTTTATGGTGAACATTATAGTACATACACACATACATACTTACATATATATATATATATATATATATATATATATAATATATATATATATATTTATTTATATGTGTGTATATATATATATATATATATATATATATATATATCTTTTTAAGGGAAATAAGGTAAAAAAAAACGATAAAAGTGCTCGATATGTCAATAGAGCGATATATAATTTTTTAATTTTTTATTGAGTCCATAATAAATTTACATTACTGTTTCCATTGGATTTTCACCTCAGGAGATGAGGTAGAGTACCAATTTCATCGGAATTTATAGGGGTTCACCTATAAATTCCGATGAAATTGGTACTCTACCTCATCTCCTGAGGTGAAAATCCAATGGAAACAGTAATGTAAATTTATTATGGGCTCAATAAAAAATTTAAAAAATTATATATATATATATATATATATATATATATATATATATATATATATATATATATATATATATATATTAGTTTGTTATATACAGTTTTTTGGGAAGATATCCAAAAATTGAAAATAATTGAATTTCAACAAGGGTCGTTCATAGTACTAAATCATAAGAGACCAACTTACATTTTTTTTTAATCTAAATACAGTTATACATTACTTTGATGCGCATACCGTTTCACTCATATTAGATATCATCAGGCAAGAATAATTAAGGTAGAAAAATTGAAAAGGTTCAACACATTTTTAAATTTTGGTGACAGAAAATTCGCCATGAGTGGCGACGGGCGAAATTAAAGTTATTTCTTGCCTGATGATATCTAATATGATTGAAACAGTCTGCACATCGTAGCAAGATATAGATGTATTTACAGGTAAAGATGCACTTTCGTAAATAATTGAATTCATTCGAAACATATCGCAAAAACAAAAACAAATAACATCTCTCTCTCTCTCTCTCTCTCTCTCTCTCTATATATATATATATATATATATATATATATGTATATATATATGTATATATATATATATTGTAAATAAAACAGTTATCAATGGACACATGTTTTGCGTTACTGCATTTCATCTGCCGAACACTATCGTATCGTATATGATTTAAACATTCAGTACACACATATGTATATATATATATACATAGAAATCTATGCGTGTCCATGTGTTAATGTATGATTACAAACCTTTAAACAGACGTCACACTCGTATACGCGCTCGTAAACTCTTGTATATATATATATATATATATATATATATATATATATATATGTATATATATATAAGTATGTATATATATATGTCTGTGTGTATGTTTGTGTGCTTATATATATGCATATTTAATATATACTCATATATATATGTGTGTGTGTGTATGTGTGTGTGTGTTTTATATAGATAGATATATGTACTAGGTATGCATATGTTCTGTATATGATAAATTGATTAATACCTTTAATTTGCTGTTTATTTTTTTTTTGTTATTGTCATGATTTCTAAGCGGTGAATTTCGCCAATAAAATCGTTTGTACATTTCGCTTGGAGAGAATCCGATATTTTTAGAAAATAATTTAAATTCTACTGGCAAAGCAAAACGATATTTCGTTCAATAATAAAACACAAAATAACACCAAAATTTAACTGCGCTTTTTTTCTTCTTCGAAGATACGTCATTTATTCTGTTTGGAAGGCTTTATTTGATAAATACATCAGTCTGTCACATTTTAATTCATCATAGAATTGCCATCGTTTAAACGCAGTCATAGAATGGATTACCTTTTATTTTCTATTCGAATTCGTAACAGATCGCTTCGAAATCGCGTTTAACGCGTTGATCAAATATATGCAACTCATGTTTAATATTAATACAAGAAGATTTCTAGGAATTTCTGTCAGTCTGTGACAGTAAACATTTACATACATCTGTGAAACGTTAATGTGGGATAGCACGTTCGTTTATACGTTATGTTTGATTTAAAATGAAATGACACTAGCGGCGAGCGGAGGTCTTTGCTCGGACGTAAAATACGCTTAAATATGATATTTTAATCTGTCCAGATGTCGTATGTATTACTATAGAGTCGTGAGTACAAAAGTAAAAAAAATATTTGTCTGCCATCAGCTGGAATCGAAACGGAATCATTCAAAGCTGGTTACGTTACCACTTCACCAACGTGACACGCATATGAACAAATTAAAAATAACTTATGATAAATATACAAAATGTATAACGATTGTTTTTTAAATTTTGCCCCATTTTATTTACCCTTTTAAAAACTATTTTAACCGGATAAAGACCCATGAAAGAACAGCTCATAAAAATCTAATCATTTAAGCGCCCTCGCACCACACTACTATTTCTACTTTCGGAGGAGATAGAGTTTTAAAATATAAAAGACAGACGGACAGACATATTGAGTTTTATAAAAGAACATTTTAGTATCAATCAGAGTTGCATCGGTAATGACACCTTTTTATCTGTCACGTAAGAGCTATAAATTGCATGCTAATTAGTCTGTAATATTAAAGTATGAAATTGAATTTCCACTATTTTGACGGCCGTATCTTATTTTTTTTATACAACCAGTGTAGTTGTTTGTTTGTTGATCCTCTACAGTTAATCTGATATAACATCTTTATCGTCCAAACACGTGTAGACGCAAGTTATATCAAAACGAGTGCAGTCATATAAATAAAAATGTTTGTAAATGCCTTTGTCTGTCAAGCTTAAGATTTTAAAATGTATACATTAGCCGGTAAAACGCTAGTATAAAATACCTATTGCTATGTCGATGTAAGTTTTAAAACACGTTTCTGTATGTCTGTCACGAATACTGTTACCTCAAATAGGTGACGTGTGTGTTTTAGTCCAGTAAAAGTTTTAAAGGCCTTTTATTCATATGATAATGTTGGTGTGTCAGTAACCTTTATCTTAGGAATGATGGAGTCCCTCAGCGTTCCATCCTGGGCCCAAATCTTTTCCTGATCTACATCAATGGTCTCCGAAATCACATCCTAAAATCGTTCGTAGACATTTAGTCTGACGACATTACCATCTGTGGCAACACGTCAAAGTCTGTCAATGACCAAGTTCTCTCTGATTCTTTCTCCTCTGATCTTAAGCACGTGGAGCCAATTATGGGAAAAAGTGCATGGTTAATGTTAGTGCATTTAAAAAAAACAATCTTCAACCTTTACATCATCAACTCCCTGATCCCCTCTGGCAGCAATTGAACTGAATGCCTCTCCTCTTGGAGAAGCTTCATGTTTGGCAATATTCTGGATCTGACTTTAATTATTGATGTAAAATGGAACAGATACATCAAGTCCTTGCCAACGTGGCTGTAAAAATGTTTGGAACATTCTACCGCTACAGTAGACATCTCACTGCTGATCCAATTCTATACCTGTCAAGATCCAAGTACGTCGAACGATGATGTACACTCTTGCCACATTTAGACAGGAGCTGCTAGAAGCGCATTATCCTACCATACAAAGTTCAAAATAGACTTCGTAGGTTAGTGAAGGGATGCCCTAGTCTCTTCTCTGCAACAAATTTCCCACAGAGGAGACGTTGCGAGCCTGTCCTTGTTTTGTCGTTATGTTCATTACAAGTGAGTTACAATCTATGGTTGCCCCTTTTCAAAACTTTGACTAAAAGACTCCTATATCTGAAATCAGTATCAATAATTTACCCCACTCTTTATCTGTACCTTAACTTAAACGTAGATTCCGCGAGCACAACTTCTTTCTTAGAAACGAATGTCTTTGGAACAGTCTTCCGTTTCCCTGCTTTCAACCTTACTACAATACGATCGTTTTCAAGTACAATGTAAACAAGTTCTTCCTGAGCCATCCCCTTCAGTTATCCAATTTACAAATTTACACTACTAAGAATTACTACGATATTGTAACATTAAGTACCATACCCTCATTAACAATTAACCTCGAGTGGCTTCCGGGTCCTGATAAGTGTATGTTTTGTAATAAATAAATCCATTATATATATATATATATATATATATATATATATATATATGTGTGTGTGTGTGTATGTGTGTGTGTGTTCGTCTCTCGTGTATATGTTTGAAAATCATTTCCAGCTTTAACTGCGTACCTTTAATGGTCGCATCTAAATATAACCCGATCTTGCGTAATGTATTTATTTTTTTTAATTCATATCTACTTTTGCATATTTACTTTCGTATTTTCTGGTGTTTTATTTATTTTATTTTTCTAAAACGCGAATAAGACGAAAACACACGGTCGCGAAGGCATACCCGCACACGAGCCAGAGCAGATGAGCCGACATACACACATCCACAAACTATTTACACAAGCACTCCCTTATACAGCAACACACATACACAAAGACACAGACACACATACACGCGCACATGACCGCACGACCAAACACACAGGTTAACCTCGGAACAGGTAGAGACTGTTTTGAAACGCAGTATGCGTATTTCATGGAAATGAACGCACCTTGCGCTATACGATTTTTGGTTGCTTTCTTATTTTTACCGATCGATTATAATCTGATTTCTTTCAAAACATATCATGTTTTAAATAGGCAGGATATTGTTGCAGTTAAAGCCGTCTATTTATGCACATTTATTCTTGCCTACGAATATGTCAATACGCAAATATTCAGTATATATATATATATATATATATATATATATATATACATATATATATATATACATATATATATATATATGTTAAAAGTTGGGCTATAGACTTTTTGTCATTTATTTGTATATGCTCTGTAGTTATATTTACTATACCTCAAACTTCGTAAATAAAACGATTGGTATAAATAAAGGATGCGATATAATTCTTTTAGTATATTACTCCTATAAACATTATATATATGCATACATATGTGAATTCTACTTGATAAAGAGATTCGCATCTCGAAACATAAATATCAATTTTTTTTGTTTGTTTCCGGTTTCTATCCGATGCTGAATACAAGGTGGCACAGAAATCATTAACAACTTAGGAAAGACACAAATATTTATAACATGTAATTTTTTTTAGAAGAACAGATAACTAATTTATATATGCATATTACTTATATTTTAGGTGAGTTCTGCTAGAAAGTATACCATTCCACTTAGCGTAAAAACTATACGTCTATTGTGGTAATTATTACTGACCGGAACTCGATGTGGAGGGGGGAGGCAGTGGAATTCTGGGAGGCAGTCGTTCAAGCAAAAGGTTTAAAAAAGTGCTTGGTCGACTGATTTTATAGTAGTAGTAGTAGTAGTTTATTGTTCACCACGTGGGTCGGACTGAACTTTGCATAGCATCAACTTGTGGGATATAAAACACCCCTATCGTTGATGTGTTAGTTGGACTTTTTTGTTTAGTAAAGTTACACGTTTCACAGTTACTATTACAAAGACAATTTGTCGTTGTAAGCAACGAGGCAATACGTTACAACTCCAGTTAGCCGAGAGAGGCCGAGAAGGATTCTCCACACAAGTTAAGAGTTTCATTGTTTTTTCCTTCTACGTCGAGTTCAGGTTTAGCCGTTGAGTTGCAGAAACGCCCCCCCTTCAGTCGGTTAAAATCCGTCACTATAAAGAATATAAGTCTTTCTCTTACTGGTACCATTGTTTAAAATATAGAGAATAATAAAACTCGGCTTAATATTAATTGGAATAAATAAAATGAGGGCCTTGTGAAGGCTGCTGCAAAGAAGTTGAACTACCTTTATCTTGTTAGAAGACTACTCACACAAGAGAGTACATATATAAGGCTACTATTCACCTATGCAGAGAGTATTGTTGCCACGAAAGAGTATTCAATATAATAGATCTCAATTTGTCAACTATTAACTCCAGGAGTAATAGCTTAATTGACAAATTGGGATCGTCGCAATTTTGCATCTGTCTGCCTGTTTTACAAGTATTTAATTGGAATTTGATCGATGAACTAGTTGCACTTGTGCCTTCTGGTCGTGCATATCCTGAAAAAACCCGCTAAACAAACCACGCCCCTTTATTGTTCCCTGAACATCTTTCACTCTTATAGTTTCTGCCCTCGAACAAATAGTCTTTTCAATTCCTTACTGCTTCCTACAACTTGGTCTGTAATAACATGCAGATGGTTCAATGTAGCGTAAGCCAATATCTTGAACATTTTTCGTGGGCATGGTCCAAAATAGTAGGGACTTATATCCAAGTGGATATATGTCTTGTTATGGGTGAACGTAAGTAAAAAAAAAACAACAACATATTGTTGCATATATAAAGGATGGCGATTGGGTTCATATTTGGGACATATACAAGGTATCCACAAAGTCTGGCTACATTATGCAGCCAGACTTTGTGGGCACCGTGTAGATTATGCAGCCAGAGTTTGTGGGCACCGTGTAGATTATGCAGCCAGACATACTGTGGACACCCTGCATAATAATGATGAGGGAGGGAGACATTTATACAGTTCTGGTATGCTTGGGACTTCATATATATATACTGACTGGAGATGTATACAAGTTCTTAACACAGAGGAGGGGGAGATACATAATCTTGTAAGGGTTACAAAATGTTCATTATAAGATAATAAACACATTACCTTTTGAGTGTTGAAAGATGACACATGACAACAGTTACAAACACACAATGATGATTCTTTATTCATTTGACCGGTCGAATGATAATGACGTCAGGAATTCAAATTTGGGATCTACCTAGTTTAATGTCCTTCCATTCGCTTCCAAATGACTGACTGCAACTCAAGCCAACTCAAATGCTCTCGATTCTACTCTTCTGTTGTCTCTCGACTGACTCCGCTGACTGACTAACTCTGACTCCTATATTGAGACTCCTCCTTCGTCTATGACGTCAGAAGTGTGTTTCCCAAACGTGACCAATTCACGTGGCTATGCATGTTTTCCAAACACACTGTTAACAACAAAATAATTTTCAACATATAATTCTAACCTATTTTTTTTTAAATATATTGTTAAATTGTATTGTTCATTCTTTAGCTGACATTTTTAATATTCAGTTTTCTAAAAAAATGAACAATACATTAATTTTACGATATAAACAATATCTAACAATTCTAATAGAATTTAACAATAGACTAAATTCTTACAACTCGAATTGGAATTCTTAACCTTCCTTACAAGGTTCGAGTCTAGGCTTATCCTTATCTCATTTTCAAATATTTTCTTATTTACATGGAAACTAGTTCATATATACATGTTACCTATATTATACGTAAGCTGTGCCAGAATATATATCATTCCACTTAGCGTCTACAATCTGTCAAATAAAAATAGGATTCTTTCTGTTACTGGTGTGATGTACAAGGTCAATCACAAGAAAGTGTCGATTTATCTATTTATCTGGCTATTTCTGTATCCATCTATCTCGATCTATCTATTTGTCTATCTATCTATTTATCTATCTATCTATCTATCTATCTATCTATCTATCTATCTATCTGGAGAGATGGACGGGAGATTAATATGCGGAATATTGATAAAAACTGTCAAGGTGAGTACAATCATATGAAAGGCAAGTTTACCGGAAGGTCTGATCAGCTGATCAGATCTACCTGTATGTTACCCCGTGATCAGGTTAGCTGGATATGGCATTGGAGTTGGAATTTGGACGATGAGCAGGGTGGACGGTTTAACAGGAAGTCCCCCCTTCACTAGGGAAGGAGCTGACCTGGGTACAAATAGACCTAGAAGTCAACACGCAATCAAAGATATTAGCTTTCCATTCTTCTGCGATCGAAACCTGGATAATGAATAAACACTATATAAAACCAACCAGCGTTCTTGGAAATAAAAGGGGTTTGTCCAAACAGGTTCCAGCCTCTCCTCCAAGAACAAGGTGAATTCCAGATAGACAAGGTCAACGACGTATGAAATTAAGGTACACCCGCCAGCAATTAAATATAAATATAACATAAATAGATAGCTACAACATAATTCTCGGGTTCAAACAGTGAAGAATCACAAACAATAGAAAGTTAGTGACACGCATACACATCACACCAGGATGAACCCTTCGTCCCAAGTACACATATCGATATATGGTACTATGGGACACATTACACAACGGACCCCATTTATAGAACTCCACAATAAAACATACCTGTTTTTGGTACTCCATCACACAACACTGAAAACTTGTTAAAAATATAGAACATAAACAATATGACGCTAAAATTTTGTCTACTCTCAGTGGCAAGGTTATTGATACCAATTATAATTACTTGGCAACTGATCACATTGTCATGTGACTGACAATTAGAGTTTGGAATATAAGCGCGGGTGACCTACTTACATCTGAATACAATTATTAGCTGTAGTCACCGGAACAGCTGCCTGTGAATGAGGGAGGAAGATAAAGAAAGAGAGGAATAAAGAAATGCATTAAGAGAGAAAACACAAAAGCACGTAGGAATTCTTAGAGGACACACAGACACAGATATGGCAAGATCTACTGTAATAAAAACGAAATTATATCTCCGGATAGCATGCTGGTTCCTCCGCGGCATACCCCGAGGAATGAGAAGTCTCTTCGGAGGTAATGTTCTTCTTATCTATAATTAACGAGTCGCAGATTTTATGGGATTATATGTCACCGCATATGAGTAGGGTTGGCTTGCTGAGTTAATCCGCTGCCCCCCCCCACGGGCAGTCGATCTGAACGAACAACATTTTGATACAGTTTACGGATCGCATTTAGCGTCATGATAACAGATTACAAAATACATACATCGCCACACACTACCTCTCACACGCATGCACAAACAAGCACAACCATACAAACACCGCGCACACGCATTATATATATATATATATATATATATATATATATACATATATATATATATATATATATATATATACATATATATATATATATATATATTGTTTAAATTTTATTCTGAAGAAAAAACATAATTTTTCAAAACCGAAGTTTATTGTTTGACTAAAAATATACAGTTCAGATTTTTTTACATAAGCCATGGATTTTCGATATAGGCTATTTTCTTCAGAGGGAAACCCATTAGCAAACGTTAGATATACTTCGAAATAATATCTATATAAAGAATATACATATTTTATACCTATATATATATATATATATATATATATATATATTTATCTAAAAGCCAAGTACGTCCAAGGATGGAATAATGCTGCCATATCTGGGCAGGAGCTGCTAAAACAGCCTATCCTACCTTGACAGAGTACAAAAGAGAGAAAATAGAGGGTGTCCACAAAGTCTGGCTACATTATGTAGCCAGACTTTGTGGAAGCATCCTGTAGATTATGCAGCCAGACTTTGTGGGCACCTTGTATATATATACATACATATATATGCATACATATATATATATATATATATATATATATATACGTTGTATATTTTATTACCATATCTTTCTGTTAAGTTACATTATTGTTTCGGCTACACGGCCGTTTTTTGGCCGTCTGTAGCGTCCTCACGCACGCGCGAACGAGCGTGTGTGTTGTGTGTGTATATATATATATATATATATATATATATATATACATATATATATATATATATATATATATATATACGGGGTTCTGGCTACATAATCTACAGGATGTTTCCGCAAAGTCCGGCTACATAACGTAGCCAGACTTTGTTGACACCCTCTATTTTCTCCCTCAAAAATTCGTTGTGTAAGTATGAATTAAAATGTAAGTTTAGTAATCAAACGCAGATCAGAGAAAAAAGTCTTAATATATTATTAATAGGATATCACGGGTCTCCCGGCTTTAACTTTGAAAAATCACCACTTAGCAAGATCGCTCGGATCTTGTATTTCATGGTGGCATTATGCCCCAGGGAAGAGAGATGAACAACAAAAAAAAAACAACTGTGTCTAATCTGACGAACATGTGATAACGTCGAAACTACCGATTAAGAAACAAATAAACCAAATGCTTTTATTTTACTTAACTTAAAGTAGCCAGACTTTGTGGACACCCTGTATATAACATTCTCCGCTCAACATCCGAAACCTATCGGCTTGGATATTTAAACATAACCGTTGATTAACATCGCACGTGTCCTGTTTTTTTACGGACATCGTATTCATATATATCATCGTTTTGATTAAACTCAGATACAACATGTTTTCGGCGATCAACGAGGCGGAACTTTGTGTCGCACACACTTCAAATATCACTATTCTCTGCGGCAAGCATGTGCTTGACGGGCAGGTTAAAAAAGTCATGTTGCAGTCGATTGCCAATAAATAATTACGTCACGAACTCTCTAGTCGTCCAGCCGTAAGGCGAGTTTATTTAGCCGTACATCTTTCCCAGGGGATGAACGCGCCCCCAGATAGCAACTAAAAAAATCCTACGAATTGGTGTGGTAAATACAGCGCATGGTCTTCTCAAAGGCACCCATCTGGTACTGGCCAAGCTCATAGTGCCGTATATATATATATATATATATATATATATATATATATATATATATATATATATATATATATAGGCATAATTTGATGCACGTAAAATGATATTTAATCATAAAAGTAAAAAATGACATACTTCCCGCAAAAAAGGGCGATTTATTCACCCCCCCATATATATATATATATATATATATATATATATATATATATATATATATATATATGTGTGTGTGTGTGTGTGTGTGTGTGTGTGTGTGTGTGTTTTAATTTTTTATTACCGTTTTATCTGTTTGGTTACATATGTTTCAGATGCTGGACCATGTTTACGATCTAACAGCCTCGTTAGACTTATAGAATTGCTCTGCAATAGTATTGAGCACTCTCTTCAGGTTTTACTAATTACCAGTTTTACTATATATATATGTATATATATATATATACATATATATATACATATATACATATATACATACATATATGCATATATATATACACACATATATATATATATATATATATATATATATATATATATATATATATATATATTCAACTTATGCTATAATTGTATTCCAATGTTTAATGACGTTTCGGCCAACTATCCCTCTGGTTTTCGTCAGGTTGTTAACCTCGACGGGATAGGAATGCTGAATCTTCACTGAATCATTTCTCTATATGTTACATAACAACCTTAAACATAAAAAAAGCTGCTAATAATATGAATTCCAAAGACACTATAATTGCTAACAATATATTAACGCCTTAATCTGCGTGAATAAAACAGAGGCGCATTTGTGTAAGTTAATTGCAACAGACATTATTCCATAAACATATATATGTATATGTGTGTGTGTGTTTGTCTGTCTGTCTTTGTGTCTGTCTGTGTGAGATCGTGCCCTATGGATTAGGAAACTGTAGGACAGATTTTTTTCATAATTTCACGAATGTATGTAACGTGTCTATCAGTGTTTGGAGTCAGATGAGAATGCCCCCAACAAATATAAAAAAAAATCAATAATCGAAAAAATTCGATTTAAGAAGGATCAGTCTGATTTATTTATTTATTTGCGGATTTATTTATTAATGTTCCCCCCCCCATCCCTATAGTTGCTGTTTCATTATGTTTTAGCCAACTATTCCTCTGCCCTTCCTCAGGTTGCTGAACAGTTGACCGAAACGTAGTTAAACAACAACAACAACTATGAAGATAAAGGTAACAGTCCGCAAATAAATCAATAAATAAACAAATATCTCATCTAAATGGAGTTCAATAAATAATAATAATATTGTCTGATGCAGCATAAGATCACAAGTTAGAATGTTTTATCACCGCACAAGCAAAAGCGTTCGACGCATCAAATCAACAATAGGCTCTTTGATAAGGCAACGATATGTTCGAAATGAATGTTTCTGTTTAGAGCACAATTAAACCATTATACTTAACCCATGCCTTTAAACTTTAAATAAAGCTTCATATAAAAATCAATTTATAAAATCAATAGTAGGTTTTCATTAGTGCGGTGTAGACTACACTGTATTATAGACAAAGTCACTTCGGATAGGCATGTGAATCTCCCTCCAGGCTCATCGTAATTATAAATTTTCCCTATCTTGGGTTGAGCATATTGGGAAGTGATAAAGTTGTTGCTACTAGCGTATTAAGCGATGTTTTTTTGTGTGTGTAAACAAATGGAGTTGACACTCATTCGATTTAAATGTTTATGAATATACTTGTAGTGGGAGATCCAAGGTTCTCTTGGAATTAATTCTACACGTAATATACGTATTAAATATAATATTGCAATGTGTATTCTTATTTAAATATATCTTTCATGTGTATCGTTATCAAGAGCATAGTCAGGTTCAAAGACGTATTGGAAGCATTGCTGGTAAAGCAATACATGGAAGTTTTATTGTTAGTTTGTTTTTCTTTTCTTTTTGCTTGTGATTCCGGTCCTTTCTTCATTGGTTTTGGCTTTTAAAACTTCCATATATAAAACAATAAAAAATGCATACTCATACACGCACACACACAGATACACACACATTATATATATATATATATATATATATATATATATATATATATATATATATATATATATATATATATATATATATATACCGGCATTCGCCGGGTGTTTCGAGGTGTACGCTGAGCAATAAAAAATAAAAATAAAAAAAAACAAAAATTGTTTGGGGTTCAAATCAAGTTATTAAGTTAGATCCATGCCAAGGAACCTATATCTAAAATTTCCAGTGTTTATACCCCTAAATTGTGGGGGGAATTTGGTAGAGTTCTCAAAGGTCCAATCGTTTAATTTTTACCCCTTAACAGCCAAATTCCATGCCGAAAACCGATCACCTATATTTTCCCAAATATCAGTACCTGTATATCAAATTTCGAGTCTGTAGACTGAAAATTGACAGAGTTATTGCAAAGGAAAATGTACACAGACACACAGACAAACAGACGCGTTCACTTTTATATATGTATAGATCTATCTATAGATCTATAAAAGTGAACGTGCTTGTGTATATGTGTATCAGTGTATCTGTGTGTCTGTGTGTCTGTGTACATTTCCCTGCGCAATAAATCTGTCAATTTAAAGTTTGCAGACTCGAGATTTGAAATACAGATTACTGAGATTTGGGAAAATCGATGTGATCAATTTTCGGCCAAAAAATTGGCGATTAAGGGGTCAAAGTTCAACGATTTGACCTTTTAGAACTCTACCAAACTCCTCCGACAATTTTGGGTCTACGCACTTGAAATGTTAGATATAGGTTCCTTGGACATGGCTCTAACTTAATAACTTGATTTGAGCACAAAACAATAAATTTTAAGGGGTCATAATAGGGGTCAAATTTTTACAAAAAATGACCTCTGCGGTCTCTTCCAAATTACTCAGACAATTTCTGGTCTAAATATTTCAAATTTTACATAAAGTGTATTCAGAGATATGACAAGCTTTTTCATCAGTTGGGGTCGAAAATGTTTAGTTACCAATATGTAAATGTATGTATGTATGCCTGTTTGCATGTCTGCCTAAAACTTTCAATAGAGGCGACGGATTTTACCAAGATCAGTATCGTTTTAAAGTTTGACCTTTCATACGACAAATATCGAAAAATTGGCTAAAAATATTAATATCTTCCCCTTCAACTAGGCACTAGGGGGGAGGTCACTTTTTTCGCCGATATTGTTTTAAAGTTATCCTCTCCTTTAGATTGTCTAGCCTTAATTTTTTAAAATGTCGCTTCCGGTTTGGCGGTGGTCGTAACAGTATAAACGTAAGGTTTTACCCCGTTCTTTTCCTCATTTGCGGTACGGGTTCGAGCTTGCCTTCCTACTACCACTTTTTTTTTTTTTTGCTCAACATACACATCCAAACACCCGGGCAATGCCGGGCTATAATGCTATTAGGTACATATATATATATATATATATATATATATATATATATATATATACATACATATATTTATATGCTAGTAGGTATATATATATATATATATATATATATATATATATATATATATAATGAACATTGTCTCTGTTTGTTTGTGTGTGAGTTAGTTCCCTATTGACTTCAAAATATTTAAACAGTTCAGCCGATTATTATAAAATTTCACATTAATTTACTTTATGTATCTGGCAGCACTGCCAGGCAGGTTTTATGGTGATGTTTTCGAAAAGTGTCGATAATCGAAATAATCTCATGTAAGAAGGAA
Organism: Euprymna scolopes; assembly: GCF_053919585.1. Taxonomy (NCBI): domain Eukaryota; kingdom Metazoa; phylum Mollusca; class Cephalopoda; order Sepiida; family Sepiolidae; genus Euprymna; species Euprymna scolopes. Next base: position 35,984,695 of record NC_136507.1, on the reverse strand, counting down.
CAGACGATGTTGACCAGAGTTAACACCTTACATAACCTAATATTCCAAATGCATTCGAGAAGTTATATTATCACACAAGCCGAAAGGCCAGACATATAAAATTACTCGATTTCATTAAATCTCCCTGATAATATTAGAAGTGTGGAACAATTGGTTAACTACCTCAAGACAAGTTTGAAACCCGACCGACTAGGCGAGAGTCGGCGCTGCCAACCGTTAAGATATTCGGCTGCTGCTAAGAGTGATATGTGAATTAACTAGGTGCAAACATCTTCCAAACGCCTAAGCTCCATTTGTTTACACAAAGGTCATCGCTTAATACGTTAATTGCAGTTTGTATATCACTTCCCTATTTGTTCAAACCATAATAAGGAGGTATTTATAGTCATCCGCATACATTATAAGTACGTTTAGAATATAAGAAAAAGAATATGCTGTTATTTGATAGCCATAAATGAAAATGACCCCGTATATACATTTCGAACATAAAAATAAGTTTTTATTATCAAACGTCTAAAAACAGGAGTGCAAATTTTTTTATTATGTCTACATTATGTCTGTTTAATCGTTTATAATGTAGACGAACATGGGCAGTATTTAATGGTATTTAATGGCATTTCCACACATCTGTGGTGCTAAACGTTACTAGGGTGGATGGATCGTTAGATGAGTCTCTTAACTCTTCTGGGTTGTGGGGTCACTTCTTTATTTCATGTAGCGTGTCTTGGGTGAGAATAGGATTGCGAGGCCAATCCCTCTTTAGGATTTAGAGCATATACAGCCTCTGGTATCATCAAATGGTTACCCCCGTTTTATTAGTGACCAGGCGCAACATCGCTTAACCGGTAATCTTACTTGAACTGGCGCGTCATCTTAATTATGTTCCTATTTACTATGCCTCCCCACGGGACAGAGTTAGGATTCAAGGTCGTTTTTTAATGTAGAGAAAAGGAACAAAAATAAAAATTGTCTCAGTCGTGAAGGATTTCTCCTCCGCTGACAGAGAACAAGAAATTGAAGTGCAGCATCTGAAGAACAGATGGTATTTATTTGCTCCCCCACTGAGCAAATTAGGCACAAGGCCGTTTTTAATGTGAGGTAAAACCAGCTCCCCTAAAAGTAGGCAAAAAGGGGGCACTCTGGTTACCAAAAATAATAATTGTCCCAGTATAGAGGGTTTCCCCTCCATTGACTGGTACAAATTATCTTAAGTGCAGCATCTGCCGGAACAGATGGTATTTATTTGCTCTCCCACCGAGAAAATTAGGCACAAGGCCGATTTTTAATGTGAGGAGTGAAGGGAGGGGGAAGGGAAAAGGGGACTAGCTCCCGAGAGGTGGGAAATGGGAGCTGGTTAAAGGTCAGGCATGTGGGGTTGCCCCCACATCTGGTCTTTGCTAGTCATAGCTAGTCATAGCTAGTCATAGCTTGCAGTATCTGCCGGAACAGATGGTGTTTATTTGCTCCCCCACCGAGCAAATTAGGCACAAGGCCGATTTTTAATGTGAGGAGTGAAGGGAGGGGGAAGGGAAAAGGGGGACCAGCTCCCGAGAGGTGGGAAATGAGAGCTGGTTAATGGTCAGGCATGTGGGGTTGCCCCCACATCTGGTCTTTGCTAGTCATAGCTAGTCATAGCTTGCAGTATCTGCCGGAACAGATGGTATTTATTTGCTCCCCCACCGAGCAAATTAGGCACAAGGCCGATTTTTAATGTGAGGAGTGAAGGGAGGGGGGAAGGGAAAAAGGGGACCAGCTCCCGAGAGGTGGGAAATGGGAGCTGGTTAAAGGTCAGGCATGTGGGGTTGCCCCTCATCTGGTCTTTGCTAGTCATAGCTAGTCATAGCTTGCAGTATCTGCCGGAACAGATGGTATTTATTTGCTCCCCCACTGAGCAAATTAGGCACAAGGCCGTTTTTAATGTGAGGTAAAAATCAGCTCCCCTAAAAGGGGTCACTCTGGTTACCAAAAATAATAATTGTCCCAGTATAGAGGGTTTCCCCTCCATTGACTGGTACAAATTATCTTAAGTGCAGTATCTGCCGGAACAGATGGTGTTTATTTGCTCCCCCACTGAGCAAATTAGGCACAAGGCCGTTTTTAATGTGAGGTAAAAACCAGCTCCCCTAAAAGGGGTCACTCTGGTTACCAAAAATAATAATTGTCCCAGTATAGAGGGTTTCCCCTCCATTGACTGGCACAAACCATCTTAAGTGCAGTATCTGCCGGAACAGATGGTATTTATTTGCTCCCCCACTGAGCAAATTAGGCACAAGGCCGTTTTTAATGTGAGGTAAAAACCAGCTCCCCTAAAAGGGGTCACTCTGGTTACCAAAAATAATAATTGTCCCAGTATAGAGGGTTTCCCCTCCATTGACTGGTACAAATTATCTTAAGTGTAGTATCTGCCGGAACAGATGGTATTTATTTGCTCCCCCACCGAGCAAATTAGGCACAAGGCCAATTTTTAATGTGAGGAGTGAAGGGAGGGGGAAGGGAAAGGGGGGACCAGCTCCCGAGAGGTGGGAAATGGGAGCCGGCCAAAGGTCAGGCATGTGGGGTTGCCCCCACATCTGGTCTTTGCCAGTCATAGCTAGTCATAGCTAGTCATAGCTTGCAGCATCTGCCGGAACAGATACTACACTTTGATCTTGTCCCGAAGGCCAAGGATTATGTTGTAGCAATGATATTCCCGCCTGAGGGAATTAGCGTAGATCTTTGTCATGATGAAAATATCTATTAATATATCTATAAAGGTGAACGTGACTGTGTATCTGTGTGTATGTGTGTCTGTCTGTGTGTCTGTCTGGGTGTGTGCATTTCCCTACGCAATTACTCTGTCAATTAAAGGTCTACAGACTCGAAATTTGATATACAAGGTACTGAGATTTGGGAAAATCTATGTGATCGGTTTTCGGCCAGGAATTTGGCTGTTAAGCGGTCAAAGTTCAACGATTTGACCTTCGAGAACTCCATCGAACTCTTCCAACAATTTTGGGTCTAAACATTTGAAATGTTAGATATAAGTTCCTTGGACTTGTATCGAACTTAACAACTTGATTTGAGCCCAAAACAATAAATGTTAAGGGGGCATAATAGGCGTCAATGTTAACAAAATTGACCGTCTGCGGTCCCTACCAAAATACTCAGACAATTAATGGACTAAACAATTGAAATTTTACATAAAGGATATTCATAGATAGGGCAAGCTTTTTAATTGATTTGGTCGAAATTTTTTAGTTACCAATATATAAATGTATGTATGTTTGTATGTATGTATGTATGTATGTTTGGATGTCTGTCCAACACTTTCGACAGAGGCGACGGATATTTTCAAGATCAGTATCGTTTTGCAGTTCGACCTCTCAGAAGACAAATATCGAAAATTGGCTAAACACATTTATATCTTCACCTTAAACTGGGCATTTTCTACAGGGGGTCGCTTTTTTCGACGATATTTTTGAAAGTCATCCTCTTCTTTTGATTGTCTAGCCTTAATTTTTAAAAAATGTCACTACCGGTTTGGCGGTGGTCGTAACAGCATAGACGTCAGATTTTTACCGTTCTTTTCCTCCTTTGCGGTACGGGTTCGAGCCTGCCACCTTACTAACACTTTTTTTTTGCTCAACATACACATCCAAACACCCGGGCTACGCCGGGCTGAAATGCTAGTATATCTATAAAAGTGAACGTGTCTGTGTATCTGTGTGTCTGTCTGTGTGGGTGTACATGTCCCTACGCAATAACTTTGTCAATTTTTAGTCTACAGACTCGAAATTTGATATACAGGGTACTGAGATTTGGGAAAATGTATGTGATCCGTTTCTTGGCTAGAAATTTGGCTATTAAGGGGTCAAAGTTCAATGTTTTGATTTTGAGATCTCTACCAAACTCCTCCGAAAATTTTGGGTCCAAACTCTTGAAATTTTAGATATAGATTCCTTGGACATGGATCTAACTTAACTCAATTTAATTTAAGTGTTAAAGTGTCATAATAGGGGTAAACGTTTTAAAAAATTGACCGCTGTGGTCTCTACCAAATTACTCAGACAATTTCTGGTATAAACATTTGAAATTTTACATGAAGGATAGTCAGAGATAGGGCAACCTTTTTCATCGGTTTGGGTCGAAAATTTTTATTTAACCATATATGTATGTATGTATGTATGTATGTATGTATGTATGCTTGCATATCTGCCTAAAACTTTCGAGAGAGGCGACGGATTTTACCAGGATCAGTATCGTTTTAAAGTTCGACATTTAATACAACAAATATCGAAAAATTGGCCAAAAACATTAATATTTTCACCTTCAACCGGGCACTTTTTTACAGGGGGGGGGCGTTTTTTCCTCGATATTTTTTAAAGATATCCTCTCCTTTCGATTTTCTAGCCTTAATTTAAGGATTAGTCACTTCCGGTTTGGCGGTCGTAGTAACCGCAAAGACGTCAGTTTTTACCCACCCGTTCTTTTCCTCCTTTGCGGTACGGGGTCGAGTCTTCCTTCCTACTACCACTTTTTTTTTTTGCTCAACATACATATCCAACACCCCGGGCAACGCCGGGTTGCAATACTAGTCTATATAGCTATAAAAGTGAACGTGTCTTTATCTGTCTATCTGTGTATCTGTCTGCATGTCTTTGTGTGTGAATTTCCCTACGCGACACCTCTGTGAATTTAAAGTCTGCAAACTCGAAATTTGTATATACAGAGATTTGGGAAAATCTATGAGATCGGTTTTCTGCCAGAAATTTGGCTGTTAAGCGGTCAGATTTCAACGATTTGATCTTTGAGAACTCTACCAAAGACCTCCGACAATTTTGGGTCTAAACACTTGAAATGTTAGATATGAGTTCCTTGGACATGCATCTAACTTAATAACTTGATTTGAGCCCAAAACTATAAATTTTAAGGGGTCATAATAGGAGTCAAAGTTAAAAAAAACTGACTTCTGCGGTCTCTACCATATTACTCGGACAAGTTCTGGTCTAAACATTTGAAATTTTACATAAAGTGTATTCAGAGATAGGGCAAGCTTTTTCATCAGTTTGAGTCGAAAATTTTTAGTTACCAATATATAAATGTATGTAGTATGTATGTTTGCATATCTGCCTAAAACTTTCGACCTAGGCGATGGATTTTCTCAAGATCAGTATCGTTTTAAAGTTCGACCTTTCATACGACAAATATCGAAAAATTGCTTAAAACATTAATATCTTTACCTTCAACTGGGGACTTTTCTACAGGGGGAGGGTCGTTTTTTTTTTTCGCCGATATTTCTTAAAGTAATCTTTTCCTTTCGATTGTCTAGCCTTAATTTAAAAAAAAACGTCAATTCCTGTTTTGACGGTGGTCATAACAGCATAGACGTCAGGGTTTTTCCCTGTTCTTTTCCTCCTTCGCGGTACGGGTTCGAGCCTGCCTTCCTACTACAGTTTTTTTTTTTTTTGCTTAAGAGACACATCCAAACACCCGGGCAACGCGGGGCTAAATGCTAATATATCTATAAGAGTGAGCCTTGTTGTGTGTGTTTTCCTACGCAATAACTTTGTCAATTTTAAGTCTACAGACTCAGAATTTTATATACAGAGTATTGAGATTTGGGATAATCTTTGTAACCCGTTTTCAGCTAGAAATGTTGCTTTTAAGGGGGCAAAATTCGACTATTTGACCTTTGAGAACTCCATCAAACTCCTCCGAAAATTTTGGGTCTAAAACTGGAGATTTCAGATATAGGTTCTTTTGACGTGGATCTAACTTAAAAAACTGATTTGAGCCCAAAACAATAAATGTTAAGGGATCATAAAAGGGGTCAAAATTAAAAAATATTGACCGTTTTTGTTGTTGTTGTTGTTGTTATTTTTTTTTTGTTTTTTTTTTTTGTTTTTTTTTGCTCAACATACCCCACGGCAACGTCGGGATGAAATACTAGTATTAAATAAAGTAAATGAATTCTTCCCTAATCAAAATAATAAAAAAAAAATAATCGATATATTTTAAATCCATTGAAGGGGAAAATAACAAAAGTATTTACTAACTTTAAACTAAAAACTATGAATGTTTTTTTTTTCTTTCTTCTTTGTGACTTTTCTTCTATTTTTTATTCCGACTGTAGTAACAAATCTCGACTTGTTAATGTCGGAAAAATAGAGTGGATGGAAGAAGAGCGACGGAACCAATTGGACCAAACACAAATAAGCAACGCGCGTCTCATGGGAAATCAACGAACTGGACAAGCAGAACAATAAATTCGTATCGACCAATGCAAAATTGTTTAAGGCTGGAAATAAAATAAAAGTTACAAACGCAACCAAACACAGGATGAGGAAAGGATAGGATATAGAAAAGAAAACGACACCGTAAAAAAAAAAAATAGAATTTTTATGTATATACTTGAATTGAAACATCCGGGGTTGTAACGGAAATAATACTACTCTTAATAGTGTTGGGACTATTATCGGATTCGGAATCGGGAATAGGAAAAATCGGATCTTCTTGGGGTATTAGAATCGTTATCGTCATCGAAAAAAATTGAACCTATGTTTTGGGGACAAAACCGATTCGTTTAATTATCTTTTTTATTTGATTTTGGTTTAAGAAACTTCTTCCACTGCTTGTAGTAATAATAAAATAATAAACATTTATTGCTTTAAACATTAAGTAAAACTGAAATCACCCTCTCGCAAGTGTGTTTCTTACGTTTGAGAAATATATATGCACATTTATGATGCGTTTTTACAGTAATCAGGCAAAATAACATTTTTATAGTTAAATATTAAGAGATTTATAAAGAAACGGAATCGGAATCTGCAATTGTATCGGACTCGTGAAAAATATTGGAATCGTCCCATCACTAATACGTACTGAATATCATGATACGATTTGTATTCTTATTTACTTTACTGTTTTATTTTATTCAGTCGAAGTTCTCAGAATTTAAGAGGCCCACTACCTGGGGTTAACACTTGAACTCTATATGAGATATACAGATATTCGAATGTTCTATTAAAGTTCTTTATCTCTCTTATCAGGCTAGAGGGATCATAGATTGGTGTAGCACTGTAGCACTATTTTTCACTGCCACGATTTCTAACACACTCTACGACATTGCCGAGGGGTGATTTAGCAATGAACGTAGATATACAAAGAAATGCATTCCCAGAATTCTCTTTCTAGATCGCCCTCTTTCTGCACAGGCCGTCATGAGGTGAGCACGCATATTTCTATCTCTCCGTAAATAGGGAGGAACACCTTCTCCCTCAACACTAGTTAGGGTAGGTTAGTTAGTTTTAAAGAGCCCATTGCTTATGTTTAATTGTAAACATTAATTATAATTTGTATATTGTATTGTAATATATTTTTTTTTTGTAAAATATATAGTAAAGATTATATAATATCTATTACAATTGTGTCGCATGTCGTTTTTTTTTGTGTCTGTTATAAATGCCTTCATTGAAGAACGAGAAAACCATTAGGAAAAGGAAGATTCCAACCCGATGCCACCAAAGGTCAAGACGTTTCCTGGGAGAAGAAGGAGCAACACCCACATCCAACATCTCAGGTGTGCTTTTCTTCTTACAGACGGTCATCTTCATATCTTCATGAGACCATTCCTAAGACATTTAGTATAAAACGTGTGTCGGTCATGCACCAGTGGGCAGCTGATTGTGTTATATCGGATTTAGTAAAGAAATTGAGAAAATAATTTACCTCTCCACAGTTAACCATTTTCGGTACTCCTGCAGTATTTTACCCACCGATTTCACGATCTTAGCCGAGCGTTGACGAACGCTTTCGGCGTTAACGCCGACGAAAGCCGAGAATTCGGAGCTACGGTGCAAGAACGCTAAAAGTATGTGAATAGCAACAACATTACAAGGAAAAGATATTACACACACACACAACAAAATGGATAAAATTAATACAAAAAATTTGGATAAAATAAATCACAAACACTTACCGTAAGTTTTTTTTAAAGTAAAATAAATTTATTTTGTTGAATATTTTTTTTTTTTTTTGGTTCATTTTCTTTTCCGATAGCTTTTTTTGGGGGGGGGGGATAAGCAACAGTAATAAACACTTCAATGTTTTTTTTTTCTTGTTTGTTTTTAACAAAACGTTATTAAACAGTAACAACAATGTTTTTTTTTTTGTTTTTTTTTCAGTAATGTTTGTAGGGGGGGGGACACAACAATTACTGTTTATCTTTAGTTCCGACTGGAAGATTTTCTACTGACTGTAGAGGCAAAGTAGGGAGCAAAGGGTTTTCAGAGGATGTGGAAAGAAGAAGCTCCTTCCCAAACCGGGTAGCCTTCCGCGATTTGATTTATTATGGAGACAAAAGGGTTGTGTCCAAATTTTTGTCTCCACATAAATTCGCATAAATATGTTTCCAACAGCTCCCGGTTTGTTTTTTTTTTTTCGCTAAATTAAATAGCTGAAATGAAAGGCTGTGTATTTTTACTTTGAACAATAAAATAACTGAAATGAAACGCTATGTGTGTAATTTCAATGAAAATTATTCGTCTGCTGCGCGTTCGTTTGAAGCGCCCTGATTGGCTGATAGAGTATCGTACCGCTCGCCATGTTCCGGCGTTTTCCGACGGATGTCGATCAACGCTCGGCTAAGATCGTGAAATCGGTGGGTAAAATACTGCAGGAGTACCCCATTTTCATATGTTGTAGTATGTCTTTCGTTTTTGGTCTCTTGGTCTTACTAGATTCCAAGACAAGAATTTATCTAGTCTGGTGGAGTATCTAGCTTCGTTTTGTTACTTGCGGTAACATCACATGGAGAAGGTGCACCATTCGTCGTAAATGCTAACGTGAGTAAGCCATACTGAGAAAATATTATGTGATTTTGAATATTTGGTCAAGGTTTACTTTTAACAACAGTATCCTCATGCTAGGTTGTTCTGACAAACTCCTGTACAGAGAGAACTTAGCCACTCAAGGATGTTTTCTAGTAGGCACTCAATGCACTTCATATGTGTTGGATCAAATAACGCATTTCAGAAAGCCATATAAATGCACACACACACACACACACACACACACACACAGATTGTATTACTGTACACATAGATTAGAAAAAATTATCCAAAAACAAATATATAACAAAAAATGTTATCGAAGGCAAGATAAGTTACTTTTCTACCTAACTGGATGTATTGTCAGTGTTTTTATTTCATGTAACATATCTATTCAGCTCGAAAAACAAAGTGTTTACCGATGTATTGGAAAGTTGAAAATGGCGTTCGACTCTCTCTCTCTCTCTCTCCCTCTCTCTCTCTCTTTGACACGGTAAGGTTGAGAAAATGAGTTAAAAATAAATACAAGACAAACTACTGTTAAAACCCCACCGAATGCAAAGCACAATAAATTGATTTGGAGCTTATATAGAAAATTAAGACTAAAAGAACGACAATATACAAATATATTCTATGTATATTTTCCTTCTCCTATACCCCAAAGTGATGTAAGGTCAATACTAAATAAAAGAGTAAACCTACATGCATCAGTATATATTTTTTTATTTATTTATAGATCGTCGTAATCCTAGTTTTCTTCTCTCTCTCTCTCTCTCTCTCTCTATATATATATATATATATATATATATATATATATATATATCACATTCATATAGATGTTAATTGTTTTTGTTTTTGCGATATGTTTTTGAATGAATTTAATTATTTACGAAAGTACATTTTTACCTAAATGCGAGTTGGGAAGAATTTATCCTTTAACCAATTTTGTGGGAGCGGTATATATATTGTTTTAAAAAATATAACTATTCACTGACACGTGTTTTGTCGCCTACGACTCATCAGAGTAAAACTTACATAAATAAAGCCAAAAAAACAACCTAACCTAGATTTAAAACAGTTCAAGGCACTAGATATCCAGGCTAAATAGCACACACACAAAGAATCAGGTCAACCAGACGTCAAATGGGCCTTTGTCCTATAAGTGCATGTTCATTGGCTCATAGGAAGGTCGCGGTGGATACTAGAAAGCTGATTGGCTAACTAAAATCTCAATAGAAGGTGCGTATATAAAAACGACAGACAATCACAAAATTCGAGCATAAGCCTGATGAATCCTAGAGTGGATTAAACGCGGAGTATCGCCATATATATTTTATAAATTACTAAATTACTATATATATATACCTATTTATATGTATATGCGCGCGTGCGTGCGCTCTTTTGCTCCTAATTATGAACGTATAGTTCTCTCATGCGTGATTCGTATTTCTTTGTTGATATTGCGTCTTGCTGATTTCGTAGTTAGCACTCGTCTCAGTACTGTCTCTGTTTGCATAAAAACATCTTTTTGCGCCGCATCAAAGCGTTTCTGACTGACAGCATCATGTCTTTGAATGCACGCACAGTTCTTATTCTCCTCTTCTCGTCTGACGTTTGTTCGTCGCACTATTTTTAGAGCAGCAATATCTCGCGAACAAAACGGCAATTCAGCCGCATAACTGCACTCATAACTCGGTCATAGTAACACGAACTGTCCTACTTTGCTTTTGACATAGAACATATGCGCTTTGATTTCTTGTTATCTGCTTTGCGAAAGGTGTGTTCAAAAAGGTATACACGTAGGAAGTCTACTACTTTAAAAGTCAGAAAGTCTTTCTTGGTGTTTAATTTAAACGGTGTTATTATCAATAACGTAATAGGCGTTATTTTCTATGCATACAAAGATGGCGGATTTAAAGGAGCTAAAAGGGGAACGATAACGAAATGTAACAAAACACCGATGCGCGTATGCATGCGAAATTAAATCACCTGTAGAGAAACATAAAGACTTAAAAAAAAGAAGATCACGTAGAGACGAGGAAAACGATCGGGGTCACGTAGAATTGCGGATGACGTTCGAGACCACGTACGAGGAGACGATCAGGTAGAAGTCTGAGCGATAACAAGAGAACGGACGAATTGGTAGAAAACAAAAAGCGTGTATAAGTTATTTTTTCTTCTTTGATTAAAGATTGGAAACTACAGCATGTTGTTTTTTATAGGAGTCATCTCTTATCAAGGCCAAGAGGTCACTCGAGTATAAGGGTTTATGGGTGTACAGTAGTCAAAGGAATTATAGCGTAGTAATCGTAAGTATGGAAATTTTGTAAATTGGATTTCTTAGTGGGACAGTACATCAAAAATTTGTTTACGTTGGACTTGAGGACAATCGAATTGTAGTCGGCTGAAAAGCAGGCAAACAGACATGTAGTTCTAAGAAAGAAACTTTGTTCATGAAATCTTCATTTACTTTAAGGCACAGATAAAGAGTGGAGGAAATTATTGATAGTGTCTGTGGCTAGACGAGTGTTTTTCGTGCAAGTTGGCGAGGGGGACTATAGAGTGGAGCTCAGACGGGCACTTGCCATGAAAACAACGATAAATCAGACACAGGCTCGTAACGTCTCTTCTGTGGGAAAGAGGTTGCAGGGAATAGGAAAGGGCATCCCCCACTAAGCTATGAAGTCTATTTTGAACTCTGTCATGGCAGGATAAACTGCTTCTAGCAGCTGCTGCCTAGATGTGGTAACAGTACTACATCATTAGGCGTAACTGGCCTTTATGTAGGTAGATAATTGAATCAGGAGCGATATATCTATTGGAGCGGTAGAAGGACCCTACCATTTTCTAGGGACCTTTGGAACGGACTACATCACAGAAATACATAAGTCTTATGTACTACATGAAAAGAAGCCCGAACGTGTGAAATATCTTAATCATTGTAACAATTATAGTAGCAATCGAACCTATGACAAAATAATTACAAAAGCTATCTGACGAATATCCCCGGTGGCCCAAGTGCAAGGGTGGTAACATGTAAAGCGACGGTAAGATTTTAAATCTCTCGATTAAAATGTTTGAAGTATTACGGGAATGTCTTTCCTTAGTAGGATGTTTCATCTTTATAAAAACCAAATGATAAAAAAATTGAACAGTATAACTGAGAGGTCCTATATCCGATGGAGAGGCCCCAGCTTGCGGGCTTTGGGGAGTGTGGAGGCACCCTTTAATTGCCATTGCTCCCAGATCCACTCCGACCCGGGATGCTAGTACATGTTAGGGTCATAAATATGAGGTGAATAGAAACCGACTTGAAAAAATATATATTCTATTAAAATAAACTTCTTCAAAATCAATGGAGTCGGCATTAAATAACATGAAAAGGGTTGATATGCCGTAAAACAAACACAACCAACCAACTTACAGGTATAATTGAAAGGTTTATAAAGGACTAGAAGGGAGACCCGATGTTCCCTGAAATTGAATGAAGTATAATGAATATTCTATCCTCGCATATTCTATTGTAATCGAAATCGGTAAAGTCGCTCACTTTGAAATTAAATCGATTGATTGCACAAATTTTGACAACAATACATTGTAGTTTACATTAAATTGTAGAGAACCTTATATGTAATATTTTTTATATAATGGTTTGAAACTTAAGATGTAAAAGTCAAATATCATGGTTTGAGTGTGCTCTAAATAGAAACATTCATTTTAAACGCGTACCTGTCATATCAAACAACCTACTGTTGATTTATTATGCTTGATCTTTCTGCTTGTGCAGTGATAAAACTTCTCAAATGCACTCGTGGTGTTAGGCTGTATAAAAATATTAACTTTGCTCAGAATCGCTGGTTCCTTTTTCAATTGAATTTTTTCGGTAATCGCTTATCCGTGTTTATCAAATGCATTCAGATATTAAACCTATATAAAGGCACTGCCTAGCACTAAAAGCACAATCGTGTTAAATTTTTGAATACCTGCTTAACTGATTAGGTTAGTTAGTTGTTTTTTGTTTTACAGCATATCAACCCTTTTGGGGTTATTAAATGCCGAATCCAAAGATGTTAAAGAATTTTTTTTTTTAATAGAGTATATTTGTTGTTTTTACGTCGATTTCTATTAAACCCATAGTTGGGACCCTAACAGGTACTACCACTCCGGGTCAGAGTGGACCTGGGAGCAATGGTAATTAAAGGGTGGCTCCACACTCCCCAAAGCCCACAAGCTGGGCCTCACCACTGGATATAGTTTAAGGTCATATCCAGGACTCCCATTAAGGGGCTTTTACCCTCTGCAGGGGGGGGGGCAGTCGGCGTATTCTAATGCCCCACCGACAGGGCCTAACTGATTAGGAATCTATAGAGAACGAACTCATATACACCCAGTGTTCCTTTTTATGATAGTTGGCATTTGTTATTTGATAATACGAGGTGCCTTCAATAAGTTTCAGGACCATTTTTGTACAGGCATTAAAAACGTTGTGGATGCTTGAAACTTCAGTATCTTGTTGCGATACATCTTATGAGATAACTTATCAAGGTTAACGATTTTAGGTTAAAAAAGTATACAGCAAGAATTCATCCCACTAAATCATGAATGCCACAAATGGTGAGTTTATAATATGCAATCTGGACGTGAGGACTGTTCAGAAGAACGATATGCTACAAAATTATGTTTTAATCTTGCAGAAAAGCCACAAAAAATTATGGAATGCTTCGGAATGCTTTTGGATAATATTGCGTAAACCAACTATCAGTCTTCGAGTGGCATAAGAGATTAAAGGAAGGCAAGCAGTTAGTGAGAGGTGTGGAAGGAGTAAGGTTAATTGACCAATTAAAGATGGCATAGATAAGAACCGTCGGGTCTCTATAGAGACAATAATCGCGGTTGATATCAGTGTGGGAACTGTCCACAGAATAATTCACGAGAAACTAAAGATGCGGACTATTTGATGAAGATGGATATACAGACAGTTCTGTACTTCACTATATTCCAGATTTTGCTCACTGTGCATTTTGACTATTCACTAAGCTCAAGGAAAATCCTAGAGGCTGTCGTTATATGACAATATAGGCGATGAAAGAGGATGTGACCAGAATCATTGATACGCTTATACAAAAGGACTTCCGCGGAACCCTCCAACCGTTGTTGGGACGGTAAAAGTGCATTACCGCCCGAGAAAATATTTCGGGAGAGGACTAGAATGTCATGTGGGTATTAACAATAAAAGTGACGAGATGAAAAGTCTGGAAACTTCTTGAAGACACCTTCTACTAATAAATCAGATGATTCGCATATTCGAGTGAAATAACTTAGATAATCTCTAGTTTTCAGCTCTCTTAGTGAAATTAAGCGGTATATGTTTCTTTTTGAATTTTTGGGCACCCTAGCTGAGATACGTGCAACTTTTAGCCATTATATAATTCAAACATATCAAAATACTTGTATACTTACGAACCGCGCATTTTTATTAGAATTTTCAAGTTAAATTATTTAAAAAAAAAAATGTTGCAGGATATTTTACCAAAAAAACTTTTTCGATGTCTTTCTATATAATGTTATCATTTCAGCAAATCCCTTAATGTACAAGCACCAATATGGCAATGGTTAAATGCATTGAAAAACAAAAAAATTAAAATAGGAGCAGTGTTGTTAACTTTAGGAATTACACTATTCAAACATGTATTAAAAAATGCTGTCGACACTCTTATATGACGAATATAGTGAGGGATATGTATACAAATCATTAAATTTGTAGCAAGTATAGGAACAAAAGGCATTATAGATTATCTCACGTTCTTTTTGATGCCAGTATATTATAATAAATCGTTTCGTGAATTACTGTTTCAGCCTTTTCAAAGCGCACAAAAAATAAAAACGCAATGGATCGAGCAAACATTATAAGGACGATTTTCGTTTATTTACGTATTCGCGTTACGTACTAAATAAATATCTTTTCATGTTTACAAAAGAGGAAAGTGTATGCAAATCTTTAAATGGGAAGATATATAAGTAAAAAAGCTGGTTGGTTGTTTTTGTTTTACGGTATATCAACCCTTTTTGGGTTACTTAATGCCGAATCCAAAGATTTTGAAGAAAAATATTTTAATAGAATATATTTGTTGCTTTCAAGTCGGTTTCTATTTAACCCATAGTTGAGACCCTAACAGGTACTACCACTCCGGGTCAGAGTGGACCTGGGAGCAATGGTAATTAAAGGGTGGCTCCATACTCCCCAAATCCGCAAACTGGGGCCTCGCCACTGGATATAGTTTAAGGTCATATTCAGGATCTGGGTGTGTTTGTGCGTGTGTGTGTGTGTGCGTGCGTGTGTGTGTGTGTGTGTGCGTGCGTGCGCGTGTGTGTGTCCATCTATGTCAAAAACAATGGCTTTTTGATTATCTTCCTTACTTCTTTGTTTCAGTATATAAAAAAAATTATTTCATGGATTACTGTTTCAGCCTTTGCAAAAACACAAAATGATGGAACAAACAAACATGTTTTTCGATAAAAACAATATCTTGTCCATCATTTCTTGCATAAGTAAAGAAATGGAAAAGAAAGTCCACGGAATAACACAAACAGATCGATCTGACAATACTCCATCGTATGTAGTAACGGTTTCTCCAAGAATACATTCACAAATAAAAATACCGAAATATTACCCACCAAATAATAAATAACTTTATTCACATGTAAATAAATATATATCCGCCACCATTACAGAAAGATTGGCAAGAAAGATTGGTGGAAAATACGTAGTGTTTAGAGAATAGGTAAAAGGAAATAGCAAGACTGACAATTTCACATCGTTCCAAATTATTTTTATGACAACAATTCAGACAAGGTATTAAAGCCACGTGATATAAGTGACTACAAACAAATTAAAAAGTCAATGTTCAACATTGAACAAAACAAGTGTCAGATGGATAGATTCCTAGTAATTCTTACTTCTTTGAAAGAAACCTTGTTCATGAAAAAGGACGAGAAATCAAAAGAAAACAAAAGAAGAAGAACGTCCTGTTAGATTAAAAATATGTTTCTTTTTTATGCTTTTGTTTTTCCATATTATTTGTTAGACTTTTCTGTTTGAGACGTTTCCTGTTTCGTTATCATATATTTTCACCAACTGAATCATTCTTTAAAAAGATTAAGAAAATTATAAAATTTGCGAAGCATATTTTTCCATCAATGTTGACAGAAGCTTTACACACGTATAATATGCATCCAAGAAAATGTGTATTAATAAAGATAGATACGAGCACGTTAAATATTAAAAAAGAAACTTTGTATACCGTGTAACTGCGTGTAGATATGTAACCGATACACTCTTAACCTAGTTCTCTTATTACACTGGGATTAACGGTACATCATAATAAAACTCGGCGAATGATGTATAAGTAATATCATTTGATTACTGAATAACGTGTACAAAAATATACCGTCAAATTGAAACGTAAAATTTCAACGTTGTGACGTATTTGTATTTCTTCCTGCGCACCATATTCATTTCTTCCAAACGCCTCCTATAAAACGTCTCATTTCTAACTTATCTCTTGATATTAATATTAGAAGCGAACACGATGCTTAGGTTTCGAGTCTTGCTGATGGCACCAAGTCATATTTTTCAGCTTTAAAAACACTACTATATGTTAGGTAATATATAATATAAAATAATGAATTGCTCTGTAATGATACACACACTATCTGGATGAATTAAAATACATTTAAGAATATTTTGCGATCTGGCAGGGCGGGGAGGGTTCCCAGTTCCCGTTAGTATTTTATAAATTCGCTCTTTCAAGCTTCAATGAACATTTGTTTGATTCTAAAATTGTAAATAGGCGTTCACACTTCCCGATTTTCTAAACTATTTCACCATGCGACAAGGGAATCAGAATATTAGCAGGGAGAAAGACGGGCCTTGACAGCAATTGCTCCGATTAAGAGAACATGTCAATAGTAGCAATCTAGCATCAGTGTGGCATCTTTCGAATGGGATAAAAATCCGAAATAAAGCTGATGTCAATACCACTAATACTTCGTTTGCAGCATTTCCGGTCATCCATAAAATCAAGACTAATAGTTGGATCAAGAATGTTTTTCCATTCTTATCACTAAACAATGTACGAATTAACACCTCCCACACACAAATATATATATATATATATATATATATATATATATATATATATATATATATATTTCAGAGGAAACATAATTTAATTAAAATACCAAAGAAAACAAAAAAACAAAAAAACGGGCAGGTGGAATAATTAAAATTTCCTTAAGGCTTTATCGTCTGATCCTCTAAGAGGAAACGTCAGAATGATAAATTAAAAACTAAGAATCGAATGAGGAAAGATTAGTATAAATAGGTGTTCTGACCAATATTCCGATGGGTGGTTTTCTGTTTTATACAGTGCTAGATCGAACTATCATCTCAATATCATTGAGCTGTTAGTCATTAATAACTCTCGACCTAGCCTGTGTAGACAAAAGATTTAGAAACATCAGTTGGAAGTATTTACTGATTTAAAACCACCTGAACAGTGAGATTATTTTTATTATTTTTTTTTCTCACTGGTCTTCCAACTGAAACCAAATTCCCCTCTTTCCTCATTCGTTTCTTAATGTTTAATTTATCATTCTGACGTTTCCTCTTAGAGGGTCAGACGATAAGGCCTTAAGGAAATTTTAATAATTTCACCTGCCCGTGTTTTTTTTGTTTTTTGGTATTTAAATTAAATTATGTTTCCTCTGAAATTTCTCCTTCCATTTTGCTGTACCAAGAATTTACTTATATATATATATATATATATATATATATATATATATATATATATATATATATATATATATATATATATAAAAATTATAAAATAAGATAAAAATTATAACACGGAAATTACATAATTGTCGATGCAATAATTTATTTCAACCTTATGGTATTTTCAAGCATCTAAATCAGACAATTACATTTTTGATACTGAAAAAGAAAAGAAAAATCGTGCTTCGACCCTCAAAAAACCAAAGGTGGTGGTAGTAGCAATCCACTTAATACATTTATAGAGAGGGTGGTAGGGATTTAAAAAAAATAAAAATTAAAAATTAAAAATAACAAATAAAAAAATTAGATTAGACACTTATAAGCGGCAGCTCGATGTAACCATAGATACACACACACACACACACACACTCACACACACACACACGCAACACATACACATACACACACACACGCCTCTAAGATGTACGTTCTGACATGTAAATGCCTTGACACGCGTTTACTAACCTAGGAAGGAGGGGCGAAAATATACGGATATATAGTGAAAGAAATAGAACAGCGCGTAATGGAAAAAAGAAGAAAAAAAAGGAAGAAAAGAAGAGGATACAGTGATTGAGTCATGGAAAGTAGGTCTATTAAAAGATAAATAAATTAATAAAAATTATAACTAAAAAAATAAATAAATAAAAATAAGAAAATAAAAATAAAAAGAATATTATATATAAAGTTTTAAAACTATCTGTATGTTATTATGTAAAAATTAATATTATCTTATAATTCATTTAAATATTTTATATGTAATATAATACTATGAATTTAAAAATTGAGTCTATATATTTAATATTTTATATATTTTCATGTAAATAATTTTATTGGTGATTATAGCGGTCGTTGTAATTAATATTTCAATTCTTAATTGAATAAGAAGTGGGAAAATGTAATATTGATCGCCCCCAATTCGATAAGACGTATCTAGTTTCGGTTAATGTATACTTTTATTCCCTCCGTACAACAAAATTATTCTCATGTACGCATAAAGAAATAAGTAAAATAATTAAATTTTTGTGTTGATTTGTATCAAATCTAATAATATCTAGTTTTAGTATTTGGTCTTTTTGACTTAACTCAGTTTAATAACTAATGTATTATCTGCAGAGAAAAATTATTATCTTAAGGCTATCTCATTTATTTATAAGTAATTTGGACAAGCCAGGTACTTCGGGAAAAAAAAAAAAATATATATATATATATATATATATATATATATATATGCCTAGCTTAGATTTCGGACAACAAATCGTAAAGTAGTTATTATCGAGTATATACCGGACAACACTATAATTGCCGGTGGGGTGGGGTAGGATTGTTTATCGTAATTAATCTAGTGGTGTTAGATTCGGTGTCTTTACCATTATAGAATTCTCTGTTCGTCGGATCTAGAGTTATTGGTTATTTTAAATTTACATTTATGTCTACATCTGGCCATCAGTTCATCTCGTTTGTTTAGGAGATTACTGTGTTGGTACTTCAGGATTCTTATTTTTTCCTCAAGGCATAAACTGCATCTCTGCCTAAAGCCGTTTGGAACGTCCGAATGACATAGGATTGACCATGAAATCACTGGGGATCGATTCTCATTTTTTAATAACCACCATTGTTTAGCTAACTCGGTTTTATTCTTAAGTTCTGGGTTATTGAAAGAATGTTTGTGGTCATAAAAACGTTGTTTCCAGCTTCCGGCGGAG
This sequence comes from Euprymna scolopes, assembly GCF_053919585.1. Classification (NCBI taxonomy): domain Eukaryota; kingdom Metazoa; phylum Mollusca; class Cephalopoda; order Sepiida; family Sepiolidae; genus Euprymna; species Euprymna scolopes. The sequence continues at coordinate 35,965,349 of NC_136507.1, read as the reverse complement.
ATACCGAAGTAAACTTTTTTGTCCCTGTTATTATCTTCTGGGTGGATAGTGGCCTTATAAACCACGCACTCAACTTTACAATTACCGTCCAGTGGGCAGTTATTTTTCACTTGGCAGTTACATTTGTCTACTGTCGCCTTATTTCTATTAGAGTTGTTTAATATTTTATTATTATGAGTGCTAATTATTCTGTCCATGTTTTTAGTGCACGAGTAACTTATTTTAATTGTTTTTCTATTAAATATCTTCCTAAGTGGATTATTTATGGTAAAATGTTTATCTATTAGGTTCAAAAATACTTTCCCTATGTTTATGTTGGATAGTTGACAGTAAGGGGGATTAAACCATATTATTTTCCGGCCTCTGTTCTTAGATTTATTTTTGTTTTTATTTTCCTTCTTAATATATGTGAGTTTTTCACTGTATCCGCTTATCTCTAGTGCTCTATTGTATAATTTTTTATTTGCTTCAAAAATTTCTTTGTTAGCCGAAAGTTTATTAATCCTAGTGTTAATCGTTTTAGGTATTTGTTTAATTATGCAACTTGGATGGTTAGATCTAGTATTAATATAAGAAGGTGTGTTATTATCTTTATTGAACGGCTTGTATATCCCCTTTCTTAAGTCTAGAGTTATGTCTAGATAATTAACTTCTTTACAATTTGGGGTAATATCTATTTTAAATCCTAGGTATTTGAAGGCTCTTACTAATTTTTTATGTATTTTCGATACCATGGGGCCGTCACCATTAGGGATAACAATTAGTCCATCATCCCTGTATAATCCCACTAAGTTAGGCTCTATGATTCTGCTAATAGTGTACATTATAAATATGCCCACTAGGTCGGCAATCTGGGCTGAGTCAAAAGCCCCCATCGGGACGTCAAACTCGTTGTTATTCGATTTGATCCATGTTTCCTGATTGTTTAAAAGGATGGATCTGCGACAAGCCATAATCAGTTTTACCTGATCATCGGATACATCCACGAAATTCCTAGCATAATTAATGCTGTTCATGAGTAATTCCTTGGAAATTGAGGGATAGAAATCCATGATATCGAATTGAATGAAACAAGCATTTCTCTTATTTTCAATCGATTTAAACCATTCGATAGTATCCGAAGAATCCTTCCACAGATTGAATTTAGTGGCCTCCAGGGTTACCTTAATAATGTTCCTGATAATCTCCCTAGATACATGACCGAGTTCCGATTTAGTGGAGTTGATCAGTCTAGACTGCTTCTTGATGTGGAAATTTTTCTTGTGGTCCTTGATGAGTATGTATGCGTTTCTCTTATCTATTTTTCCCACTCTATCTTCTATACCCAGTTTGGATGCAAATATTTTGGTTTCTTCATTGATTGTATTTTCAGTGTCGAGGGTATCCTTTTTATAACTATTACAGATGTTCTCCAGAATAGTTTTCTTGTATTCAGATGGGCACATCTTGTAAATATTCGTTGATTTATCAGCCTTCACCCACACTTTGTTAGACTTTTTAATCTCTGCGATTTCATTTTGTATATATATATATATATATATATATATATATATATATATATATATATATATATATATATATATATATACCGACCGCTACACGACATATGTGCGTTCGCTTTGCGATTTGTTATATAACGAGTTATATTTTGTGCTTCAGAAATTTTCTTCATAACACTATTCTAAATGCATTTCGATTTTTAACGCAAATAATTGAATAACGTCGGAGACGGGAGTGATGCCATTAAAACGGGCGATATTTTCTTTCCTACATAGTCACCACAATTGCCGTTACAAACAATTGCTGTCCATGCGCGTCCGCAGTGCGCCTTGTCGAACGAGTAGACTCCAATGTAATGCCTCATATTTTTAGCTGAAAAAGTTAAAGAATCACGATGACGAGAGTGATACCATTCGAACGGGTGACATTATGTGGTATAGAATTCAGATCTCGTCTTAGTCAGCAATATTCTCAATGCATTTTTTCTAGTGTTGAACGAGTGTTTAAAACGCGCATAGTAATTCTGAAAATAGCCTCTATTTTATAAATCTTAAAATGTGAACAATTACAAAGACGAGATTGGTACCCTTTGTGCTTCAGAATTATTTTTTTACGGTCATCGTTATCTCAATGAACTTTCTACGTGATTCAATTGCACATTTCTGACACATGTTCCTGGCATAGTTGGTTTCTAAGAATCTCACCGTGTCAATATTTACAATACTTTCTGGCCCTGAATAATATATTCAGTCGCAATAGCAATGCAATTTGCAATTCCCTCTTATCTATGTGAACGGAAAACAATAGAAGGAATTACTTTTAGAACGGCTCTTTGTATATATTGGCTCTCTTAGTATTTTGTACTCACGGTTTATGGACACATAATTTAATTACCTATAGCAGCAATGTAACTGTTATGAGCATCGCCCTATCGATCCGTTTAATTGATATTGCTTTGTGTGTGGTATTTCTTTCTGTAGCTCAATGGTCGTAGATTGTAAGTCTCAGCTGGGATTAAAGTACAAAAGAAAAAATATAGTAATTTGTTTGTAGAACCTGTCCAGATACAAATTAAAATATTTTTGATTCGCTATAATGTTCTAGATGTTTCCTGTATGTATACAATAAAAACAATTAAAGATTGCCCAGGGTCTCGGTGAAAGGAAAGTCTTATTAATAACAACTGAAGAATTCAAAAGGCTTCCCATTGGCGTTATTATATCATAATTAATGTTGGGAAATAGAATTTGGTTATAATCGGGAAGACAGGAGAATTGTCTATTCTGCCTTGAGCATAGGAATTGTGCATTCATATTTATAAAAAAATACATCAGCAGGCATCTGCTGCTCTTTTTATCCTTGTGTTATTAGACTGCTTAATTGTCTCAGCTAATCTTCACATCTACACAGTTCATGTATATAGTTACATGTTTGCTCTGTTTTGAAAGACGATAGAATGTAGTGCAAAACTCTGGTTACTAATACTGATTGTATTGATGGATACAGAATAATTCCCCTTGTGTTTGCTATAGCTTTACGTTTTCTTTTTGCCTTTTTTTTTTGCAACATGTTTTTAACGTTCAGTTATATGAATTAATACTGGAAATAATCTCATTTTTTTTGCAACATGTTTTTAACGTTCAATTATATGAATTAATACTGGAAATAATCTCATTTTTTTTGCAACATGTTTTTAACGTTCAGTTATATGAATTAATACTGGAAATAATCTCTTTTTTTTGCAACATGTTTTTAACGTTCAGTTATATGAATTAATACTGGAAATAATCTCATTTTTTTTGCAACATGTTTTTAACGTTCAGTTATATGAATTAATACTGGAAATAATCTCATTTTTTTTGCAACATGTTTTTAACGTTCAGTTATATGAATTAATACTGGAAATAATTTCATTTTTTTTTGCAACATGTTTTTAACGTTCAGTTATATGAATTAATACTGGAAATAATCTCATTTTTTTTTGCAACATGTTTTTAACGTTCAGTTATATGAATTAATACTGGAAATAATCTCTTTTTTTTGCAACATGTTTTTAACGTTCAGTTATATGAATTAATACTGGAAATAATCTCTTGTTTTTTGCAACATGTTTTTAACGTTCAGTTATATGAATTAATACTGGAAATAATCTCATTTTTTTGCAACATGTTTTTAACGTTCAGTTATATGAATTAATACTGGAAATAATCTCTTTTTTTTGCAACATGTTTTTAACGTTCAGTTATATGAATTAATACTGGAAATAATCTCATTTTTTTGCAACATGTTTTTAACGTTCAGTTATATGAATTAATACTGGAAATAATCTCATTCTTTTTGCAACATGTTTTTAACGTTCAGTTATATGAATTAATACTGGAAATAATTTCATTTTTTTTGCAACATGTTTTTAACGTTCAGTTATATGAATTAATACTGGAAATAATCTCTTTTTTTTTGCAACATGTTTTTAACGTTCAGTTATATGAATTAATACTGGAAATAATCTCATTCTTTTTGCAACATGTTTTTAACGTTCAGTTATATGAATTAATACTGGAAATAATCTCTTTTTTTTTGCAACATGTTTTTAACGTTCAGTTATATGAATTAATACTGGAAATAATCTCATTTTTTGCAACATGTTTTTAACGTTCAGTTATATGAATTAATACTGGAAATAATCTCATTTTTTTGCAACATGTTTTTAACGTTCAGTTATATGAATTAATACTGGAAATAATCTCATTTTTTTTGCAACATGTTTTTAACGTTCAGTTATATGAATTAATACTGGAAATAATTTCATTTTTTTTGCAACATGTTTTTAACGTTCAGTTATATGAATTAATATTGGAAATAATCTCATTTTTTTTTGCAACATGTTTTTAACGTTCAGTTATATGAATTAATACTGGAAATAATCTCTTTTTTTGCAACATGTTTTTAACGTTCAGTTATATGAATTAATACTGGAAATAATCTCATTTTTTTTGCAACATGTTTTTAACGTTCAGTCATATGAATTAATACTGGAAATAATCTCTTTTTTTTGCAACATGTTTTTAACGTTCAGTTATATGAATTAATACTGGAAATAATCTCCTTTTTTTGCAACATGTTTTTAACGTTCAGTTATATGAATTAATACTGGAAATAATCTAATTTTTTTTGCAACATGTTTTTAACGTTCAGTTATATGAATTAATACTGGAAATAATTTCATTTTTTTGCAACATGTTTTTAACGTTCAGTTATATGAATTAATACTGGAAATAATCTCATTCTTTTTGCAACATGTTTTTAACGTTCAGTTATATGAATTAATACTGGAAATAATTTCATTTTTTTTGCAACATATTTTTAACGTTCAGTTATATGAATTAATACTGGAAATAATCTCTTTTTTTTTTGCAACATGTTTTTAACGTTCAGTTATATGAATTAATACTGGAAATAATCTCATTCTTTTTGCAACATGTTTTTAACGTTCAGTTATATGAATTAATACTGGAAATAATCTCTTTTTTTTTTTGCAACATGTTTTTAACGTTCAGTTATATGAATTAATACTGGAAATAATCTCATTTTTTTGCAACATGTTTTTAACGTTCAGTTATATGAATTAATACTGGAAATAATCTCTTTTTTTTTTGCAACATGTTTTTAACGTTCAGTTATATGAATTAATACTGGAAATAATCTCATTTTTTTGCAACATGTTTTTAACGTTCAGTTATATGAATTAATACTGGAAATAATTTCATTTTTTTTGCAACATGTTTTTAACGTTCAGTTATATGAATTAATATTGGAAATAATCTCATTTTTTTTTGCAACATGTTTTTAACGTTCAGTTATATGAATTAATACTGGAAATAATCTCTTTTTTGCAACATGTTTTTAACGTTCAGTTATATGAATTAATACTGGAAATAATCTCATTTTTTTTTGCAACATGTTTTTAACGTTCAGTTATATGAATTAATACTGGAAATAATCTCTTTTTTTTGCAACATGTTTTTAACGTTCAGTTATATGAATTAATACTGGAAATAATCTCCTTTTTTTTGCAACATGTTTTTAACGTTCAGTTATATGAATTAATACTGGAAATAATCTAATTTTTTTTGCAACATGTTTTTAACGTTCAGTTATATGAATTAATACTGGAAATAATTTCATTTTTTTGCAACATGTTTTTAACGTTCAGTTATATGAATTAATACTGGAAATAATCTCTTTTTTTTGCAACATGTTTTTAACGTTCAGTTATATGAATTAATACTGGAAATAATCTCATTTTTTTGCAACATGTTTTTAACGTTCAGTTATATGAATTAATACTGGAAATAATTTCATTTTTTTGCAACATGTTTTTAACGTTCAGTTATATAAATTAATACTGGAAATAATCTCTTTTTTTTTGCAACATGTTTTTAACGTTCAGTTATATGAATTAATACTGGAAATAATCTCTTTTTTTTTGCAACATGTTTTTAACGTTCAGTTATATGAATTAATACTGGAAATAATCTCATTTTTTTTGCAACATGTTTTTAACGTTCAGTTATATGAATTAATACTGGAAATAATCTCATGTTTTTGCAACATGTTTTTAACGTTCAGTTATATGAATTAATACTGGAAATAATCTCTTTTTTTTGCAACATGTTTTTAACGTTCAGTTATATGAATTAATACTGGAAATAATCTCTTTTTTTTGCAACATGTTTTTAACGTTCAGTTATATGAATTAATACTGGAAATAATCTCATTTTTTTGCAACATGTTTTTAACGTTCAGTTATATGAATTAATACTGGAAATAATCTCTTTTTTTTGCAACATGTTTTTAACGTTCAGTTATATGAATTAATACTGGAAATAATCTCTTGTTTTTTGCAACATGTTTTTAACGTTCAGTTATATGAATTAATACTGGAAATAATCTCATTTTTTTGCAACATGTTTTTAACGTTCAGTTATATGAATTAATACTGGAAATAATCTCTTTTTTTTTGCAACATGTTTTTAACGTTCAGTTATATGAATTAATACTGGAAATAATCTCATTTTTTTGCAACATGTTTTTAACGTTCAGTTATATGAATTAATACTGGAAATAATCTCATTCTTTTTGCAACATGTTTTTAACGTTCAGTTATATGAATTAATACTGGAAATAATCTCTTTTTTTTTTGCAACATGTTTTTAACGTTCAGTTATATGAATTAATACTGGAAATAATCTCATTTTTTTGCAACATGTTTTTAACGTTCAGTTATATGAATTAATACTGGAAATAATCTCATTCTTTTTGCAACATGTTTTTAACGTTCAGTTATATGAATTAATACTGGAAATAATCTCATTTTGTTTTGCAACATGTTTTTAACGTTCAGTTATATGAATTAATACTGGAAATAATCTCATTTTTTTTGCAACATGTTTTTAACGTTCAGTTATATGAATTAATACTGGAAATAATTTCATTTTTTTTGCAACATGTTTTTAACGTTCAGTTATATGAATTAATACTGGAAATAATCTCATTTTTTTGCAACATGTTTTTAACGTTCAGTTATATGAATTAATACTGGAAATAATCTCTTTTTTTGCAACATGTTTTAACCGTTCAGTTATATGAATTAATACTGGAAATAATCTCATTTTTTTTGCAACATGTTTTTAACGTTCAGTTATATGAATTAATACTGGAAATAATCTCTTTTTTTTGCAACATGTTTTTAACGTTCAGTTATATGAATTAATACTGGAAATAATCTCCTTTTTTTTGCAACATGTTTTTAACGTTCAGTTATATGAATTAATACTGGAAATAATCTCATTTTTTTTGCAACATGTTTTTAACGTTCAGTTATATGAATTAATACTGGAAATAATTTCATTTTTTTGCAACATTTTTTTAACGTTCAGTTATATGAATTAATACTGGAAATAATCTCATTTTTTTGCAACATGTTTTTAACGTTCAGTTATATGAATTAATACTGGAAATAATCTCATTTTTTTTGCAACATGTTTTTAACGTTCAGTTATATGAATTAATACTGGAAATAATCTCATTTTTTTGCAACATGTTTTTAACGTTCAGTTATATGAATTAATACTGAAAATAATCTCTTTTTTTTGCAACATGTTTTTAACGTTCAGTTATATGAATTAATACTGGAAATAATCTCATTTTTTTGCCACATGTTTTTAACGTTCAGTTATATGAATTAATACTGGAAATAATCTCTTTTTTTTGCAACATGTTTTTAACGTTCAGTTATATGAATTAATACTGGAAATAATCTCTTTTTTTTTGCAACATGTTTTTAACGTTCAGTTATATGAATTAATACTGGAAATAATCTCATGTTTTTGCAACATGTTTTTAACGTTCAGTTATATGAATTAATACTGGAAATAATCTCATTTTTTTGCCACATGTTTTTAACGTTCAGTTATATGAATTAATACTGGAAATAATCTCATTTTTTTGCAACATGTTTTTAACGTTCAGTTATATGAATTAATACTGGAAATAATCTCTTTTTTTTTTGCAACATGTTTTTAACGTTCAGTTATATGAATTAATACTGGAAATAATCTCATTTTTTTGCCACATGGTTTTAACGTTCAGTTATATGAATTAATACTGGAAATAATCTCTTTTTTTTTGCAACATGTTTTTAACGTTCAGTTATATGAATTAATACTGGAAATAATCTCTTTTTTTTTGCAACATGTTTTTAACGTTCAGTTATATGAATTAATACTGGAAATAATCTCATGTTTTTTCAACATATTTTTAACGTTCAGTTATATGAATTAATACTGGAAATAATCTCATTTTTTTGCAACATGTTTTTAACGTTCAGTTATATGAATTAATACTGGAAATAATCTCATTTTTTTTGCAACATGTTTTTAACGTTCAGTTATATGAATTAATACTGGAAATAATCTCATTTTTTTGCAACATGTTTTTTACGTTCAGTTATATGAATTAATACTGGAAATAATCTCATTTTTTTTTGCAACATGTTTTTAACGTTCAGTTATATGAATTAATACTGGAAATAATCTCATTTTTTTGCAACATGTTTTTAACGTTCAGTTATATGAATTAATACTGGAAATAATCTCATTTTTTGCAACATGTTTTTAACGTTCAGTTATATGAATTAATACTGGAAATAATCTCTTTTTTTGCAACATGTTTTTAACGTTCAGTTATATGAATTAATACTGGAAATAATCTCATTTTTTTTGCCACATGTTTTTAACGTTCAGTTATATGAATTAATACTGGAAATAATCTCTTTTTTTTTGCAACATGTTTTTAACGTTCAGTTATATGAATTAATACTGGAAATAATCTCATGTTTTTGCAACATGTTTTTAACGTTCAGTTATATGAATTAATACTGGAAATAATCTCATGTTTTTGCAACATGTTTTTAACGTTCAGTTATATGAATTAATACTGGAAATAATCTCATTTTTTTGCAACATGTTTTTAACGTTCAGTTATATGAATTAATACTGGAAATAATCTCATTTTTTTGCAACATGTTTTTAACGTTCAGTTATATGAATTAATACTGAAAATAATCTCTTTTTTTGCAACATGTTTTTAACGTTCAGTTATATGAATTAATACTGGAAATAATCTCATTTTTTTGCCACATGTTTTTAACGTTCAGTTATATGAATTAATACTGGAAATAATCTCTTTTTTTTGCAACATGTTTTTAACGTTCAGTTATATGAATTAATACTGGAAATAATCTCTTTTTTTTTGCAACATGTTTTTAACGTTCAGTTATATGAATTAATACTGGAAATAATCTCATGTTTTTGCAACATGTTTTTAACGTTCAGTTATATGAATTAATACTGGAAATAATCTCATTTTTTTAAACATGTTTTTAACGTTCAGTTATATGAATTAATACTGGAAATAATCTCTTTTTTTTGTCAACATTTTTTTAACGTTCAGTTATATGAATTAATACTGGAAATAATCTCATGTTTTTGCAACATGTTTTTAACGTTCAGTTATATGAATTAATACTGGAAATAATCTCATTTTTTGCAACATGTTTTTAACGTTCAGTTATATGAATTAATACTGGAAATAATCTCATTTTTTTGCAACATGTTTTTAACGTTCAGTTATATGAATTAATACTGGAAATAATCTCTTTTTTTTGCCACATGTTTTTAACGTTCAGTTATATGAATTAATACTGGAAATAATCTCTTTTTTTTTGCAACATGTTTTTAACGTTCAGTTATATGAATTAATACTGGAAATAATCTCATGTTTTTGCAACATGTTTTTAACGTTCAGTTATATGAATTAATACTGGAAATAATCTCATTTTTTTGCAACATGTTTTTAACGTTCAGTTATATGAATTAATACTGGAAATAATCTCATTTTTTTTAAACATGTTTTTAACGTTCAGTTATATGAATTAATACTGGAAATAATCTCTTTTTTTTTGCAACACGTTTTTAACGTTCAGTTATATGAATTAATACTGGAAATTATCTCATGTTTTTGCAACATGTTTTTAACGTTCAGTTATATGAATTAATACTGGAAATAATCTCATTTTTTTGCAACATGTTTTTAACGTTCAGTTATATGAATTAATACTGGAAATAATCTCTTTTTTTTGCAACATGTTTTTAACGTTCAGTTATATGAATTAATACTGGAAATAATCTCTTTTTTTTTGCAACATGTTTTTAACGTTCAGTTATATGAATTAATACTGGAAATAATCTCATTTTTTTGCAACATGTTTTTAACGTTCAGTTATATGAATTAATACTGGAAATAATCTCATTTTTTGCAACATGTTTTTAACGTTCAGTTATATGAATTAATACTGGAAATAATCTCATTTTTTTTAAACATGTTTTTAACGTTCAGTTATATGAATTAATACTGGAAATAATCTCATTTTTTTGCAACATGTTTTTAACGTTCAGTTATATGAATTAATACTGGAAATAATCTCATGTTTTTGCAACATGTTTTTAACGTTCAGTTATATGAATTAATACTGGAAATAATCTCATTTTTTTGCAACATGTTTTTAACGTTCAGTTATATGAATTAATACTGGAAATAATCTCCTTTTTTTGCAACATGTTTTTAACGTTCAGTTATATGAATTAATACTGGAAATAATCTCTTTTTTTTGCCACATGTTTTTAACGTTCAGTTATATGAATTAATACTGGAAATAATCTCTTTTTTTTGCAACATGTTTTTAACGTTCAGTTATATGAATTAATACTGGAAATAATCTCATGTTTTTGCAACATGTTTTTAACGTTCAGTTATATGAATTAATACTGGAAATAATCTCATTTTTTTGCAACATGTTTTTAACGTTCAGTTATATGAATTAATACTGGAAATAATCTCTTTTTTTTGCAACATGTTTTTAACGTTCAGTTATATGAATTAATACTGGAAATAATCTCATTTTTTTTGCCACATGTTTTTAACGTTCAGTTATATGAATTAATACTGGAAATAATCTCTTTTTTTTTGCAACATGTTTTTAACGTTCAGTTATATGAATTAATACTGGAAATAATCTCATTTTTTTTCAACATGTTTTTAACGTTCAGTTATATGAATTAATACTGGAAATAATCTCATGTTTTTGCAACATGTTTTTAACGTTCAGTTATATGAATTAATACTGGAAATAATCTCATTTTTTTTAAACATGTTTTTAACGTTCAGTTATATGAATTAATACTGGAAATAATCTCTTTTTTTTTGCAACATGTTTTTAACGTTCAGTTATATGAATTAATACTGGAAATAATCTCATGTTTTTGCAACATGTTTTTAACGTTCAGTTATATGAATTAATACTGGAAATAATCTCTTTTTTTGCAACATGTTTTTAACGTTCAGTTATATGAATTAATACTGGAAATAATCTCATTTTTTTTGCCACATGTTTTTAACGTTCAGTTATATGAATTAATACTGGAAATAATCTCTTTTTTTTTGCAACATGTTTTTAACGTTCAGTTATATGAATTAATACTGGAAATAATCTCATGTTTTTGCAACATGTTTTTAACGTTCAGTTATATGAATTAATACTGGAAATAATCTCATGTTTTTGCAACATGTTTTTAACGTTCAGTTATATGAATTAATACTGGAAATAATCTCATTTTTTTGCAACATGTTTTTAACGTTCAGTTATATGAATTAATACTGGAAATAATCTCATTTTTTTGCAACATGTTTTTAACGTTCAGTTATATGAATTAATACTGAAAATAATCTCTTTTTTTGCAACATGTTTTTAACGTTCAGTTATATGAATTAATACTGGAAATAATCTCATTTTTTTGCCACATGTTTTTAACGTTCAGTTATATGAATTAATACTGGAAATAATCTCTTTTTTTTGCAACATGTTTTAACGTTCAGTTATATGAATTAATACTGGAAATAATCTCTTTTTTTTTGCAACATGTTTTTAACGTTCAGTTATATGAATTAATACTGGAAATAATCTCATGTTTTTGCAACATGTTTTTAACGTTCAGTTATATGAATTAATACTGGAAATAATCTCATTTTTTTAAACATGTTTTTAACGTTCAGTTATATGAATTAATACTGGAAATAATCTCTTTTTTTTGTCAACATTTTTTTAACGTTCAGTTATATGAATTAATACTGGAAATAATCTCATGTTTTTGCAACATGTTTTTAACGTTCAGTTATATGAATTAATACTGGAAATAATCTCATTTTTTGCAACATGTTTTTAACGTTCAGTTATATGAATTAATACTGGAAATAATCTCATTTTTTTGCAACATGTTTTTAACGTTCAGTTATATGAATTAATACTGGAAATAATCTCTTTTTTTTGCCACATGTTTTTAACGTTCAGTTATATGAATTAATACTGGAAATAATCTCTTTTTTTTTGCAACATGTTTTTAACGTTCAGTTATATGAATTAATACTGGAAATAATCTCATGTTTTTGCAACATGTTTTTAACGTTCAGTTATATGAATTAATACTGGAAATAATCTCATTTTTTTGCAACATGTTTTTAACGTTCAGTTATATGAATTAATACTGGAAATAATCTCATTTTTTTTAAACATGTTTTTAACGTTCAGTTATATGAATTAATACTGGAAATAATCTCTTTTTTTTTGCAACACGTTTTTAACGTTCAGTTATATGAATTAATACTGGAAATTATCTCATGTTTTTGCAACATGTTTTTAACGTTCAGTTATATGAATTAATACTGGAAATAATCTCATTTTTTTGCAACATGTTTTTAACGTTCAGTTATATGAATTAATACTGGAAATAATCTCTTTTTTTTGCAACATGTTTTTAACGTTCAGTTATATGAATTAATACTGGAAATAATCTCTTTTTTTTTGCAACATGTTTTTAACGTTCAGTTATATGAATTAATACTGGAAATAATCTCATTTTTTTGCAACATGTTTTTAACGTTCAGTTATATGAATTAATACTGGAAATAATCTCATTTTTTGCAACATGTTTTTAACGTTCAGTTATATGAATTAATACTGGAAATAATCTCATTTTTTTTAAACATGTTTTTAACGTTCAGTTATATGAATTAATACTGGAAATAATCTCATTTTTTTGCAACATGTTTTTAACGTTCAGTTATATGAATTAATACTGGAAATAATCTCATGTTTTTGCAACATGTTTTTAACGTTCAGTTATATGAATTAATACTGGAAATAATCTCATTTTTTTGCAACATGTTTTTAACGTTCAGTTATATGAATTAATACTGGAAATAATCTCCTTTTTTTGCAACATGTTTTTAACGTTCAGTTATATGAATTAATACTGGAAATAATCTCTTTTTTTTGCCACATGTTTTTAACGTTCAGTTATATGAATTAATACTGGAAATAATCTCTTTTTTTTGCAACATGTTTTTAACGTTCAGTTATATGAATTAATACTGGAAATAATCTCATGTTTTTGCAACATGTTTTTAACGTTCAGTTATATGAATTAATACTGGAAATAATCTCATTTTTTTGCAACATGTTTTTAACGTTCAGTTATATGAATTAATACTGGAAATAATCTCTTTTTTTTGCAACATGTTTTTAACGTTCAGTTATATGAATTAATACTGGAAATAATCTCATTTTTTTTGCCACATGTTTTTAACGTTCAGTTATATGAATTAATACTGGAAATAATCTCTTTTTTTTTGCAACATGTTTTTAACGTTCAGTTATATGAATTAATACTGGAAATAATCTCATTTTTTTTCAACATGTTTTTAACGTTCAGTTATATGAATTAATACTGGAAATAATCTCATGTTTTTGCAACATGTTTTTAACGTTCAGTTATATGAATTAATACTGGAAATAATCTCATTTTTTTTAAACATGTTTTTAACGTTCAGTTATATGAATTAATACTGGAAATAATCTCTTTTTTTTTGCAACATGTTTTTAACGTTCAGTTATATGAATTAATACTGGAAATAATCTCATGTTTTTGCAACATGTTTTTAACGTTCAGTTATATGAATTAATACTGGAAATAATCTCATTTTTGTGCAACATGTTTTTAACGTTCAGTTATATGAATTAATACTGGAAATAATCTCATTTTTTTGCAACATGTTTTTAACGTTCAGTTATATGAATTAATACTGGAAATAATCTCTTTTTTTTGCCACATGTTTTTAACGTTCAGTTATATGAAATTATACTGGAAATAATCTCTTTTTTTTGCAACATGTTTTTAACGTTCAGTTATATGAATTAATACTGGAAATAATCTCATGTTTTTGCAACATGTTTTTAACGTTCAGTTATATGAATTAATACTGGAAATAATCTCATTTTTTTGCAACATGTTTTTAACGTTCAGTTATATGAATTAATACTGGAAATAATCTCTTTTGTTTTGCAACATGTTTTTAACGTTCAGTTATATGAATTAATACTGGAAATAATCTCATTTTTTTTAAACATGTTTTTAACGTTCAGTTATATGAATTAATACTGGAAATAATCTCTTTTTTTTTGCAACATGTTTTTAACGTTCAGTTATATGAATTAATACTGGAAATAATCTCATGTTTTTGCAACATGTTTTTAACGTTCAGTTATATGAATTAATACTGGAAATAATCTCATTTTTTTGCAACATGTTTTTAACGTTCAGTTATATGAATTAGTACTGGAAATAATCTCATTTTTTGCAACATGTTTTTAACGTTCAGTTATATGAATTAATACTGGAAATAATCTCTTTGTTTTGCCACATGTTTTTAACGTTCAGTTATATGAATTAATACTGGAAATAATCTCTTTTTTTTTGCAACATGTTTTTAACGTTCAGTTATATGAATTAATACTGGAAATAATCTCATGTTTTGTCAACATGTTTTTAACGTTCAGTTATATGAATTAATACTGGAAATAATCTCATTTTTTTGCAACATGTTTTTAACGTTCAGTTATATGAATTAATACTGGAAATAATCTCTTTTTTTTTTGCAACATGTTTTTAACGTTCAGTTATATGAATTAATACTGGAAATAATCTCTTTTTTTTTGCAACATGTTTTTAACGTTCAGTTATATGAATTAATACTGGAAATAATCTCATTTTTTTTGCAACATGTTTTTAACGTTCAGTTATATGAATTAATACTGGAAATAATCTCATTTTTTTGCAACATGTTTTTAACGTTCAGTTATATGAATTAATACTGGAAATAATCTCTTTTTTTTGCAACATGTTTTTAACGTTCAGTTATATGAATTAATACTGGAAATAATCTCATTTTTTTGCAACATGTTTTTAACGTTCAGTTATATGAATTAATACTGGAAATAATCTCTTTTTTTTTTGCAACATGTTTTTAACGTTCAGTTATATGAATTAATACTGGAAATAATCTCATGTTTTTGCAACATGTTTTTAACGTTCAGTTATATGAATTAATACTGGAAATAATCTCATTTTTTTTGCAACATGTTTTTAACGTTCAGTTATATGAATTAATACTGGAAATAATCTCGGAACATTCTGTATAGAGACGTCTAGTATACATTTCTCTTTATGAGACAATTATAAACAACCATTTCTGTTATAATTATCTTTTTCGTTATAATTTTACACCATGTAGCGCATAGTTGATGCCTTTTGCCGCAGTTTAATAGCTATATCTATCTCTTAAGTTCATTCATGGCCACGAGGGATCGGCTTGTTCCTGAGCTATTTTATTTCTGTACGTAATCACACATTTTTATACAAAACGCTTTTTTTTTTACTGAAAATAGGAAGGTCGACGTACATTTTGGTAGTGAGTAACAGCAAGCAAATGCCTTTGGTAGGTTCTATTAAAACTCATTTCCTACTCGTTTAATGCTATTAAGATAAAAATTAATCTGCGTTGTCATGAACAAATAAACTATGTTCCGCCAGGGAAAGGAAGTATGGGTTCTTATTGTTTTATTTTTATGCAGCTTAACCAAGCGAATAGGGAATA
>NC_136507.1:35899242-35944242 GCF_053919585.1 Euprymna scolopes | reverse complement strand
CATGACACTTTTGGTGATAATCTCCCCTCCCATATTAATGGGTGGAAGTTTGTCGTTATCTATCTAGTTTGAATCATTAAAGTTTCATCTTATAATTAATTTAAATCCAATAATTAACTATTATCAATTTGTAAAGACTGCTTAATATTAATTTACATTAGAGTTTAAATAATCATTCAAGGTTTTAATTTAGGAGGTCCGTTTTCATGAGTGACTTTCTTTGCACTGTATTATATTTCTAATGTACTTGAACATAAGGCTAACTATATAAGGTAGGATTCGCAAGCAAGAAGAAAGTATTTTCAATACAGCCAAACTTGCAGTAATAGTATATATTAAGTATACTAAAGTCTCAAACATTAATCGTTATTTTATGTTTCAAATGTAATTCTCACCAAAAAAATATTGTATTTTCATGTCTTCCCCTCAATCGCCAAACTGGAAAACATTATATAGGAGACATGTCTCGTTGAACGCTTGGTAGCTACAAAATGGGTGTCCATGTTACTTAAAATTTATATAGAAAAGTGATCACCCACTCTAAAATGTTAATTATTTTCAAAATATCTTCGTTCATATAATTTGTTTTAACGTATTAGGCCAAAAAAATTTATATCGTCATTTTTAGGAGTGAAAAGACGCTGGGTTACGTTGTAAAAAGTAGCATTTTTTAATTAGAAAGTTTAGTTTGTAATCGAATAGATTACCGCGTAAATGAAAAGGGTGTAAATTGTGGAATGTAGGGGGGGGTAGATCTTCATTATTTGTAGATATAAAACTGCGCTGTATCACATCGTTAAAAAATACCGATTTCTGTTTAACCATTTATAGAATAATAAAAACAAACAAAGGAAATCTTTTCAGTTTTTCATAAGTGGTTTTTATATTTGAATATTAAAAAAAACAAACACTAGCAGCCAAACATTTTTTTATACATACGGGATTATTTCTCCAGCTAGAAACTTTTTGAGATTACCAAATTATTTTATTTGGTGGGAGTTTGTTTTATTTCTAAACATGTATAGAATTTTTTTGGGGAAAAATAACTCTAAAAAAATTGTTTTTAAACGTCGATGTTGAAAATAATAATTCCACATAAATTAAATGAATATCAATATAATTGTCGTTTTAAGTTTATTCAATAAGAATTTACACTTAAAACAATTATCTCGCAAACAGCATTAACTAAAATACATCTCTTTAATAAAATCGATTTGTCTTAATGTAAAATGCAAATAAGGTGATCCCTTAATGGTATATTTTGCAAGAATAAAACTATATATAGAAAGAAATGAAAGATTAAACTAGAAAACACCTGCTGTATATATTAATCAAATTGTGACCAAAACAGACAGAAATAAGAGGGAGAGAGAGAGAGAGAGAGAGAGAGAGAGAAAGTGAGACAGACAGACAGAGAGGGATATATTACTGATGGGACGATTTACAGTTTTTCTATGATTCCGATACAAATACTGATTCCTATTTCGATTCTTCATAAATATTAAACAATAGACTTGTTTATATTCTCCTATTAAAGTAAAAACGCACGTTGAATATGGAGATATTTTCTCACACTGGTCTATAGATTTAATTTTACTTGTAGTTTATAAATTAATGAATATTTATTATGTTATCATTACTAGCATAAGTGGAAATTTTGCTGTAACCATAGAAAAACAAATATAACAATTAAAAGCCTGGAAGTTTGCTTGAAACATTGTTTATCAGATAAAAACATGTGGTTGAAGGCTTATCAATGCAGGTATTATTCACCCGTTAAAAACCAAAAAATTAAACCCAGAAATTAACAATAGGACAGAGATAGCGACTATTTTCCTTTTACAACAAACGAATGATTATCTCATTTGGACAGAATTACAGAGTTGCTTTTCTAAGATTAAATTTAAAATGACAGAATTACCTCCCTTTAACAATTAACGCAATTGTTCGAAACATGCAAATAATATTTTATTTAGCTATTTGCGGACTATTATCTTAGTTGTCGTTTTATGTCGTATCGGTCAACTATTCCTCTGGTCGGCTTTAGTAGGGTCGAAACCGCTATCTTCACACAATAGTCACCTGGAACTATAGAGATTCAACGTCTCATTCCACTGCGCCACGAACCCGAAACGTTGTGATACGGCAACTATTAAGATGAGGATAATAGCCCGAAAATAAATAAATGCATAAATAAATAAATAAATAATATACAAATTACTCACCTCAAAAGAATTCCAATAATGTAATATTCAATTTAGCGTTTCTCTCTCTCTTTCTTTCTCTCTTTCTATATATATATATATATATATATAATTATAAAACTCAAATGACCTTGTAACGAGTGTTGTGAACCAACATGTAGTTTACTACTTCCGGTTGTCCCTGCGCACATAAGCAAAGAATCCACGCGACCATAAAACGTATTGTTTTACTGTGTACGTTTTCATCGTCCAAATTGTTTTTGTTTTCGCGTTTTAATATATCAAAATTTGAATTTAACTTTAAGTATTATGGTATCTGTTCAGTGCACATTTACTTATAATTACGGCAAACCAGTTATAATCAAATGTCTGTATGTTTTTCTTTTCAAAAATAAACAATTATAAACAGAACAACTCATAGAAATATATTTATATTCTTTTTTCTGATTATATACTTTCATATAAATGTTTCTGCTATATCACAAAAATCTGTTTTTCTTTACGTCACAAGTGTCACGCTCATACATTAATTCGTAAGCTAATATACAATACTGACCCAACGGGTCATGAGTAGTCTAGTATAATATATATATATATATATATATATATATATATGTGTGTGTGTATATATATATATATATATATATATATATATTCAGAGAGGTCAGAAACAGAGATGAACTCTCTATGTTGTTGTTTTCAGTTGATTTAAATGGCCGCTAGCTATATATATATATATATATATATATATATATATATATATATATATATATATATATATATATATGATTGTTGAGCTGGATTAAATCCGACGATATGAAATAAAATGG
Organism: Euprymna scolopes; assembly: GCF_053919585.1. Lineage (NCBI taxonomy): Eukaryota > Metazoa > Mollusca > Cephalopoda > Sepiida > Sepiolidae > Euprymna > Euprymna scolopes. Next base: position 35,941,208 of record NC_136507.1, on the reverse strand, counting down.
AGGTGGAAGGACCTGGATACTCAACGTTTCGCCCGATCTATGCGGGCTTCTTCAAGAGGGATGGTCATGACCATCCCTCTTGAAGAAGCCCGCATAGATCGGGCGAAACGTTGAGTATCCAGGTCCTTCCACCTCCATTTTATTTCATATATATATATGTATATTTACGTATATATGTATATATATGTATATATATGCATATATATGTATATATACACACACATATATATATATATATATATAAATATATATATATATATATATATATATATATATATATATATATATATATATATATATATATATAAGAGATGAGGAGGAAAGTATTTCTAAGAAACTCCGCGGATTATCAAGTGTTTCCTTATCAGATTAAATATGTTTTTAACTCTTTTTCAAAGTATTTTTAACATGTTTTATTAAATGTTTGCTCCTACACACACACACACACACACACACACACATATATATATATATATATATTATTATTATTTTTATTATTATTATTATTATTATTATTATTATTATTATTATTTATTATTATTATTATTAAATTATTTTAATTCTTTATCATTATTTTTCTGTTTCCAGCGACTGAATAATTGATAAGCCTTTCGATTAGATATAGGTAATTATAATTTTGGCTTGTTAGTACATAAATAGAAAATTATATTTAAAATGATAATGTAAAATTATACTCCATTGTTGAGTGAATAACAGTTGTAAAATCAAAAGCACTAAATACTGGTATTTTCTCAGAATGAATTACGGTGTTTAATTCATATAATAGACCGGGATATAAATGTTCAATACTCAAATCATTTTATGTTTATAATCGATCATTTTATGTGTATAATCTATTATTTTAAACTTGATACATTTTTTAAAATATCATTTATATAACTCGATATTGTCGCGAATTTGCTGAATTGAATTAACTGAAAAGGATTTTTCATGTACTCATCTATCTGTTATAATGTCTGTTTAAATACATGTATGTATGTATGCATGCATGTATGTATGTATGTATGCATGTACGTATGTCAGGTCATGTCATACGCTACTGGTACCATGTAACCCAGTACTACCTGCCTCATGGTCGGGTCACCGGCGACTAAACTGGTTCCCCCACCAGACTTGTTTGGCGAGGAGGGCGGCTAGTCTCCCTGAAGGATTTAAAACAAGACCTTCCAAAGGGCGAATGAACTCTTTTTCTGGGTCAACGGCCAACTAGCACCGTGTATATTTGTGCGTGTGTATATGTGTATTGGGGTAGAGAGGGCTCCCGTAAGCCGTGGTGACGGCAACCTTTCTAGGAGAAGCAAATCTCTGATTTAAAAAAACATAAAGCGGAAGACCAGTACCCGCATTAAGCTGGTCTGCAGTTTAATTTGTTGCTGGCTATCTTGCTCTTGCTTGTTGCTGGATCTCAACATTTTGAACCGAGAGAGAGAGACTTAGCTGTCGTACAAAGCTAATACTCTGTAACATCATATTTGTATAGATACTCCCTCAGACATTTGGGCTCATGGATTTTAAATGTCTGAGGGAGTGGCACTCGTCTGAGAAGACGTTGCAATCATCATGTATGTATGTACCTGTATTTTTATATGTATGTATGCATGTTCATGTTTGACTCGGTATTTGCTCGGGCAAAATACTGAATTGAATTAACTGAAAAGGAGTTTTTATGTACTCATCTATCTGTTTAAATGTCTATTTAAATATATGTATCTATGTATGTATGTATGTATGTATGTACCTGTATGTTTATGTTTGCCTAAGACTTTTGACAGTGGCGACGGATCTTCACGAGATCGGTATCGTTTTAAAGGTGAAACGGTTCAGACGACAACTATCAAATAATTGGCTACAAATATTAATTCCTTCACCGTCAACTGGGCACTTTTATATAAGGAGGGGTTGTTTTTTTCGCGGATATTTTCGAAAGTAATCCTCTCTTTTCGATTGACTAGCTTTAAGTTAAAAGTTCGCCACTTCCGGTTTGACGATGGCCGCCAGGGCCAAGACGTCAATTTTTCTTTTCACGTGTGTTCTTCCTTCGCAGTACGGGTTCGAGACTGCTTATCTACAACCACTTTTGCTCAACATGCACCTTCAAACCCTCGGGAACGCCAGGCACTCAGGCTAATCTCCTCTAAAGCTAATTTAGATAAATACATAAATATGTATTTGGGGGGCATTCATTATCTGCTTTGGATTTTGCTATAAATATTATTAGGATTTCTGTTTTACGGTAGTATTTTTAGTATTATTAGGTTCACGTATATCATACTGCATTTTAGTATTTCATTTAATCTATCTATCTATCTATCTATCTATTTATTTAAAAAAAAATCAGCTATCTACGGACACGCGTGTTTCTTGCCCTACTCCTCTTCAGAGTAGCTTGCCTGTTGACTGAAGAGGAGTAGAGCTCGGAAACACGCGTGTCCGAAGATTACTATTTAAACGTAAAATAAAATAAATAAATAAAAATTCGTCCAAATAAAAAATGGGCGACTTTCTAAGAAAAACACCGGATCTCCGAGGAAGAGACGTTAACCTTAATATCGTTTAAAAAAGCAACAACAACACTATATATATATATATATATATATGTGTGTGTGTGTGTGTGTGTATGTGTGAGTGTGTGTGTGAGTGTGTGTGTGAAAATTTTTATTTATGCAAACATTATATTTAAACATTTTTCAAACATGTAAGCCTTGATCCCTCTTAAGAAATCATGAATATACTCCGCGCGAGGGCACAGAAAAGTGGAAAAGAGAAAGAGATAATCAAAGGCGGAGAAATAAAGCGTGAGAACGTGAAATGCTGCCCATGCGTAAAGCAGAGTAGAAAGGAAATGCAATATGGACGCTATGTAAGGAGAATTTAGGTTTCATTGGGAAGTTACGCAAGCTTAACGAATTTATTTCCTCTTTTGTTCGTCCATCTACCAGAGCCAGTCCAACCACAGAATCTTCTGTATATAGCTGTTGCCAAAAGGAAGACAGATCACTTAAGAGTAGGAAAAGGTCACCTGCGTGAGCTGGTTGCCAATTGAGACATCGCCGTCTGGCTATCTCACAACAGCGAACACTGTTTCGCTATGCAGAATCAGTCGTTCGAGTATAACGTGAAAGCGATTACGTTTACGTTTACAGCCGGACCATTTTACCTAAGGACTTCTAAACCAAAAGGTGTTTACGATAACGAATAACATGATCAAGATGCTTAACGGCCCTGGGGAGTTGAGTTGCTTCTTAATTCGGATTGAATTATGAAATATGGCATTTATATGCGGCGATGATAAATTGAGCTTTCAACGGTGTATAACCAAAGTTAGATAACAGGAAATTTGGCGTTACTTTTAAGATGTTATATCTGTCTTTTATCATTATACGAATTGTTTAGTTGTCTAATCTTCGGAGACAAAGGAATATTTATCAATGTCTTGTTTTGTATGAAACAAAGTTGTTAAGATACTATGCACACACTCGTTGGACGTCTTCATCAGTTACTTCTTATCTTGTTCTGCACCTACTGCTTCTTCATTTTCGTCTTCGTCTTATTATTATTATTATTATTATTATTATTATTATTATTATTATTATTATTATTATTAATCACACTTTGTGCCTGGCTGTTGGTAATGCTGATTTTATACTTATAGGCGGATCATAACAAATGAACATTGACTATCAGCAATCCTTGAACACTTTCTGCAGTGTTCTAGCGGTACTCAACAAAGCAGTCTTTTGTAATTACTCCAACATTGCAATTGATCCCATGTTTTCAATTCACTTGTTAAATCCGTTTGTTACACTCCATACTAATCAGTAAATTCAAACTTCTTCAACTTCCACAATGTTTTTATCTCTCCTCTCAAGACTTGGTATTTTCCTGACCTCCGCCCTTTCTTTTTTTCTCGTCTTTTTTTCTTTTCTTTCCTTTTCTTTTAATTTATTAAATTGCTTGATTCTTACTACTTCGCTCTTCTGCATTTTTTTTCTAATTCCAACTATTTATAAGCTTTTACTTACCCCTGCCGGTTTGTGCTTGTACCATTTTCTGAATATTCAAGATTCAGTTGTCTACATTATTCCCAATGTACCGGCTTCTCTTATTTTTCTGGACTAGTTTGCGGCATTCGCTTATTATGTGGCTTATTATTTCGTCTCTTTGTCTACAAAGTCTACATCTGCTATTTTCTTTTGTCTTGCCGATCCTGGCTTTGATGTGGTGAGTTCTAATCGCGCATGTTTGTACCCATGATCAAACGTTGTCCTTAGTCTAATTGGTTGTTATCCTTATGAATCATGCACATAGCTTTTTCTCTTCCCAGTTTATTTTTATACCTTTTTCTGTTTCTGTTTTGTTTGGGTTTTTTTTTTTCAGTGTATTTTGCTGCAGTAATTTTTCTCTCACGGTTCTGCATTATGTATTTTAGATATTTATTTCGTATGTCATTCACGCAGTCTTCTATACAAACCAGCCCTCTTCCTCCGTCTTTTCTTTTCACAGAGAGTCGGCCCATATCATCATTTGGATGTAGTGCATTGTGCATAGTCATGAGTTTCCTGGTTTTCTTGAGGAAATGTCTTAGTTTTTTCCCCCAACCTATAAATAGCCCGGGATATTTTACTAGGGTATTTGCCCATGTGTTTATAACTTTAATTATGTTTCTACTATATATGTAATGTTATGACCCTTTAGGCTGTGATCATAGCGTAGTAGCTGTTTACTGTGGCAAGCGGGAGCAATGGTCAAAACATTATTATTGTTGTTACTGTATTCTTATTAATTGATTTGAGCGACGGATGCTCGCTGGATCAGTTATGGTGATTAGAAGAATAAACAATTAAATTGAGGAAGTAATGATTGACGTGTGAATCGCAAAAAGAATGTGAAAATAGAAAATATATGTAAACATTATTTTGGGGTTTTGAATAAACGAATAACTAGATGGAAACATTAGGTTGGTCTGAGACACGTAATTAGGTGACGTGGGAGAACACGTGATGTAGTTAGTTTTGGAGAGATTCAGGGAGTTGAGGATTGACCACCAGAGCAGACAGACGTCTAGACAGGGGTGGACAGACAGCTAGGAGCGGGCTGTATGAACAGAAAATGTAGACAAACTGCAGATCCTGTGAAAACCAATTGAGACAACTGAAATAAATTTATATTACAAAAATATAAAAAGTTGTCTTCATGGTTTCACAAATAAGAAGAGGTGTCTCAATTATATGGTGCTGATCGCTTCATGGTTCATCACGGAGCAGCAGGAAGTTAAAAGAACTCTTCAAGAAAAAGGTATGAAGCATATATTATTATTCTTACATATGAACTGTAAAAATATCTCATGTGATAGGTCTGATACAACATAACTCGGTTTACACGTCAATATCATGTCCCCTGGCTAAGAACAATATCTTACATCCGTTAGATAACACATGACACGTTTTAAAATATTTCCTCCAATATAAACAAATATACAACATATAATTTCGTTTCGACGAGTTTGTCTGTTCTTCTGGTTATGCTTTTCCAAGTTTTACTTTTATGTATGTTGTTTTGATAGTGTCCGCTTCCAGAACACCCAAACATTTGTCGCTATCATGTACAACTGGTGCATCATCTCCGTTTAATGTGGTAGTAATTGCTTCTAGTTTTCCCTATTCTCATGATCATGAACGCACACTTTTCCATTCAGAATTTCATTCGGATATCCAGACTGAAGATACAGTTGTATTTATTAGTGTATCAAATTAGTTCTTGATTTTTGCAAACAACTTCAGGTCATCCATGTAAATTTAGTGGTTCCTTCTTTCACCCGTATGTCTTAACTTGCCTACTGTTTTACATTTTCCTAATATCTTGTTAAGAGGCATCATGTCTATGATGAATAGCAGTGGTGACAGGAAACCACCTTGGAAGATATGTGCTTTTATCCTAATCTCTGTTCTATGTTGCCCATCAGATGCCAGACCAAGTCTCCATGCGTTCATTGCATTTTCTATTTAATTGATAATATTGATGGGTATTGTTTACATTCTCAGGCATTCTATTATTAATGCGTGCGGGAGTTTCTTGTAGTCGATCCACGCTAGGACAAAGATCTTTTTTTCTATTTTTTTTTTTACTTCCTTCAAGATTAATTGGTGTATGGATAAATATGTTGATAAATACAACACCTCATATTTCGTGCATTGGCATCCGTTACCGATGCTGCTGCTGTTATTTAAAAATTTCGAAACGGTAAACGAATTGTGCATTCACCTATATTATAATCGTTTTTTTATGTTTTGTTCATTGGCCAGTTATAATAGACTCTGTAATAGTCAGTTAAAGGTTGGCATGCAGCAAATATTGGCATTCAAAACTTAATAATAAAATAAGAAAATTGAAACAAAAATGAAAAACAGTTTCTCAAATAACAACTTCGACTAAAGATATAGCATACCTTGTACATACTCGTATACAAAGATTTTAATTAGCTTCTTTGATATGACAGGGGCGTGTTCGAAATGAAAGTTTTTGTTAAAAACCCCATTTCACAATGATACTTAAGTTTTTCTATTTTAAACTTAAATTCAAGCCATTACCACTGCACAAATAGTAAGCATGTAAAATAAACAGTGCTCTGATATGACAGGTGCGCATTTTGAATGATTTTTTTCTTTACATCACAATTTAAGCATTATACTTGAGGGTTGAGTTTGTTTAAACTTTAATGCACGCATTCTATATAAAAAGTATTTTATGAAATAAAAAGTAGGTTTCCTACAGTGCAATGGAGACTACATTATATTGAAAACTTAGTCAATGAGATGCACGTGGGGCTTCTCCCGGGCGCATGTATATCAATCAATCGATTTGATCGAAAAATTAGTTATTTCTTCACTTTCGATTATAATAAAAATATTGGAGTGTGAATCATTCCTTAATCAGAATTCAATCTCGGGCAACGTCAGGCCACCCTTATACTGGTAAATAATTATGAAACATCCGTTTCTTCTCATTGTATATAATGGAAGTGTTATGACTATTCTTCTTATTATGTTTACAGTATCCTAAACAGAAACCCCATTTCGTAGTAATCGGAAAGAGGTCATGTCTGAAATGACGTGTCATAAATAAACTTCCAGACGTTTTTAGTGTGGCCCTATTTATTGATAGTACACACAGGAAACTTTAGCCCCCTTTGAAGTAATCTAGTCCGGCTGCAATGCACTTGTATTGTTCATACAACTTCTGGAAGGCCCCATTGCATTTTTCTTGGGTAAGCGTGTCAATAACTCTCGATAGAGCCTCTTTCATCTCCCTAATTATCGCATGAACAAAGCCTCTTAGATTTTCCTTGAGTTCAGGGTACATGTCTATAGGGAGGTTAAAGAATTATTTTGAGGGGAACAATATCATAGAGAGCGAAAGGAACTGTTTTGATTCCTATATTGGTCAAACAGTCTGTGACAAGGATGGAGTACTCTTGGGACATACTTCGCGCAAATCTCCGAATCTTCAATTACTCGCGAATAATTGTGCACAGTTTCTACACTGACATCAAAGTGTGCACTTCTTGTTTCTATAGACACATGAGGCACTTATTCATGAAATTCTTTATTTGGTCAATGAAATCTATTGTTGTGACTTCTTTGCATCTCCCACACCTGCCATCGTCACTCACAGACTCAATGGGTTAATTGGATCTATTTTTCCACTTAAAAGCGGATGCTCGATTCATGCAAGGTAGTTAAAAAGCAGTTCCACGTATTCCATACATGTATCATTTTCCCAGTATAAAATAGAAATGTACTGCATAGCGTTCTTCTAAAGTTTTCGAATATACAGATTGAATTTATGAAATTATCCAGCTTTTACAATCAGTTTTAACGAGGTGTTTTCCACTTCCTGCTGTAGCTGTTTATTTTAAATGTCGACTCATATAAAATTGGTCACTTACCTTATAAGATGTATAGCAATAATGTTCGGATTTTTCAAGATCATACGACAATGTAAACTCCCTGTATAAAAAGTCTGGAAACTTATTTAATGTATTTATTTGTTTCCTCACGAAAGCAAATTAGGCACAAGGCCGTTTTTAATGTGAGGGAAAACCAGCTCCCCTAAAAGTAGGGTAAAAAGAGGGCACTCTGGTTGTGAGCAAAAATAATAATTGTCCCAGTATAGAGGGTTTCCCCTCCATTGACTGGTTGGTTGGTTGGTTGTTTTTGTTTTACGGCATATCAACCCGTTTCGGGTTATTTAATGCCGAATCCAAAGCTTTTGAAGAAAAACATTTTAATAGAATATATTTGTTGTTTTCACGTCGATTTCTATTTAACCAATAGTTGGAACCCTAACAGGTACTATCACTCCGGGTCAGAGTGGACCTGGGAGCAATGGTAATTAAAGGGTGGTTCCACACTCCCTCAAGCCTACAAGCTGTGGCCTCATCACTGGATATAGTTTAAGGTTATATCCAGGACCTCCATTGAGGGACTTTTACCCTCTGCAGGGGGGCATTCGGTGTATTCAAATCCCCACCGACAGGGCCCTATTGACTGGTACAAATTATCTTAAGTGCAGCATTTGCAGAACAGATACTACACTTTGATCCCGAAGGCAACTCGGTGATGTTCTTTAAACATCATCACACAAATTCCACACAATACTGAATAGCGACAAAAATAGACTAATAGACATTCATTACCCAGACATAATGTACAAAATATGGTTAGATCACACACGGAGTTGTAAAGTTTATTAACGAGTATATGGGTGGAGATGTCGCTTGCTACATTTGTAGCAAACGGTGTTTAAGAGTACAAATTGCTGATTGGAACGTCTGTTTACAGAAATCTCAATTGAGATATATGTTCAGAAGTATCATGCAAAATGTAGATCTGGAAGAATCGTTTTTATCGGCGTCTGAGAAAACAATATCTTCTCCTAAGTAGGTGAACGTTGTTGCGAGGGAACTCGATATTCTTATGTATATTAACCAATGGCACACGTCCATGCATAATATTAGCTTAATGCCGCTGTTTGAAGGTACCGTAGCATTGTTTCTTCAAATTAAAATGAGATTTGATGGAAAAGTTTGGAAAAAGCCCAAATCTTTAGCTCAATAAGATGCGTGGGGTGAAATGATGGGTAGGAAAGGGCGGCAACGCCGTCATCATGTGTGGCGGACTCGATGAGAAAGAACTTGAATTATGCAGTATAGGTAGTATTCATTTTACTTATTGCAACCAGAAAAATATTTCGTTTTCTTGCCCTGGAAGACATGGGTGAGAGAAATAAACATGCACATTCTGCCCGCCGTGCTTTACATATATACTACGAATAGATTAAAAATTTGCAATCGCATTTTAGCACTCGCAGGGTTAAGATCTTTGACCGATATAAATCACTATTATAAATGATGCTATTGTATAAGATGATAACAGGTAACGAATTTTTAGTGAAGAGCATATAATTCTTTAGTTCAGTTTATAAAACGGTGCTGTTGTACAAGAACAAATCATGCAACAGACTTTTGATAATGAGCATATAATTCTAGAGTTTCGTATTCAAAGAGAGTATACACCGCAAGGAATTTCATATGGAGAACAGATTATTTTCATATTCAGTACCGAAACAAAGCGCTTGTAGATGAAGGTGGGCTATCCTTATTAGAGCGAAATTCAGAAATTGACAACTCAATTTTCATTAAAAATAAACAATGGTGTCGACTCACTTTTTATGTCAATTTCAACTAAAAGCCATGGTATCCACCTAATTGCCATGTTTCTGTAAGTGAAATATTCTTGTATTATTAAATAAAATAAAGAGTTACCAATTTTGTGGCAAAAACATTTCGCCATATTAGCCTGGGAAAATTGGTTTAAAAACAAATGAATAATCCATTGTTTGGATAATTGCGAAAATTTCTGCGAAATTTGCTTAAGATTTTCAAAGCTCTCAGAAAAAATGACCTCCCCTTTTACGATAGGAACTCTTCTGTTTATTTTTAGCAACTTTTAACTTTCGATAATTTTTCTCGTAAAAAAATCATAAGTTTTAGATGTGTTCATCATTGCGACATTACAACGAAGAAAATACCATTGGTATTACTTTAAATTCAATATTTTGTTTTTCGTATTTCGCTGTAATACCAACAAAAACAAAACCTCTCTTTTTCCGATACAAACCTCCATGTTTTTTTGCAATTTTCAATATTTGCTAATTTTTTTCGTAAAAATGTAATTAAGAATTAAATCTTCTCTTAAGTTTCAGATATGGTTTTCATTGCGACATTGAAAAACTACCATTGGTATTACTCAAAATTCAATATTTTGTTTTTCGAATGTCGCTGTAATATCGAAAGTAAAACAGAACTAGAAGAGTATACCACGCAATTTCATCTCCCATGACGTACGCCGTATCAAAAAAGGTGCTGTTCTAGAAGACTATACTATAAAATGAATTCTCGTTGGCGAGATCTATATTCGCGAGTTCACTATTGGAAACCTGGCTGTTCTAGAAGAGTATACCACGTAACGAAATTACTGACTGGCAGATTATTCTCGAGTTTAATATTGAAAAGCGCACTGTCGTAGAAGTATATACCACGAGACTAAGGTACTGTTTCTAGCATATTATTTCAGATGTCAGTAATGCTTATTCAAATTGTTTCCAAACATATTCTTTTTTTCTTTTTTAAAGTTTGAAGTTTGTTACGTTGCCATTTTATTTCTAATTTTTCTTGTAAACCTGATCGACATTGATTTTATTTCTGGTAAATATTCGCATGGGTTTTGTCGATAAGGAAGCTTAACTAATAAGCACCTACACGTTGAAAACGATTTAGTAAAAAAAAAAGAGTACGCAATGGAGAATGTAAGGAACGAAAATAAACAAGAAAGAAAATATGAACCATTGAAAAGAGGGAAACGTATTAAAAAAATAAAATAATATGTAAACGAAAGGAAACATTAAAAAAAATCAACTCATCGGCCATGGCACAACTAAAACACCTAAAACAAGAAACAAAACATAGAAAGTAACGGACTGAAATCGAAAGAGAAACGCATATAAAAAGGGGTGGAATTTGAATGAAAAACGCAAAGACATTAAAAAGAAGGAAATATACTAGATCGAAAAAAGACGGCAATGGAAAGAAAACTAAAACATAATCAAAACTTAATCGATTAGAATCGAACTCAGTATACATAAACGATTTTCTAATACAGGAAATGGCATTACAACATCAAAAGGGAATTTATTTAGTTCCAATTACGTGGGAAAATACAACATATAGTAAAAGAAATTAAGATTATAATATCCATCACTCTTTCCTCTTTCTCTCACACACACACACACACACACATCTTTATTGAAACAGCATCTGTTCCTTGCAACAGAAATATAAATTTGGTCTTAGTAAAATCCATAGTAGCAGCCAGTAATTAGAGATCAAGGTCGTTAATGATTACAACATTAAAAAGAAAAAAAAAAAATAATAATAATAATAATAATAGTAATAATAATAGCATTAATAATAATAATAATAATAACAATGATAATAATAGAATCGTAGTAATAATGATGGTAACGCCATTAATAAATATAATAAAAATAATAGTAACATAATAATGCTTATAATAATAATAATAATAATAATAATAATTATAATAATATTATTAACAACAAACATGATAATAATACTAATGACAGTATTAATAATAATAAAAAGAAGGAAAATAAAAATAATAATAGTAATAATAATGATAATAATAAGACGAATAAGAATATACAGAATGGAAATAATAATAATAATAATAATGATAATAATAATAATAATAACGATAATAATGATAATAATAATGAAGTTAAAATAATAGTAATAATAGCAGTATAAATAATAGTAAAAATAAGAAGAAGAAAAGAAGAAGAAAAAAGAAAAGAAAGAAGAGGAAGGTGATGAATAAGCAAAAACATTTTTGCATATAATTAAAAAAAACTAGAAAAGTATAATTCTAAGTTCCCCTCCCCGCTAAAAAAGTGACGGTTCCAACTCATATCATACTAAATAATCGATGAGTGTCAATGATGATTAAAAGACAGAGAAGAAAAGCACTAACCAGACTTTCACTTTATTAGCAAATACCAATGGTCGCAGTTAACGCAAAATTAATGCTGTGTCAACGAAAATCATTTTGCAGAACTTATCGATATAGATGAAGAGTAGTGAAAATCTCTGGACACTTTTTGTCATTCAGATTCCAAGGAAAACAACATATTGTTCTCAGCAAGAATGTCTTTATTGATGACCTGTGTGAAAACTCTTAATGAGATTATTATTATTATTATTATTATTATTATTTTTATTTTTTATTTTTTTTTAATTATTGTTATTGGCGGCTCACAAGGAGCTCTTACACAGGCCATCAAAGATCTCTCCTGGAAAACAGCCTGTGGTGTTCCCTGTACTTCCCAGCACTCTCTACCTCTTTCGATAATATTTCCAAGTAAATTTGCATAATCGCAACAGCTGCTTGCCATTGAATTCTCGGTGGCGGCAGCAATTGGTCTTCACTGGAATTTGAGTGGCAATAAGCCTCCCAAAGGCCGCAGGTCTCTTCGCACTCATCCAGCAGATATCTGGTCAGTGCTCTCTCTCTCTCTCTCTCTTCGGTCTTTCTTTCCTCCTTCTCTACTTGGCTGTTTAGTTTCACTCTTTTTTTTTTGAGGGGGGCAATGATGGGATAATGGGGGCATGGGTGGGGTTTGAGAAATTATTATTATTATTATTATTATTATTATTATTATTATTATTATTATTATCATCATCATCATCATCATTGCGGAGGTTTATTACCACCCAAATTTTAAAGAAGTTCAATGGTCATTGTGAGAAAATGCCAAATGGTAAATGACTGTTGCGATAAGCACAGTTATTTGCAAAGGTTGTAGTAAGAAGTGGGGGATTCTTAAAATTTAGGGAGATTTGTTTCGTGTGTGTTTCAGGGAACACTACCGGTTGTTGTAAGCGAATAATTTCTGATAACTCCCTCTTTGAAAACTCCTAGTGAATGAGATTATAATGACGCATATTTTATAATACCAATATGATCTATATGAAGAATATTATGTGTGAAGAGATTAATTCTTTTCATGAGTTAGTTAAAGTGAGTAGGATATACGATCTGAAGAAGTGGAAGATGTGTAAGTGAGCAAATCGTCAACACGGACTAAAATTATTATCGAATTAAAAATGGCTTTGTTCTTTTGAAATCATTAAAACATGCAACGACATCTTATGAAGAATTGTCGATATTTTTTCTTGCGTGTAGCTCACGTTTGCAGAATGGATATTAACAATGAAGAGAAAGAAAAGGAATCTGTTCCAGAACAGCACAATGCAATTCTTCAGACAAGAAAAATAATAACCGATCTTTAGGCAAGAAAAATAATAACCGATCTTCAAGCAAGATAAATAAAAACAGATCGTGCTCAATAGAAGAGAAGGTATGCTACTAATCTTCTAGTAGTAAAGTCAATGAAATTCGAGGGTTAGACTATTTTTTTTTATTAATTTGTTCGTTAAATATACAGAATAGTTGCAAAACTCCTTTCTAAGACAAAAATGGGTTTTTAAATAAAACCTTTCTTAGTTCAGCACAGTACCCTCTTTGCATAAGTATCAATCCTCCCGATTGGCATATATTATTTTGCCTCTTTAATATGAAGTAATTTTGAAGTATAGCTGAAGACGGCTGGTACAAGAATCATTCTAAAAATGAAGCCTTCAATATTTTGCCTCAAAAGAGGAAGAGCCACATAGACGGGAGTTGTAGTATAAAAGCAACTTACTTTTGTACGCCAGAATTTATATACCTATGGAAGCAGCAGCAAAAGTAAAGACGCTTATTTTTTACTAGGACAAGGAGTGTATCGTTGAAAATGTATATTTGTAGATAGTCAAAAGCATTCTCAATGCATTTTGCTAGAAATTTAATGTCGCAGTCTGCTTCAAATACACAACTACGGAAAGCGTTGCTTGCTTACAGTCTCGCATCTTCAATGCCCGTGACCGATAGAAACGTTCAAATCATGAATATACGAGTTCGATCATCATATCCGCCGAGAAAAAATAGGCCGCGTTACTTGTGGAACGCGTCTGGTAGATTAGCTTTTCATAAAAAAATTTATAAGTACACACTAGTTTAGATGAAGAGGTGCACTGATCTAAAAATGTTGAACGGACAAAAAATATTTCGAGAAAAGAGGATGTCCTATAGATTTCTCCATCACCAAAGAATTCGCTAGCGTTACCGATCTGCGTGAGGGAAGGATTTCATGCATATTAATTAATTTAACGTGAACTCATTTCTGGGATCAATTCTTTACTACGTTGGAATATGTGATAGAAAATAACGAGGCGAAATACACCAGCAGGTACTGCGTAAATGTAATATATAATAGGTTTATATGAGAGACCTTGAGTAATGAAAAGAGAGAATGTTAGCTATGGCTATATGATACATGAGTATAAGAGGCAACATAACCTACAACCATTTAAGGTATACATATATATATATATATATATATATATATATATATATATATGGGGGGGGGTCCGGGCTCGAATCTATCGACAGGTGTTAATCGTGACACCTTGCATTGAAGATTTCCGAAGGGATGAAACACTAATGTCTGCAGGTATTTAATAATTATCATTGTAAATAATCACACACACACACACACACACACACACACACACACACACACACACACATACATATATATATATATATATATATATATATATACTTTTTTGGAAAAAGAAATCAAACAGACTGCTCTATTACACAGAAAATCCTAAAAATAATAGAGTATTTGTTTTGTTTGATTTACAGAAATTTAGATGAGATAAGTAATCCGTACCGTCGGTTTCTATCCCGACAATTAGATAGCCATATCAAGCTATCTTCAGCCAATATTTATCTGAGTATTAGTATTGGTTGAAGGGAGCTTTATATTGATATCTAAAACGGTCTCTTATTATCGGGCTTGAAATGACTAATCTAAATTTTCTGTAAACAAAACATATATATATATATATATATATATATGTATATATATATATATATATATATATATATATATATATATATATATATATAATGAGAATAATGGAAACAGCATTCCGACAAAATAAAGAATAGAAACGAACAACCCCAGTTATATGATCATCAACGTTTCGTTTTAATTGCCTTTATTTACAGGAAGTCTCAAAATAAAGAGGAAACGTTGATAAACAAATAACTCGGTTTGTCCCTTTGTCTATCTATATATCTATGAAAGTGAACATGTCTGCTGGTGTGTGTGTGTGTGTGTCTGTCTGTCTGTCTGTCTGTGTACACTTCTCTACCAAACAACTCTGTCAAACTTCAGTCTACAGATTCGCGTTTTGACATAAGAGGTAATTAGACTTGGGAAAAGATTTCTAATTGGTTTTCGGCCAGAAATTTGGCTGTTAAGGTGTCAAAGTTCAACGATTTGACCTTTGAGGACTATTCCGAACTCCTCCGGCAATTTTGGGTCGCAACACTTTAAATTTTAGATGTAGGTTACTTAGACATTGATCAAACATTTTCTTTAATTAGAGCCCAAAACAATAAACTTTAAGGGGTAAAAATGCGGCTCAAACTTTAAAAACATTTGACTTCTGCTTTCTCTACCAACTTTTGTCTATAGTAGTTAAGGATAATTATAATTATATAGGAAGACATTAACCTGCATAGTCACATTTTTCATATATATATATATATATATATATATATATATATATATATATATATATATATACATGCACATAAAGTTATCTGTGCTTAAATCCAAACGTAGATTCCATGAGCATAGCTTCTTTCTCAGAAGTGCATGACTGTGGAACTCTCTTCCGTTTGCCTGTTTCCCACCTGACTACAACTTGGATGTATTCAAGTCCAACATAAACAAATTCCTGATTAACCACCCTCTTAAGTAAGACACTCTATCAAATCTCCAATACTAATACTTACTACAATAATATCTCATTGATTACTTTACACGCAATAACCCTTATCCCTGAGGTGCCTCCGGGCCTTGATAAGTAGTGACCTCCATGTAAAAAAATCAAATATACATATATATATATATATATATATATATATATATATATATATATATACATGCACATGCACATAAAGTTATGAACAGTATATAGAGTCCGAGTAAAGCCGGGCGGAATTGCTAGTATATTTATAAAAAGTTAGCGTGTGCGTGTGTCTGTCTGTCTGTATATATTTCCCTACGCAATAACTCTGTCAATTTTCAGTCTACAGGCTCTACATTTGATATAAAGTGTACGGATATATGGGGAAATCTTTGTAATCGGTTTTCTACCATAAATTTAGCAGTTAAGGGGTCAAAGTTCAACGATTTTCTCTCTTTTGAAAACTCTACAAAACTCCTCCGCCAGTCTTGGGTCTACAGACTTGAAATTTTAGATATAGGATTCTTCGACATGGATCTAACTTAATAAATTGATTTGACCCCAACACAATAAGTGTTAAGGGGTCATAATAGGTGACAAATTTAAAAAAAAATGGCCGCTTTTTTTTTGCTCAATACACACACACACAAACACACACACATACACACACACATATATATATATATATATACATATATATATATATGTATGTATGTATATTTATATGAGAAATATAAAAAAATGTAGCCTAGATTTTGTTTCATTTTGTTGAAAGAAAAAAAAAAGCCGCGGTATCCAAAATACGTATTACAAAGTCTCTATTTCTCGAAACACCTCATAATCGTTAGTTTTTTAAAAGATACGTCATCATTCTGACGTCAAAAGCTTTTCTTTTCTCTTTTGAATAAATTGAATCGTTGGAATTCGAACCGTTAGATGTTTGTTCGAAAAAAATGCGCCTTTCTTCGTCTTTGTTTATTTTTTTTTTCATTTTATATGTATATATGTATTATGTGTATGCGTGTACATATATGTATATACACGCATAATGCTTAAGTGGCGTCTTCTTATTGACTTCATTTTCTCCTCCTATTATCTCCTCGTCCGTAATTACGTTAAGGAAGTACGGTCGAAAATTTTATTCGTGAGAAAATAGATTTATTTCAAAAGATATTTTGTCTTCTTACACGTCACCCTGTAAAAATAGATAAAGATTTGATACACAGTTTTATACTTTCCGCATTATTTTATTTACACACACATACACACACCCACACATACACGCACACATTATATATATATATATATATATATATATATATATATATATATATATATATATATATATATATATAAAAGTAAGATCTTTGACTTACTTGCAGTTTAATCAAATACTTTGTATGCAAAATCCGATCCCGCATTTTACTAATTTCTCCCCTTGGATGAGAATGAAAGTATTTCTTCGAAACTCCGCGGATTAAGGACTATCCACTTAGTAAGTGTTTCCTTTTCGAATTAAATATATTTTTAACTCTTTTTCAAAGTGTTTTAACATGTTTATTAACTATTTGCTCTTATATATATATATGTGTGTGTGTGTGTGTGTGTGTGTGTGTGTGTGTGTGTGTGTGTGTGTGTGTGTGTGTGTGTTTGTGTGTGTGTGTGTGGAGAGAGATCATCCGGATGAAAGTTTATCTATCTTACAGAGATGGTGTCTGCCTGCTGAAGTTTTAAAATTCGTGTTGAACTTCCACAGGGATTAATATAGCATGGACTTCTTTTGATGTCATTTTAGGGTTGAACAATTATTATTATAAGGAGTTTTCACACTGGCCACCAATGGTTTCTCTTCGAATAACAACTTCTCTGAGTGCCACTAAATATCCCGACATTTTCAGTTGTCTTTGCCTCTTTCTATAATTTTTACAATAAATTTGTGTTATCGCAACAGCTGTTTGCCATTGATTTTTCATCGGTCGCATTAATTGGTCTTCACTTGACTTTTCGTGACAATAAGCTTCCCCACATTATTATTATTAGTAATAGTAGTAGTAGTAGTTGTAGTAGTAGTAGTTGCTGTTGTCATTATTATTTTTGTTGTTACTGGTGGTGATATTTCTGGTTGTGGTTGTGGTGGTGATTGTTAGATATTTTAATTTAAACACTGATGTTAATAACTTCTATGCAGATATAATACTAACCTGCCTGACACAAAATATAAAAATATAATGATGACAGCAGAATCATTACGAGTGAAAATATAATACACTATCTAACAAAGGAGGAGTTAATTCTTTGGAGATTAATATAATGACAATAGAACAGGTACAGCGCTATCCTTTCGTCTGAATTTTAAAGTAAAGTATAGTAGTCACAAATAGTATAGCAAATTTAATTGAGCATTAAAAGATTGTAGGTTAGTAATAAATGCGGTGATTGAACCAGACGTAACTAATCGTCCGGTCGGCTTTGCTCGGAATGTAACGTCACGCGTTCGGGTTTGATTGTAATCTGATGTAAGACGGCGAGCAATGCGTGGCAAAGGAGCAGACGATCTTTGGGGAAAATATTGGAGAAAAAATTCAACGGGATCAGCCGGAAGCTTCTTGACAGTAATCTTTTCGAGTTTATTTGGAGACAGAAATTCGGTAATGATCATTTTGTCTCCATCTTAAACCGAATATCGCAAAGTTACCCGATTGGGTTGGCAAAGTTTCTTCCATATCTGCTGTTTTGTCTAAGTCCACTTTGACATCGCCTAGAGCGACCGTAGAAAAGTCTACTTAATCCTAAGAAAATATCCCGGATATCTTAATTTACTTTGGTAAAGAAGAAATCAGTTGCTCAGCTTCAACCTACATGGAAAAATATTCGTGAAAAAAAAAATAACAAACAAATGTGTTTGCTTTACATTAGTTAAAAAAAAAAACAAAGAAAAAATGCCAAAAAATAATGCCTAAAAAACATGTAAAAATAGTTTTGTTTATAAAAAGTGTCTTAGAAAAAATAAAAACACACGAAAATGGTTTTCTTTTAGTTTTGTTTAAATGTGTTACAAAACTAAAAAAAACTGTCCTTTTTTATTTTTATTTTTTTTTTCTGATGATTTTATTATATTTAAATATTTTCTTCAGTGTTTCCTTTGATTGGCGCCATTACGTATTAATAATCGGTCGGTGGTTGAATCCATGTCCCAAGCAAAGCCGAGCAGCTCGTTAGTTACGTCTGGTTCAAAATCTGAACAGATACCATAAAAGTAATTGTTTTCTTTCCACTTAAGGTGTAACATAGGGAAGTATATGCAAATACCGAGTCGTGCACGAACTGACGTTGCGGTAAGGAAAAAGAAAACGTCACACAAAAAAAGAAGCACAAGCAAGAAGACGATCACGTTAGAGACATGGATGACGTTCGAGAACCCGTTCGAGAAGACTATCAGATGAGAGACGTCACAAATAAATGTAGTTGTTACCAAATAAAAGCGAGCTGAATCTCTTTTTAATTATTTGCCCACTTTGCGACTGAAGCTACAAATATGTTGGGTAACATTACAAAGGTAGACAAACACTATATCTTAAATACTAATAGATTATTGCGGTGTTAATCATACTGAAGATTTTAATAAAAAGCATTTGAATTCAATGTTATAATTTTTTTTTCTAAATTACAATACCAATTGATTAGTGGCGTCTTTAATATGTGAGAAATTCCTGTCTGGCATCAGTAAGCATTACAGTATAATCACGTCATATGCACATGTGGTTGAACAATGGAAACGTACTTGCTGACCCTGAGTTGAAAAAAAAAAAAAACAATGGAGCCATTAAGTGAAATCAAGAGACAATAAACTTATTAAGATTTAGCTTTACTTCATTTGGCAAGAAATGTACGCACGAGGGCAGACACATGAGCCAGTGTTGTTCTAAAAACACGCTAACGAGCGCATGCGCGTAAAAAGTGAGAAAGAGAAAGCTAGACACGAACAACTAATATAATATTATATAGATATATGTATATTATATACATCTATATATATATACATATATATATATATATATATATATATATATATATATAAGTATACATGTATTTATATAAAGAGAGAGAAAATGAGAGAGAGGGATAGAGTGAATATATATATATATATATGTATATATATATACGCATATATATATATGTGTGTATACACACACACACACACACACACATATATATATATATATATATATATATATATATATATATATATATATATATATATATATATATATATATATTCTTCATACGATTTGGTTTCGGTTTCGATTCTAAGATGCACCCAAATCATATGTATATATTTTATATTTTTGAAATTGCAAATTTATGATATATAAAGACTGATAAAAAAATTGCCGATAATAACACATAGGAAATCTGCAAGAATTAAAATTTCATATGTAAGCGTATTTTACGATTGGACTGCGGCTTGCGTCCCTGCTAGCTAAGATATAAATACATTTGCAGTTTTAACAAAACAGATACAATAATATCAAGGTGTCTCCATTTACGCTGGACATCCATAGAATGTCAACATTAATATATTAGATATGAAAGAGTCCGCTGTGGAATTTCCTTAGGCCCCACTAGTATTTAAATGGTACAAGGAATACAAATAAAAATTAATATATATCTCTATTATGGAAGGCTAATATACTAAAAATAACTACTAGATTTTTATGTTTAGCACATTAGATTAAAAGTATATATTATGTTGGGAAAGGTGTATGTCTAGCCGCATTGATGAGTTGTGATACAACGAAACAGTACTGTATGTGGATGACTATATCTATAATAATAAGCTGAATGTGCGTGTGTGTGCGTGTGTGTGTGTGTGTGTGTGTGTCTGATCACGAATAGACTCCTATATGGTTGACTATTTAAAAAATAACTGATTACATATAATGATAGGAGACGTATCGAGACACAGGGATGGGTATGTTTGAAGTGGCAGAATGGTCATTCATTCAAATTGTGGGGTCTGCGTTCGCGCCTGGTCCACAAAGTATGGAAATAAAAAAATTAAAAAAAAAACGTTTACAAGTGTTTTTGATATAGATGTACATAATGATACTTTGATAAGTATGATTAACTTACATAGGGATGGTATAATAAAATTGTGGGTTCTGCGTTCACGCCTGGACTCCATAGAATTGAAATAGGCACAAACTTTAATAAAGACTTTTCATATCTATCTGCGTAAGTATACTTTGATAATTATGTTTCAGTTTGAAGAAATATGTTATAATAAAAATTATGGGGTGTTCGTTCGCGCCTGACCTCCATAGAATGGAAATATATCACAAAGTTTAACAAGGTTTTTTAATATAGATCCACAGAATATTGTGATAAGTGTTTCAGTGTGAACAAGTATGGTATAATAAATTATGGGGTTTATCTATTTTATTTTTACTTTCATCATATTTTTACTTTCATCATATTTTGCTTTGGTTTTGATACCTCCAAATTCGAAGCTATCTCTTTACAACCCTTCTTTTTCATAACCTATCATACCTTCATAAATCAGAGAAAATTTTTCTGTAGGGTGTCTTTGAACCCAGTCAACGACGAGTACTTTTGCTAGTATATATATATATATATATATATATATATATATATATATATATATATATTCGTCCATTAAAACAAAAGTTATAATAAAATTACGAATGTTCAGAAGGCCTCAGCATTAATGATGAATGTGAGTGTCGATTTCTTCTGATTGGCTGTGAGTTACCATGGCAACTTTTCAACATTGACGGTTTAGAGATGATATCTTCTGATTGGCTGTTGCTTACCATAGAAACATTTTCGTCGTCCCCTTTCGTCGACACATTCATAAATCATACCAGTAATGTCGCTCACATGCCATCTTATTTGAGTTTCATTGAAAGTATTAACAAGTGTAGTGCTCTTTGCCAATAGGACTAATAATATTTCGTTTATGACGTATCCCGTTTATTCTGTTTCTCTCTTTTTTGTCCCTTCTTTCTGCTTATTTACTTAATTACATCTTTTATTTCATTTTTTTTTGTTTCATCAAGTAAAGATGTTGGTAATAACTGTTTATAGGTTGTTGACAATGCGTATAATATTGAACATAAAAAACAAACAAAGCGATTAAAAATTATTTTATTACTTAAAATATTGCAGCATAAAGTATTTATATAAAATGTTTAATTTTATTTTTTTTAATTTTCAATGCTGCAATATTTAAAATTCTGAATGTACACGAGACCCCGCCCCCCCAAAAAAGGGGCCCAACTCTAATTAGGCCCCTCTAATTAGTCTTTTGTCCGAATGAAATGAAACTTTGGTCATAACAAGATTATATATCAAAACATCACATCAAAACACTAGGGTCTTTGGTCTTTTTTCTCCATTCTACAGCATATGTTCTAGATGCCCTCAATTTAGTTTTGTTTTTTGGGGGTCACCCTGTATTATATTTATTACTAGAATATGCTTCACAGAGTATTGCGTGTTTCATCCACGCTAGGATTCATCAGGCTTATGCGAAGAGTTGTGGTTGTCTCACGTTTTTATACACGCACATTCTATTAAGTTTTTAGTAAACCAATCAGCTTTCTAGTTTTCACCGCACCCTTCCTAATCAGCCAATGAGCAGGGACTTACACAACAAAAGCCCAGTTGACCACCGGTTCACCCCTTCCTTTTTATATGCTATTTTAGCGGGGAGCGTAGATATCTAGCGTTCTGACCTATTTTAAACTAGGTTAAATGTGCTTTTTTATCTTAGTTTATATATATATATATCTATATATATATGATAATTTATATATATATATATATATATATATGTGTATGTTCATTTTATTTATTTATTTTCTATTGTTATTGTAAATTTTAAAGCTACTTTGCATCGTTATCCTAGAGTCAAGTTTATTCTATGAACACAGTTGTTTGCTATTTCTCTTCTACAGTTTAATAGATCTTTTATATGTTATAACTTAATACGTAGCTCTACCAACGTATTGAGAACTGTTGAAGTAAATACTCAAAGTTTACGCATAAATTTATACTTTTGTATATTAATGTATGTGATTAAATGAAGTAGTCGTATATATGTATATATATATACATATATATTATCTATATAAACATATATATATATATATATATATATATATATATATATATATATATATTACTGCATATGTATATAAAGGACTAATTTAAAAATTGTAAATTATAATTAATTATATTTATTTATTTGTGGACTGTTATCCTTATCTTGAGTATTGATGTTGTTTCACAATGATTTGGCGAACTATTCTTCTGACCCTGATAAGATGGTTAACTACGACAGGACAGGAATGGGGAAGCTCATTAAATGTATTCTATACTTGTTTTTATTATTATGTATAGTTTTAAACTTTGGTCTGTTATAATAAGCTCTATTTCCTATATTGGTTGTATGGAGATTTTTTTTTAATCCAGTTATACTTACAATATAAATATAAATATTTCTATTCCCTTAAATTTATGGAAACTTTTGAATAGAAAATTTCATAATTATCTAATGATTATATATATATATATATATATATATATATATATATATATATATATATATATATATTTATATATATAACATAATTTAGGAATTTAGAATTTGTGATTTGAGAAAGTTAAATTTCAAATATAGAAATGTCATTGTATGCAAGACAAAGAATACAGTATAGGAAAATGTATTTCCTTAACCCATGAGTTTTCGATGTTTATACATCTCATCGAAGGAAAGATATTAGCAAATATTATTAAAGGTTTGCGCCTAATTTGCTAACGTAATAATATTTTGTAAGACCGAAAATCACTGTATTTTCACACTTGTATATTTATTGTAGTTCATTATTCTGAATTATATATATATATATATATATATATATATATATATATATATATATATATATATATATACGTATTATATTATATTATATAAAGATTAAGGGAAGTGTTGTTTGATCAACACTGCTGGGGAGCCATGATTTAATATACTCTTTTGTTTTTGAATCCCTGAAACAGTGTTTCATGGTAAACAACTGATGATCCCTTAAATTATCATTAGTACTATAGTGAATCCGAGTTTGTTCAGTTACTGCAGGTTATTAAATGACTTACTGACTAAATAGTTATCTTACGAATGATAAAAAATTAAATTTAAATATATTTTTGTATAGTTTTAAAGGTTAAAAAGCCTCCAAGACTATATATGTGTGTGTGCGCGTGTATGTGTGCGTGTTTGTTTTTGCGTGTGTATATGAGTGCGTTTATTTCTTTGCATGGAGTTGCATGTATCTTTTAAAGAGGAAAATGTCTCTGCTAAGTGACGTTAGTGAGAGTTTGTTTATCACTTCCCAATATGCTCAACTTAAGATAGAGAGCATTTCTAGTCCGCATGTACGGTACTGCTTCGCTGTATCACAGCTCATCAGTGGGGCTAGACTATCAACTACCTCAAGCCAGGTGGAAATCCCAACTGCCTAGGCTACATTCGGCGCTCTTAATCGTAACACTATTCAGCTACTTCTAAGATGTGTATGTGAATTTACAATGTTTAAACAGTCCAATTCTCGATATTATAGACATATGTGGACGTTAACCTTCATTTCAAATATGCGTACTAAACATAACAATGTTTGATTCAGTTTTCTATTGAAGGTTACTGGTGTTGCTCGTGGTAATAGCATGCATCTTAGACGGATAGTGCATCTAGTACTTAAAAATAAAGGACGGTGCTTATAACATTGTTCATTTTAGTTTAAAGTGTTTAAATGATTAAGTCGAGTGGATGTAAGTGTTATTTCGCAACGTATCAGTTATTAGAACTAAAATGTGTTGTTAATTAAAGTAAAGTGAATTTGTGCGAATGTGTTTTCATCTTTTTCCCCCATCTAATGCAATTATGAGCCGGCGTGAAACCTCATTAACGACAACTATTATAGAAGTAATTAGCATTTTAAACAATAGAGCGAATATTTTGGGCGATCGTTTAAAATTCACAAGTCCGAATAGAACATACGCAATGTCCCCATATTCCTAAGTGTTTTCATCTTTTTTTACTTCAACACCTTTTAATGTCCACCACGTTAGGAAGAGTATTCTAAAAGCAACTAGAACTGAAACACGTTACAATACCTCTTGTAGTGTTATAGCTCTTCTTTTCCTGCCAGTCACCGTCGTTTTTTACGCACCTTACTCCCTATTCAAGTCCTTGTGATACTAGAATTCTAAAACAAAATATACCAACTGTATTCTAAGCTAAAAGGAAACAACAAGCATTGTTTGTTTGCTATATATTTTTATGTTCAATAATGCCACCGCATATCAAGGGATGTAGGCCATACAAGTTAAAAGGTGTATCTTTGTCAGAAGGTCGGTAAAGCAAACGCTTTAATGATGGGTATTGGTAGGAATCGAGGAATTTTTTTTTAATTAAGTAAACAGCTCAACAAGAACTTATATACAATGACATTGATCACGATCATGTTTTAGTATATTGGCAAGCAACTTCGCGATATAAAATTTCACAAGTGGAAAGTTCTAGAAAACTTTTTTTTATTGAATTCGCGGTTGGCACGGATAGAGTGTAGGAGAAATATTTATATATTATAAATCGAAACGTTAGCTCGTGTGAAAATATGGCAAGTTTAATGTCTTAATATGATATAGTATGAGTGAAGTAAAAACAGAAAGACAGCAAGCCAGATTTTTCAGTTATTGCGCTAGCTGTTAAAACGACGCGAATTAATACTATTTCCTGCTTTCTCTCCAAATATGAAACATAACCACGCGTATCCTTGACGCATTTCATCCATTGCCCCGACACGCCCCCAAAGTGCTGTATGATCGCAATAAAGTCCAAAGTAGAAAATATCGTACGGATATTCTTTAATTTCTTTCATTCCCATTTTTCGAGTGACAGACCTGATTCCGCTATGAACCTTACTTCATTTTCAGAGGACACCTGTCGCAACGATACGCATCATGGGGAAAATAATATGCTTATTACTCTGAGATGACGACTGGATATTCGGATTATTTGGAATATTACAGCTAATATTTCACATCTGCAATGACATTTTAACAAGGTTTCGATCTATATAACCTCCGACCTTTTTAGGCGTATCTTGCGCAAGACGTGTGGTGTCGTAGAGAAACTGCTTGGTTAATTTCAGTTATAAGTTACACTCTTCTGTAAGTTGAACGAACAATTTTCAGTGTTAGCGACAGACCAAATATAATTCGAATTACCTAGGAGGTTTACACAGTCGTGACTTAATAACCAAGAGAATGTTACACCTGTGTATTGAATAACGTGTTCTGTTCGAAACTTTGAGTAAGACAGAAAGATTCTCGAGTTCGACAGAAAGATTCTCGAGTTCGACAGAAAGATTCTCGAGTTCAACAGAAGGAATCTCGAGTTCAACAGAAAGATTCTCGAGTTCGCAGAAAGTTTCTTGAGTTCGACAGAAACATTCTCAAGTCCGACAGAAACATTCTCAAGTCCGACAGAAACATTCTCAAGTTCGACAGAAACAGTCTCGAGTTCGACAGAAACATTCTCAAGTCCGACAGAAACATTCTCGAGTTCGACAGAAACATTCTCCAGTCCGACAAAAAGATTCTTGAGTTCGACAGAAAAATTCTCAAGTCCGACAGAAAGTTTCTCGAGTTCGACAGAAACATTCTCAAGTCCGACAGAAAGATTCTCGAGTTCAACAAAAAGTTTCTTGAGTCCGACAGAAAGATTCTCAAGTTCACCAGAGAGATTCTCGAGTTCGACAGAAAGATTCTCGAGTTCGACAGAAAGATTCTCGAGTTCGACAGAAAGATTCTCGAGTTCGACAGAAAGTTTCTCGAGTTCGACAGAAAGATTCTTGAATTCAACAGAAAGATTCTTGAATTCGACAGAAAGATTCTCTAGTTCAAAAGAAAAATTCCCGAGTTCGACAGAAAGATTCTCGTTCCACATAAAGATTTCCGAGTTCAACAGAAAGATTCTCGAGTTCGACAGAAAGATTCTTGAGTTCAGCAGAAAGATTCTCGAGTTCAACAGAAAAATTCCCGAGTTCAACAGAAAGATTCTCAAGTCTGACAGAAAGATTCACGAGTTCGACACAAAGATTTTTGAGTTCAGCAGAAAGATTCTCGAGATCAACAGAAAGATTCTTGAGTTGAACAGAAAGATTCACGAGTTGAACAGAAAGATTTGCCAGTTGATCAGAAAGATTCGCGAGTAGAACAGAAAGATTTCCGAGATCGACAGAAAGATTACCGAGTTCGACAGAAAGATTCCAGAGTTCGACAGAAAAATTCGCGAGTTCAACAGAAAGATTCTCGAGTTCAACAGAAAGATTCGCGAGTCCGACAGAAAGATTCCCGAGTTCAAAAGAAAGTTTCTCGAGTTCGACAGAAAAATGCACTGTTCGACAGAAGGATTACCTGAAGAAGTTCGGAGGTCACACTGACCGAAAACTTCTGAAAAAAATACTGGAGATGAAAACAGTAGCTCGATTGGTCCATGTACACTGCAGTACATATCAATTGCTAGGACATACCTGCTCAATCATAATCAACGTTATCTATCAAGTGGCCGTATAAAAAATTATAAGTATCTCCCAGACGTTTACGTGTTTTAAACTAGAATTTGTATTTATTTTTTTAACTAATATAACTAATTTCTTATCGTACATATTCCATTAAATTCGAGTGAAATAATGATTTTTACATTAGCGGCACAGAATGTGATTTTATTTGTAATCACACCTCCAGCTCAAATAATCAATTTTTAAAAGGGTAAAATTTAAGTTATAAAAAAAAATTAATTACAAGATTTCCCCCTTAAGAGCAATTTAGTTAGAATATCGATTTCTTACTTAAATCGATTAGATCAGCTCCGCGATTGACTTTTTAAAAGTGATCAATTTCAAATTGATCTTATTTCTGTTTTAACGCATGTTTATACATTCATTCTACTCACATTCTGTCTCTCGAACTGACTGCAATTGGTGCATGGCAACTGATCGACTGAGCTTCAATCTATGATCCTGTAAAGCCCTCTGAACTACTCGTCTTTCTACAACCACCTAAAAAATTCCCCTTATGTGAATATGTACCTAAATCATAACGCAAATTCCGTGAACAAAGTTTTTTTTTTTTTACACAGTGATAAACACTTATCAAGGCCCGGAAGCCACTCAGCGATAAGGGTTATTGCAAGTACATTACGTTGGTGTAGAGATTTGATGAAGTGCTTACTTAAGGGGGCGGTTCATTAGGAATTTGTTAACGTTGGACTTGAAGACATCCAAGTTGTAGTCCGGTGGGAAGCAGGCAGACGGAACAGAGTTCCACGGGTGTGCAGTTCTAAGAAAGAAGCTTTGTTCATGGAATCCACGCTTTGATTTAGACACAGATATAGAGTGGGGGAAATTTTTCACAGTGGATTCAGCTAGACGGATGTTTTTCGTGAAAGATTGGTGAGGGGGGACCAGAGATTGGAGTTCAGACGAGCACCTGCCATGGAAATAACGATTAAACAAGGATAGGCTCGCAACGTCTCTTCTGTGGGAGAGAGGTTGCAGGGTAGACAAAAGGGCATCCCCCACTAAGCCACGAAGTCTATTTTTTACTCTGTCAAGGCAGGATATGCTCTATTTAGCAGCTCCTGCCCAGATATGGCAACAGTAGTCCATCCTTGGACGTACTTGGCTTTTATATAGATAGAGAATTGCATCAGTAGTGAGATATCTTCTGGAGCGGTAGAATGATCCCACCATCTTTCCAGCGACCTTGGCAACAGACTTGATGTACGTGTTCCATTTCAGATCAGGAGTAAAGGTCAAACCCAGACGCTTGTCAAAACACGGGGCCTCACCCAGACGAGACCCATCCATCACGATTGATGCCAGATGGGGATCAGAGCGTTGATGATGTAAGGATAGGAGTTTGGTTTTGGATGCATTAAACGTAACCAGCCACGTCTTCCCCCACTGAACCACGCGCTCGAGATCAGAGGAGAGAGAATCAGTGAAAACTTTGTCATTTACATCCTTTGATGTGTTGCCTAGATGGTCGTGTCATCAGCATAGATGCCAACGAATGATTTAAGTGTATGTTTAGGGAGGCCAGGTTCTTTCCTAAACCCGTTCTCTTATGAAACCTTGTACCGCAGGGCTTCTTTCTTGTTGAGTTGTTCCCTCAAAGGCTACTCACTTTCAACCATAATTGATCATTACGCTATTGTGTCACTGACTACCTTATACACAATAATTCTTATGCTCGAGAGGCTTTCAGGTTTTGATAAGTAGTGACACCTTCTAATAAAGAGAAGTGTAACATCTTTGGAGTTTATAAGGAGTGTTGGGAAAATTATAGTTATAGTTGTAAGATTATGTCCTATATGTGTGAAGGTGCCTACTCGGAAAGTTGTTCTTCTTTTTTAATAAGCGTCCATGTGGAGCAATGATGAAGAACGTCTGAGGGAACCCGATTTCCCGAAATTTAGAAGCCTTCTACATAGCCTACCTTGACCTTCGTAGGAGAAACAGAGTTTCGATTATTGTGATTAAAAACATTACGTATACAGTAGATTTTTTCACTTGACCCGGGCTGACAATTTGTTGCCAAATAACGTGATCGTCATCTTTCTACTTTTTATAGTCTTTCTTTCTTTACCGTTGATAGCATTTCCATATATTTGCATACGCGCTATGTGACAAAAAGATGTCAAACGTCTGTGATGAAAAGATATCATCATCATCATCATCATCATCATCATCATCATCATCATCATCATCATCATCCAAACGCAAAAGACACTCAACACATAGCCATAACATTAGAACACCTGAAACTATTAGGCAAAGACATTAATCTTTGGTTGTAATCCTAACAGAGAAAAGAAGTTGATTGAAAAGAACACTACTGATATTATTATTATTATTATTATTATTATTATTATTATTATTATTATTATTATTATTATTATTACCACTACTTCTACTACAACGAACGCTATTGCTACTACTTTTGACCTTTTGGTCCAGATCCAAGTGTAGTATCTGTTCTTCAGATGTTGCACTTTCATTTCTTGTTCTCTTTCGGTGGAGACAATCTTTTAATTATTTGTGTACCTTTTTTCCACGTTAAAAAACGACCCTGGTGTCTAACTCTGTCCTCGTGGGGAGGCATAGTAAATAGGTACTACTGCTACTACTGCTACTACTGCTACTACTACTACTACTACTACTAATAATAATAATAATAATAATGCATGCTTATTGTCGTTTGTTCCCCGAGTTCCAGAGTCGAAAGTTTTCGTCATGGATTTGGTCGAGTGACTTCTCGACATTTGCCAATGATTCTATTAATGCGGACAGGGAATACATAGCTAAGTAGCCTGTGTGTGTGTGTGTGTGTGTGTGTGTGAGAGAGAGAGAGAGGGAGAGAGAGAGCGTTATGGTGAGCGAAGGGTTTGTGGATAGCAGTGTGGCAGTCGGATTTTCTTTATGGAATAGATGTCCACTTTGGTAGAGAATGAAGGGAAGCACAGGCAGAGAATAAGTAATTAAGAATGGAGGGTCAAGGGTCAAGGGTCAAGGGGGCGATGTATGCATGATGGCTTTAAAGTGAAACATGGATAAACTTTAGTTGGTTTTATCATTTATCAGAATTAATAGAATGTTAAGAAAGGATATCTTTAATTATACTGAAGGGGATATTTAGAAGAAGCCTAGCAATTGTGTGATGTGATGGTTGGGTTGTGAGATATGGCTCACTTCTAGAAGTATTTAGGTTGTGTTGTGCATAAATTTTATTATTGAAGGTTTATAGAAATTAAATTCGTTTCAGATAGAAATATACGATAGAAAATAGAAATTTATTTTTCTGTTCCAGATGGAGTTCGGAGTTAAATTTAGTTTAAAGTTAGATTTTTTTTGAAGGATAAAGGTTTAATTCTCAATGCGGGCGATACCAAGAACTCAAATGCAAATTAGTTAACATTTCTACACAAGCATGGCTGACGAAATTAGAGCATGTTTCAGGTCACGTTTGATTTTATCACTTCATATCTTACTAGGCAAACATCTTGGACTAGTTCAAGGGACACCGAAGTTTATGATTCTTTTGGCCAACTTCTCGACTGCTCTACGTTGGATGTGGTTTCGGTCTTTTCCAGCAAAGGATCTCATCTACTGAATTCAGGTCAATTTTAGATATCAGCTCATTGTGAGGGGTTCTCTCGGCAAGTTTTAAGGATTATATCCATCGTATGGTTTCATAATAACTGTGAGTTAATCTAGTATATTCAGTTAATGTAACAAACTAAATTTAGCGTCATACACTATAGAGAGAAAGCTGAGACAGACCACGGAGTACTGGTAACAGCGAGGGCACGCCAAAATTACTTATATATGTGACCTGCTACTCATGTCTAATATATAACAGTTTATTAGCCAGAGAAAAATAAACATCAATAAAGAGATTTGTTGGGAACCAGCGGACGAATCATTGATAAAATATATGATAGGCAGAAAATAAGATACTTTTTGGAGAATATATAGATAGACAGAGAGAGAGAAAGAGAGAGAGACAGACAGACAGAGACAGATAGCGCGTTGCTTTGATATTTACTTGCCTTCTCACGAGGACAGAGTTAGGCACAAAGTCGATTTTAATTGTTGGGGAAAATCAATCTCCACAAAAAGGGGCACTCTGGATAGGAACAAAAAGAAGATTGCCTCAGTCACGAAGGATTTCTCCCCCACTGACCGAGGAAAGAAAAGGTGAAGCGTAACCTCAGAACAGATACTAAACTGTGATCTTGGCCAGAACAAAGCGTTACAGAACTTTTAACCTCATGCGTTAGTGGAATCTAATGTCTTTTTAGCACTCCAATATCAATACCCCCGACCTAACAGGTTTGCAGCTAAATCATTTATAGAAGCCTTTAGATGCCTAGATATGTTTTAATCTATTGATGAAAGCCTCTTTCTTGGGATCCCTTTCCTTCAGAATACGTTCTCCGCTCCTTGTTTCCCTGACCGAACGAAGATGCATAAATTCAAACGTAATGTAAAGAAAAATCGTTTCCCTAATAAACATGGACTCTTTTTACAAAGCTTCACGCGCAATATGTTTGTGTAGATAAATAGTAATTAAAGTGAAAGAAATAAACTGCTAAAGTCGATAGTAACATAAATTTAGTATTACTATAAAAGTGAGCATTCTCAACCTACACACTCAACGGATTTTAAATCTGCAGACTTAGAATCTTGTATATAAAGCAGTCGGTATGTAGAAAAGTTTTAATCGTTTTTCTTTTTTATCCGGAAAAATGGCACCTAAGTGGTTAACATTACAAAATTGGTACGTAGGGGTGATCGAATTTTTATCTCTTTGCCAACTGTTTCTCGAATGCGCATGCGCGGTCATGAAACATGATACCTTCTTTATGTAAAGATAAGTTTGTTTGTAAAGAACGTGTCAAGCAGTTATAAAAGTTATCGCACTTGAATCATTATCTTAAGGCGTTGGGTTCGATCTCAACTCGAGTACTTTTTTACGCTTTTTTTTTTTAAAACATAATATTCGCACGCGCATGTCTCAGTTTCTGTATTAATAAAAAAGCAGATGTGTATTTTACGACCAGGCAACGCTGCGCGGGCTGCTAGTATATATATATATATATATATATATATATATATATATATATATATATAATAAATTCCAGAGCCAAACAACGTCGCAAGAGCCATGACAGTCAAAGAACCGGAAGTCCAAGACACGAGTTTCGCCCTCATTTGGGCTCATCAGTTAGACACATCCGAACTCAGGATTCGAAACCCTAGCCTCTTGCATGCAATGCAAGCACTCTACCAACTGAGCAAACTCCCTGCACACAAGAATTTCAATTAACCAACACAGATCAAGCAAACCGCGACGAAATCCGACTGTGAAATGAACCTACTTCGTCTCAACAAGGGACGCGGTCATCCAACCAGCTAATAACCCCAGCTAATAACCCCATATATATATATATATATATGTGTGAAAGGGAGAATGTGTGTGAGTGAGACTACTTCCCAAATTTTTCCTCAACGAATATTTGATTTGCAGACTTAAAGCTTGGTATATAGAGTATTCAAATATGCGGAAAACTTACTAATCGTTTTTCATCCGAAAAATTGGCTGCTGAGGAGTCAAAATTCCATTTTTTGTAAGGCATTAAACATTACGTTTTATACCGGTTAACGCCGGATACGGATTTAAGTAAATATTGAAAAAAAAAAAAAGAACAAAATCTTTTTGTTTTTTTGTTTTAATTCATATTTTTTATTTTAGCAGATTTTTTAATTTTTATATTTTTGTTTGCTTCCGATGTTGATTCGAAAGAGATTATATGTTTCTGTTTCAGGATGTTTTCCTGTTATTTGATAATAACATTATTATATTAATCGGTTATTCTATGATTCGATTATACCTTTATTGTATTAGTTTTTTGTTTTTCATTAAATTATCTGAAATTACAGACTGTCTTTTATGCCCATGCACCTAGTAAACTGATTTCGTTATATTTTCATGAAGAATGATTTCACGCTTAGGAGTGAAAACATAGCCGAGAATAAAATGTATCTGTCAAAAATTAAAAAAAAAGTAAAATAAAACTTACTATGTAACTATTAGCAGGGAGACCCGATGTTGCCTGGGATTTAATGAAGATCAACAAATATTTTACACTCGCATATTTTTATTGTCGTTGAAATCAGGGAAATCGCTCATTGTTCAATCAAATCGACTAATTACCCGTTCAAGTTATTGACCCCCCTCCCACGTGTGTGTGTGTGTGTGTATGCGTGTGTGTGTTCACAGAAAAGAAATTATAGAAGAAATTCAATTAATTTTTACACGTATTTAAAAATTCATTCACCGTATACTCCTCTAGTTAAGCAAATGTTACGATTAATTGTTATCAAAAATCATTCCCGTTGTTTTGAGCTAGGAAAAGATAACTCATGTTTTACTACTTAATTTTAACGACAAACGCATGTTTTTTGCTGGTGAAATTTACGACGACGTACTCTAAGAATTACAATTGTTTGTGGTAATAGTAAAATGCGAGATATGTTTTTTATAACATTTTCACCCCAAACAAGGCACATTGCCACTTTGGTGTAGGGGGCTACTATCAGGGGCAACAACTACTGGGGTACTATGTAGGGATTTGGGCAGCAAGATGTCGATTCACGTTGCACTTGCACTTCTGCACGTCAGTAGAGTTGGTGAAGCAGGGACTTGGAATGGAATTCCAAAGTCAAGCGATTCTGGAGAAGAAACTACTGGAGTAGAAAGATATTTTACATCTAGGGATCTCTACAGTGCGGGGTTGGGAATTTGCAGCCTGTTGGGTCTGTCGAGGGTGTTCACGTCGTGGGGGTTCAAGTGCTTGCAGTTCGTTAGAGCATTTACCATTAAAATCCTTGTAGAACAAGCAGAGGGGTGCAACGTTTCGTCGATGGGACAGAGGCTGAAGCTTAGATATCAGTTCAAGGCCAATCAGATTTGCGACTCTCTTTTGAACCTTGTCAAGGAGCGAGAGACTAGTAGCCGATGCACCAGCCCAAATATGACAGCAATACTCCATACATGGGCGAATGGTTGCCTTATAGAAGTGCGGGATAATTTCGGGTGTTAGTAGTTTTCTAGCACGGTAGAGAGAGCCCACCTTCCTTGCAGCGGTCCTGGCAATGCCTTCAATGTAATTGTTCAAACTCATGTTTCCTGTGAACGTTAGGCCAAGGAGTTTGAAAGATGTACTCTCATATAAAGAGTCGTTGACCATTGCTATAGGTGGTCGAGAAGGTTTCTTGTAGTTATTGAAGGAAACTAGTTTAGTCTTGGCGTCATTGAACGTGACCATCCATTTTTGTCCCCATTCCACAACAGATTGGAGGTCATTCTCTAGTGTTTCTGCCATTACTTTAGATATATGTTCATTTGTTTTCCTGTCGTTATAGAGGGTGGTGTCATCAGCATATATACCCATCCCAGAGGCAATTTTGTCGGGGAGGTCACTTCTGAATATCAGGAACAGTTGAGGTCCAAGGCTAGACCCCTGGGGCACTCCCGCATTTATATCATATTGTTTAGATGTACGACCGTCGAGGACAACCTGGATTTTTCCCTTATCTAAGAAGGATTTAATTATGTTAAGTATTCTACCAGTGATACAGTATGATGTAATTTTCCTGAGGAGACCCTCATGCCATACCCTGTCAAAAGCCTTAGATATATCTAGAGCTACCGCTCTACCCTCCCTCGCTTTGTCCAGTGAATGTTATATATTTTGTGAAAAGTTTTCCTGCCGTATTGTGCATGTTTGTAACAGTGGAGTTAAAGGCTGAATAATCAATGTTTCTATTGCAATGCGTTTGTATAAGAACTGCTTACCTTTTGTTTTTTGCGTCCTCACACATATATGCCATGGTGTTAGAGTCCAATATCTCGAGGCGTGTAATAAATCCATCATAAGAAATGTATGACTTGCGTACTCACCTACAATATAAGCAGAACAGAAAAAGAATAAACAATACAATAGTATATATATATATAGGAAGTAATATATAAGTAATACAATAAATATAGAAACAATACATTATTTAGAAAGTCATATCAAGGTAATCTTATAAATATAGAAAATAATACAATATAATATATAGAAATTCATATATAAGCAATATAATAAACATAGAAAAATATCATATAGTGCAGAGAATCTTATGTAGTGAACTAAACGAATATAGAAAATAATATATTATATAGAAAGTTATAAATAAGAAATATAATTAATATAGAGAATAATATCATAGAATATATAGAAAGTTATATAAAAAATATAATAATATCGAAAATTATATATAATAAAATATTTAGAAAGTTACATATAACTAATATAATAAATATATAATATACTATTCCATAATATATAGAAAGCTATATACAAATATTATAATATAGAAATTAATATAATATAATATATATATATAAATATATATATATATATATATATATTTAGGGGATTAGAATAAAAAACTAAGGAGCAGAGTATATTTGAATGTATTAGTGCATTAACTAATACAATTAAAATAAAACAAAGAAAATAGTGCTCGTTGTAATGTAGATATGTAATAAGTTCGATAAAGCTATTTTAATATTGAGTAAGCTGATTGATAATTTATAATTAAAATTAAAAATTAAAAATCGGTTTCACAAGGAAGAACAAACAAAACTAATAAATTGTACGATCGTTTCGGAAACGATGTTTTATTGTGATAGACATTGAGTCTTGGGCAATCATTTAATCATACAGTTTTTTTAAACAAAGTCTCCTCATAAGCAAAAATATTGGGCGGGTTCTTTTTCTAAAGACACCAAAAATATATGAATGCATTGACAATGATACGTACGACTTTTAGAAGGCGACCCATTAAAAGGTATTTATATTTTCGTTAAAAATATTTAAAATTTACACTCTCTTAATCTTATCCTTGAACCAGATTTTATCTTATTTTATTTTCATTTTATCTTACTTTCTTTATAAATATCAAAATGTAACTATTTTCTTTTATATTTTAAGTACTTTCCAGATACATCTGCCTCACTTAAAAGATGCTAGGTTTCAACATGTCGTGCATTTATAAGCTACAATCAACATCCAAATGAATGATTTGACGATAATTACAGTTTTCAAAAGGCGAACAATTAAAAGGTACATATATATATATATATATATATATATATATATATATATAAGTATATATATATATATATATATATATATATATATATATATATATATACTAGCAAAAGTACCCGTCGTTGACTGTCCAGTACTATACGTCGACTTTTATACAATACGTATTGCGTTATTACAAAATTTATTTACAATTTTCTGCTGGTGACAATCTTTGGTCTACTATAGAATTTGATCTTCCATTTCTGCGGCTGCTGGTCAATTATTTCTATCCTCATCAATACCTCATGATCGTTTTGTGGGGCACCAGCTGAAGCCGGAATCACAAGATATATTCGTTTAGGCGTTTTTGTTTTGCTTTTGTTTTTTCTTGCGCGATGTTCAGCTTGAGAAATTTATGATAGTTGTTTTTTTTTATTATTATCATTTATACTCCCTAGGATTTCACACACTTATCCACATTTGAAGTTAGAGACATACAATAATCTGTGGTATTCAGAGGATTCAAGATGACAATATGTTTTCACAGATTTCGAATAATCCCCCCCTATTTTTATATCCCTTGCAAATGGATTTGCATTATCCCAGCAGCCGCTAATCAGTGACATCTCGCCTAGAGCGACGGTTGATCTTTAATGGAATTTGCGCGGTAACAAGCTTAATTAAAGTTCCAGTCTTCTTTACACTCATCCAGTGGAGGTCTAGTAAGTGCTTTCCTTGCTCGGTCTTTTCATCTGACTAGGCGCAACACGATCTTTTCGTCTAACCCGGCGCTATATTGTGTTTCGCCACTCGATCCTTTCGTCACTACCACCACCACTATTATTATTTACTCAATAGAAGTAGTCACACAGGCCATCATAAAAGATTTCTCTCTGAAGTCTGAAAGCCAACCACTCTGCCCAGATTTCCAGTACTCCCCCACCTGTTTCGATAACCATTACAGGGGAATTTGCATTATCGTAATAGCCGCTAACTATTGATGAGCAGCGACCATTAGACTTCACAAAATTTTGTGTGGCGAAAAAGCCTCCCCAAAGTCATTGTCCTATTAAACATACATCCAGTGGAGGTCTGGCTAGTGCTTTATCTCCCTTGTCTTACCATCCTATTTGACCCTCCTCGCTTATTAGGTGTGGCGTTTTTGTTGACACGTACCGTACACAAAAATTTCGGGGGAAGGTAGGAGGTTATATGCAGTTCCAATCCCATGATTCCATGTTATACTCTTTTGTGTTTTATATATGTAGCATTTTCTGCATGCCCACTTTGTGCCTCTAGGTCATGTGTATTTGTCTCCGCATTCAAGGGGTTTTCTTAATATTTCAGCAGTTTTTATTACTGCCATCCGTTGTCTCCTACCAACCATCCCTCTGCTTCCAATCTCCCCCGTTCTGTTTTCAAAGCTTTTTGGTATTTTTTTCTCGTGCTCTTCTTTTTCTTCTTCTTCTTCTTCTTCTTCTTCTTCTTCTTCGTAGCTTTTCCTGCTAATTATTATGTGTCCGCAATAAATGATATTGGAAGCGCGCCAAATTCTAAAAACCGAGGATCTCGCTGCCAATATTAGATCTGATCGCATAAATTATGAAAAGTATTTTCGTGTTTTATAAGCAATTTTTACGCTCTGTATTTGGACTCGTCCCCCGTTTCTTTCCATGTGTTTTTATCTTCTTGCCTTGCTTCTTGTGTTGTTTGTTTTATTCTTCTTGCATGAATAATTGTTGGAAAATGAAATAAATAGTAGCGCGAGTAGAATTTGGCTGGCTCCGTGTCTTAGGGCACGTAGTCGAATGCCCTTCGCACACGCACGCACGCGTACAAATCGAAGAAAGATTAAAAACAAAGGACGAGAGTATGAGTCAACAATTTCCCGAATAAAATGGCCGCAGACTGAAATCACACATTCATTTCTGCTATTATATGAAATGAGAGGTGATAAACGTTTGTTTCCCAATATATATATATATATATATATATATATATATATATATATTATCAAGATTGATAATTGTAAATTATGAATCAGTCTCAAAAAGAGAAATAAACAAAACCAAATTGAGTGTACGATCGTTTCGGAAACAATATAAATTTTTATTAAGATTTAGAATAAGTATTGATAATAGTTGAAAAATCCTTTTGTTTTCGAATATAATCTCGTCATTAGTAAAAAAGCAGGGGAGGGAGATGTTTTAGACACCAAACTAAACTAGAATTTTTGTAGTAATTAAGGCGAATAGTCCTGAAAATATTTAAAACATATGAAAGAAGTTGTAAACTTTATGTTGTGAATTAAAATAGAAAATCAGGAGAAAATTAAAATTCGAAAAAAGAAAATTCATTAAATACTTTATGGATTTTCATTAGAAAATTTTTTTTAAGTACGTCATGCTGAATTTTGGCGTCGAATTATTGAAATAATTATAGTTTATTTTAAATTTAAAATGCTGGCTTAATGAAATGTTAAACTGCTTAATTAGTGGGCGTTATATATATATATATATATATATATATATATATATATATATATATATATATATATATATATATATATATGGTGTCCGTAAAGTTACTATACAGTCTTATTGTTTTATTATATTTGTATTTATAGTTAATATTTTTTACAGGTTTATTTAATCAAGCATGCCACGTAAGACTGTATAGTAACTTTGCGGACACCCTGTATGTATATATATATATATATATATATATATATATATATATATATATATATATATATATAATATGGCGTTTAATAGTTCTTAATTCCCTTCGGTCTCTTTAGCAATTGTGTGGTGGTACCGAGGAAGAGGTTCGGCAAATGGAGTTCTTTCGTGGCGGCTTTCGAATCCCATGGATAACACGAAGTGTCTCTCTTTCTCTTGAAAGTGTGTTATATATGAACAAGCGAATTATTAACCGGAATTTATAAGAATGCCTCATCTTTCTTTTCAGTCCATGTATTTCTTTTTATCCCTGCTCATTGCATGTCAATTCAGTCATTGTCCCGGCGAGAGAAACGTTCCTTTTTCTTTTCAGCGTCCTCATCTATTTTACATACGTCAATTTCTACACGATACAAATATATATGAAGATAAGATTCTAAAATAATATACATTTTTATTTATAGAACTGATAACAAATAATTCTAAATTAATCTTATAATAATAATAATAATAATGATGATGATGACTATGATGATGATGATGATGATGATGATGATGATGATGAGAATTATAATAATAATAATAATAATAATAATGATAAAAATGATAACTATAATAATAATAGTGACAATGATGATAATGATATTAACTGTGATGATGATGATCATAATTATGATCATGGTGATGATAATAATTAAAATAACAACAACAACAACAATAATAATAGTAATAATAATAATGATGATGTGAATTATGATGATGATGATAATAATAATGATAACAACAATAATGACGATGATTATAACGATAATAAC
Organism: Euprymna scolopes; assembly: GCF_053919585.1. NCBI lineage: Eukaryota > Metazoa > Mollusca > Cephalopoda > Sepiida > Sepiolidae > Euprymna > Euprymna scolopes. Next base: position 35,900,888 of record NC_136507.1, on the reverse strand, counting down.
TGTGATAATGATGGTCATAATTATGATCATAATAATAATAATAATAATAATAATTATAACAGTAACAATAATAATAATAATAATAATAATAATAATAATAATAATAATAATAATAATAATAATAATTTGTAAGAGAAAGTATCAGAATATTCAACGGACAGTAATACTCAACACGAGCATCGGAAAGGCATCCGCCACTCATATAAAACTGACAATTCGGGTATGAGAGAAAAACATTTCACTATCCCCTAACAAGTGAACGTTTACATGGTCTGTGCCACCTTTCTGTAGAGCAGTGAAGCATAGACAACCTACAGCAACGGAAAACTGACAGAACACATTTCACATGCGCAGGCTGCAGAGAATTCATAGAATTTCTTTGAGATATTAAGCTACAAACAATGCTGTGCTCGCGAGGCCTTCTATCCCCTCCATGTCTATCCGCCTTCGTCAAAAGAGGACAATGGCAAAATACACTCTCTGCGGTAAACTCACTACTGGCAAAAGGAAAATTGATCGCCCTTAACTCCGATATGTAGACGAGTGCAAATGCGACATAAACGAATTTGATACTGAACCTATCAGCTGGGAGCCCAAAGCTAAAGTCCGAAACATCTGGAGACAAACGGTAAACAAAGTACTGATCACTAGCGAAAGGCCAATCGCTGAACGGGCGAAAATCAAAGGACTATTCACGAGGGTCAGTAAACAAAGTTCAAGAGACCTACAACATGACACGCGGACCTTCGCCTGAGATGTCTGCAACCGACAATTTGCATCAAAGATAGGCTTATTCAGCAATACAAGGCGATGTTCACCGCCGCTACAGGCGCAAGCTGTCTTTTATTAGGACATCTTTTAATTTTCAAATTCAAAATAATTTTATAAATTCAAAGATGGCGTAATTAAAAAAAATGAAAAAGGTAATTCTAACTTCTCTCCAAATTTTCGGATTTTGCAACAATGTCCATATGCATTTATTTGTTTGCTCGTTTGTTTTTAATAGAGAAATGTTTTTCTCCTGATGAGTTAAGGGCAAAATAAATTAATCGATGGATATAATAGTTAAATCACTGATCTTGCGCTAGAAAATTAGTGTTTTCAAGAATTGTGCATGTCAATAATGTTAAAGGAATAAATAAGATGGTCAAAATTCTTGAAATTTTAAATATAGTCTTTGTCATTTTTTGTTATATATATATATATACATATATATATATATATATATATATATCAGAGAGAGAGAGAGAGACAGACAGACAGACAGACAGACAGACAGCAGATAGAGCGTGAGAGAGAAAAAAAGAGGTAAAGGACGGACTGGGAGAGACATGAAAACAGAATAATAAGCGGAGAGAGGTCGGAGGGGAGCGTGCCATTTCAGTAAAGAATACAGTCGTAAAGTAAATATTGATTTATACGATGGTGCGAAAAAAGAAAGCGAATTAAAGTGACAGTCTGTCAGGGAGACGAACGCTGCAAAAATAATTTAAAAACGTAAAACGGCAAATTAATATATATATATATATATATATATATATATATATATATATAATAAATTCCACAGCCAAACAACGTCGCAGCCCACAAGAGCCATGACAGTCAAAGAACCGGAAGTCCAAGACTCGAGTTTCGCCCTGATTTGG
>NC_136507.1:35869242-35894242 GCF_053919585.1 Euprymna scolopes | reverse complement strand
CTGAAAACAACCAACGATACGCAGCAGTCAACAAGGAACAGTTCCTTAAAGGAATGGTCTGATCTCTGTTAGTATTGGAGCCGACGGTGAAAAACCACGGTCATCTTCCCACCTCTCCCTTTCTTGGTTTGTTACTTGTTAAGTTCGCTTTGGGGTTTATGTGAAATAGTAGCCGAATTTAGTTAGGAGATTACAGTGTGCACAAAATAATGTCGAATGATACAAACGTAGACATAGTGTTGCTTTAAGCAAACCGTGTTCAACACCATTATCAACTTTTTTCTTACTGTCTATATCTGCCTAAAAATGCAAATTTTATGCACAAAGCTTCTTTCCTAGAACAGTCCGTCTATGAAACTCTGTTCTGCTGAAATTCTTTCCATCTAACTACGACACGGACGTATTCAAGGGCAATATAAACAAGTTTTGTTGAGCTGTCCCTTTAAACAATTGAATTCTATTCAGTTTCAACTAAAAACGATCACGATGCTGCTATTTCACTGACAATCTTATTCTTATTAATCCTTATCCCTGAGTGGCCTGACTTCTAAATAAAAATAAACCAAAATAAGTAAAATTACACAGGAAAGTTTTATAAGAGCGGTTGCACTGTTTCGCCTAAATGTCTCAAATTCTAACTGAAAGGCGGCGTTTGGTTTCGCTCACATCACACGTCTTTACTCCCTTTTCATACTCCCTATTCGTACTCCCTCTTTCTTTTGTTTTTGTGTAATACTCTTTGGGGCTACCTCTATCTTTATTTTACACCCGTCACCCTCCCTCTCTCTAGAGCTATATATCTTTCGTCATATATTTCTCAGCCTCGTTTTCTCATTGTTTCGTCTTCAACGATGAAGTACTTACTGAACTCTCCTTTCTTCCCCATTCTCTCTCTCTCTCTCTCTCTCTCTCTCTCTCTTTCTCTACATGTTTCATTCTCCCTGACACACGATTGACATCCTCTCGGATTCTGTCTGCAACCATCCTCACAATCACTTTAATCAGTTTTGTTTATATTAGTCTTTTTTATTGTCTACAACTGTCTGTATCGCCACATATAACTCAATTCCTACTAACTTTCCCCCCCCCCCTCACATCTCTGCAATAATTCCTTTCATTTTTCTGAATTTGTTTAGATGAGTGTTCATAATTTGGATTATTCTTATTAATATTCCCAGCTTGAGTATCATTCCACAAGGAGCACGTAAGATAACGAAGAAGTACTAACTAAATTTCAGTTTTAAGTGCTTTATTTTGAGATTAAAGGTCCAATTCTCAGCGCAGGCGATACTAAGCATACAACCGCAAATTATTTAGAACTACTCTCGTTCCGTCATAACTGACGGAACGAGAGTTGGCTAATTGCTTGGATTAAATGAAACGCTCTGTGCAAAACTTCATCCGGATTCCAAAATCAACAGTAATATTTCCGAGTTCAGCAATACACAGCTGAAGAAGGCCAATGGTTACATCGGACGAAATGTGGTGATAATAAAATTCAAGAACCGAAAAGTAGTTCAAATCGTATAAACGTCGCTTCTTTTTTCTTATTATTTTTAACTTATCCAAAACAAAAATATTTTGTTTAATATTTTGCTTATCTTCTTCTTCATCTTTTTTCTTCTTCTTCACGTTTTTCTTCTTCCATTTTTCTTCTTCATCATCTTTTTTCTTATTCATCATCTTTTTTCTTCTTCTTCATCATTTTTCTTCTTCATCATCGTTTTTCTTCTCCTTCACTTTTTTGCTTCTTCTTCATCTTTTTTTCCTTATTCTTCATTTTTTCTTTTTCTTCTTCTTAATCTTTTTTCTTCTTCTTCACTTTTTCTTCTTCACTTTTTTTCTTCTTCATCATCATCTTTTTTCTTCTTCTTCATCTTTTTTTCTTCATCATCTTTTTTCTTCTTCGTCTTTTTTCTTCAGCATCTTTTTTCTGCTTCATCCTTTTTCTCCTTCCTCGTATATTTTCTTCATCTTCATCTTTTTACTTCTTCTTACTTATCTTTTTGCTTCTTCTTAATCTTTTTTTCTTCTTCGTCTTTTTCTTCTTCCTCGTCTTTTTTTCTTCATTTTTTTCTCCTTTCTTCTTCATCATTTTTCTTCTCCTTCTTCTTCATCTTTTTTCTTTTTCATCATTTTCTTCTTCCTCATCTCTTTTCTTTCTCTTCATCTTCTTTTTTCTTCTTTTCATCTATTTTTTCGTCTTAATCTTCGCTTTTCTTCCTCTTTATCTTTTTTGTCCTTCATTTTTTCTTCTTTTTAATCCATTTTCTTCTTCTTGCTCATCTATTTTCTTCTTCATATTTTTCTCATCTCCTGAATCTTCTTTTTTCTTCTACCTCATCTTCTTTTTACTTCTTTATCTTCTTTTATCTTAGATATATAAACCTATGAATATACATATATCTATCTATATATATATATGTGTGTGTGTGTGTGTGTGTGTGTGTGTGTGTGTGTGTGTGTGTGTGTGTACATGTTCGTGTATTGTGTGCGTTGACTTGATCTCGTTTGCTTTTTTTCATTCTTAATCAATACATCATTTTGGTTCGTTGTTCCAGTTTGTCACTCAATCTCGCCTGTCTCAAGTCGAAGACATAATCAATAAACGATTTTCGTCGCCATCACTGCCATTAGCGCTGTCATCTTGCCTCTGAAATTTTACCGCCATTAATTCGCTTTTATCCCTTTGCCATATTAACCGGTTCGAAACCTTTTTCTTTAGAAATAAACTTTTTTATATCAAAAATAGTCGTCGTATTTACCTTCGGATGTACTGGGCGGTTTGTCGGAAATTTGTGTTGAAGGTTGTTGGGCAGTAGTTTGAGGAAATACACGAGAATATAATAAGCAGTGATGATAGCAATGTGGAGGTTTGCTAGGACAAAAAGGGCCATGATAACAAAGCAATTTGAACGTAATACTCCGGACTTGGTAGTCACAAGGAAGTGTTAAATTATAGACTTTTCAATTGCCTGAAACAAAGGCGTGATTGAGAAGTAGAATTGTATAGCAATTAGACTTCGATAGCCTTGAAGGTAAGACGTATGCATGGTGCAAAATCCAAAGTAGTCGAGAAGTAGAAGGTACTCTAGGTATGATACCAAGTTTTCTAGAAGGACATTAAAAAAACAGCAATCCTCGATGTGTTATGCGGTATATAAGAGTCAGGTCCGTCCAAGGATGGAGTACTGTTTCCACATTTGGGCAGGAGCTGCTACAAATGACTTGTTGGTTGGTTGGTTGGTTGCTTTTGTTTTACGGCATATCAACCCTTTTCGGGTTATTTAATGCCGAATCCAAAGATTTTGAAGAATTTTTTTTTAAATAGAATATATTTGTTGTTTTCAAGTCCGTTTCAAGTTGGAACCCTAACAGGTACTACCACTCTGGGTAAGAGTGGACCTGGGAGCAATGTCAATTAAAGGGTGGCTCCACACTCCCTAAATCCCACAAACTGGGGCCTTACCATTGGATATAGTTTAAGGTCATATCCAGGGCCCCCATTGAGGGACTTTTACCCTCTGCAGGGGTGGGCAGTCGGTGTATTCTAATGCCCCACCGACAGGCCACAAATGACTTGTCCTGCCTTGATAAAGTTCAGAATAGACTATGTAGCCTCCCAGGAGATGTCCTTTTTCTTCTCTGGAACTTCTATCTCACAGAAATGTTGCGAGTTTGTCTCTGCTTTATCGTTTCCATGGCAAGTGCTCGACTGAGCTTAAATCTATGGTCTACCCTCGCCAAACTTTCACAAGAAACACTCGTCTAGCTGAAAACACTATCAATAATTTCCCTGACTCTTTAGCCGTGCTTAAACCTAAACGTAGATTCCATGAAAAAAAGCTCCTTTCTTAGAAGTGTCTTCCGTTTTCCTGCTTTCCAGCTGACTACAACCTGATTGTCTTCAAGTCCAATTTAAACAAGTTCTTGATGAGCCTTTCCAGTTAAGTTAATAAATTTACCGAATTTCCATTCCTAAAAAGGACTATATTGTTCAACTGACTACTGTACACTTTTAACCCTTATCCTCGAGTGTTCTTTTGGCCTTGATAAGTGATGATGCCAATTTAAAAAAAAGAAGACCTCTGCTATTGTTGTTACAACTGATATTCCTATGAAAACACCTGATCTTTGTAGTTCCTGTTTCGGGACTTTAGATTGGGGAGAGTTTTCTGAGAATAAATCTTATCTCTTTTCAGGAAATCTTATAAAACTAAATCATTATTATTATTATTATTATTATTATTATTATTATTATTATTATTATTATTATTATCATTATTATTATTGTTGTTGTTGTTGTTAACATTAATATTATTATTGTTGTTGTTAATATTAATATTATTGTTGTTAATATTAATATTATTATTATTGTTAATATTATTATTATGCTTATTATTATTATTATTATTATTATTATTATTATTATTATTATTATTATTATTATTATTATTATTATTATTATTATTATTATTGGCTCACAAGTAGCTTTACACAGGCCATAAAAGATTTGTCCTTAAAAACAGCCTGTCGTGTTCTCTGGACGCTAAGTGACAACAAGTTTTCTCAGTTTTCCAGTGCTCTCCACATCTTCTGATAACACTTGCAGAGGATTTTGCATTATTGCAACAGTCGCTGACCATCGATTTCTCGCTAGCAGTCGCCATTGGTCTCCACTGAAATTTGAGTGGCAATAAGCCTCTCCAAATTGCCAGTTCTCTTTGCATTTGTCCAGCGGAGGTCTGGTCATTGCTCTCCCCTCGGTCTTTCCATCCATCTTGACCATTCTCGGCTATTTGGCATCATTCTTTTTTGTAGGGGCTGTAATTAGGTAATAGGAGGAGATGGGGGAGGGATAAAGAACTTCAGGATATGCATCTTCTGCAGTAGTTCGTCTGGCTCGTGCATGTTGCTTATGTGGATTAGTCTCTGCATTCAGATGAATTCCGCAATATTTCAGCTGTTTTCATTATTGTATTTCGTGGTATCCGTCCAGTCATTTCTTAGATTCAAATTTCTCCGATTCGTGTTTCAATTTATTTCGGAATAATTCCTAGTGCTCCTACTATTATATGGAGTATCTTGATTTTTTTCATCATCCATATCACTCTGGCTATCTCTGTGTGTTTGTTCTGTTTCTCCTTTTCTTTGATATTTATCCTATGCTCAGCTGGGACAGCAAAGTCTTTTCTTTCTTGTTAATTATTACGACATCCAGACTTCTAGCTTGGATGGGTTTATCCGTTTGTGTTTTTCTATGTCCCATTGGATTTCGTGATTCTCATTTTGAAGTAATGTTGCTGGCTTATCAATGTACCATTTCTATGTGCGTTCGAGAAATAGTGGTTTGCACAATTCCCAGTGTACTGCACTTCCCACTTGGTCGTGCTTGTTCTTTTATTCCTTTTGGGCAAGTTTGTTACATTCACTTACAATAGGGTTGTATCGTTTCGTCTCTTTGTCCACAGAGTCTGTGTTTGCTGTTTTCTTGTGGTTTGTCGATATTTGTTTTAATGTGATTGGTTCTTTTCGCGTTATCTTGTGCTGCAGTTAATAGGGATTCAGTTACTCGGTTTACATGCTTTTTTCACACCAGTGTCCAAGTGTTTTCGTTAATCTCATCTTTTATCATCCTACAGGATTTTTCCGTGTAGTTGTTTCTCTTCCCATTTTTCTCGTCTTATTCTTTGTCTCTCTGTTTTCTAGCTGAAGATTCTGGTGGTGTTGATTAATGACTCTAGTTCAATTTCTGTACTTTCGTAATATTTCAGATCGTCTATGTACATCCGGTGGTTTATTTGTGCCTTCGTATTAGAGAACTTGTATCTGACTTGGAACTTTTTCAGTATATTGTTCAGGGGCATCATGGCTATGATAAACAGTAATGGCGATAGTGAATCTCCTTGGAAGATGCCTCTTTGTATGTTTATTTCTGTTATGCGTTGTCCATCAGCTGCCAGTTCCATTCCCCATGTTCTCATTGCATTTTCAATCACGTTGATACTCAGTAATAGTTTTTTTCAATTTTGGCTATTCCCAAAGGTTTCGCTCTCTCTCTCTCAACTTGGCGTAGTTACTATTATTATTATTATTATTATTATTATTATTATTATTATTATTATTATTATTCAGTAGGAATTCTAAAACAGGCCATCATCAAAAATTTCTCTTTAAGCACAGCATATGGAATTCTCTGAAGTTTGGATGGCATCAAGTCTCCCCAGATTCCTGGTACTCACCACCTCTTTCGGTAATCATTGCAAACCTGTTTGCTTTATTGAAATAGCCGTTTAGCATTGCGTTCTCATTGGTAAGGACCATTTTATCTTTATCTCGATTTAGGTCGGAATAGGCATCCCCAAAGTTTTTAGAAATGTCCCACTCAAACAGTGAAGGTTTGATCAGTGCTTTCTCTTCAAGATCTTTCCATCTTCCTTTACACTTCTCGATTATTTGGTGTGACGCCAGTTTATGGTGACGCTACAATTTTGGAGGGTAGGGAAAGGCGGCGCGCAGGTAAGTAAGTTTCAGTTTTCATGATTAAAAAGTTTCAGTTTTCATATTAATTTTATTATTATTATTATTATTATTATTATTATTATTATTATTATTAATAATAATAATAATAATAATAATAATTTATTATTATTATTATTATTATTATTATTAATAATAATAATAATAATAATAATAATAATAATAATAATAATAATATTTGCTTACTAGAAGTGTTTCACAGAGGTCATCAAAGATATAATTTAATACAGCCTGTGGTGTTCCCTGGAAGCTGATTGACAACAAGTACTCCCAGATTTCCCAGTACCATCCACGTCCTTCGATACCATTTTCAAATAAATTTGCATTATTGAAGCAGCTGCTTGCCATTGATTTCTCGTTGGCAGCAGCTATTGATCTCTGCTGGAATTTGAGTGGCAATAAGCCTCCCCAAGGTCCCAGCTCTCTTCGCACTTGTACCGTGGAGGTTTGCTCAGTGCTTATTCCTCGGTCTTTCCTTCCTCCTTGACTACTTGGCCATTAGGTCTTACTCTTTTGGAGGGGCAGTGATGCGTTGATGGGGGGCATGTAGGAGGGGTTATAGAACCTATAAGTATGCGGTTTCAATGTTCTTGGTTCCATGCAGCGCTTCATGTTTTGTCTCTGTAGCAGTTTGTCTGATTGACGCTTGAGGTTTGTATGTGTTAGTTGCCACATTCAAGCGTATTATTACTTAGATATTTTTACCAAGAATTCTGTATAAGTTTTTGTTTCGGTTATAATTGAAAGATGTCAATTTATAAACATATTATTTTTCTTCATAAGTTTTGGTTTCAGTTTCGATTTAAGCTGATGCACTCAAATCATATGGATATATTTTTTTTATGTTTGAAATCACGACCGTATACCATATAAGAATCGAATGGAGTATGATATATGCAAACATATTTAAGCGTATTTTACCAGGCAACGCCAGGCGTCCCTGTTAGCTTTGATAAATACTTGTGCAGTTTTAACAAAAGAGCTACAATAATATCACGGCATCTCCATTTACGCTGGACATCCACAGAATGCCAACATCAATATATTACGTATGAATGAGTCCCCTGTGGAATTTTCACAGACCCCGCTGCTCATCATCATCATCATCATCATCATCATCATCATCATCACCACCACCACCACCACCACCACCACCACCACCACAATCAAGTATTGCCATGCCGTTTTAAATTATAGTATTCGGTTCCTATTACTATTGTTACTGCAAAATTCATTAGAATGCAGAAGTTGTCCTAATCATTAATATAAAATGCTTGTATTACTGAATGATGTGCTATCAGGCTTTGGGCATTAAAAACCGTCAAGAAAAAGAAGCCTATTAAACGAAAGCGTGTTGAACATTGAAATAGCATATATTTGTCAAGATATGATTTATAGTTCCTGTATAAGCTTATGATACAATTATGGTACACCATGTTTACTGACTTCATTTTCTTTAACAACTGTTGCCATGAAACATGTTGTGAATGCATGATGACTTGTTTATTAAATCAACTGCTTGCTCGTTGTTATCACCAATTATTCTGGCCCATATCAAGATTAAATAAGTATTATCAGGGAGACCCGCGGTTGATAGGGAGTGAATGATAACCAACGAATGGTTTGCACTTCCATATTTTTATTGCCATCGAAATCGGTGAAATTGCGAATTTTTCACACAAATAGAATGATTATCTGTTCTAGTCTGGGGCTCCTCACTAGGGCTATGACGACAGCATATTCTTTTCATTGTTTTAACTCTCGAGTATATATCCGTCACAGTTAGATAAAGTTACTCCATCGAGAACCACATCACTATATGACAGCATATAAGACATCAACAGATATGCACACTCGAAAGTTAAAACAATAAAAAGAATATGCTGTTCTCACAGCCCTACTCATCACGGTGCAGGGGGAGGAAGTTTCACATGGCTAGCTACCTTCAGTTAGATAAAAACACCTTGTTGTCTACATGACACAATAAATGACATTCTATTTATTTTAGTAACTTGGTTTTAAATGCAAAAGTAAAGCATTGTACCTATTTACTATGCCTCCCCACGGGACAGAGTTAGACACCAGGGTCGTTTTTTAACGTGGAGAAAAGGTACAAAAAATAAAAATTGTCTCAGTCGTGAAGGATTTCTCCTCCACCGAAAGAGAACAAGAAAATGAAGTGCAGCATCTGAAGAACAGATGGTATTTATTTGCTCCCCCACCGAGCAAATTAGGCACAAGGCCGATTTTTAATGTGAGGAGTGAAGGGAGGGGGAAGGGGAAAAGGGGACCAGCTCCCGAGAGGTGGGAAATGGGAGCTGGTTAAAGGTCAGACATGTGGGGTTGCCCCCACATCTGGTCTTTGCTAGTCATAGCTAGTCATAGCTAGTCATAGCTTGCAGTATCTGCCGGAACAGATGGTATTTATTTGCTCCCCCACCGAGCAAATTAGGCACAAGGCCGATTTTTAATGTGAGGAGTGAAGGGAGGGGGGAAGGGAAAAAGGGGACCAGCTCCCGAGAGGTGGGAAATGGGAGCTGGTTAAAGGTCAGGAATGTGGGGTTGCCCCCACATCTGGTCTTTGCTAGTCATAGCTAGTCATAGCTAGTCATAGCTAGTCATAGCTTGCAGTATCTGCCGGAACAGATGGTATTTATTTGCTCCCCCACCGAGCAAATTAGGCACAAGGCCGATTTTTAATGTGAGGAGTGAAGGGAGGGGGAAGGGAAAAAGGGGACCAGCTCCCGAGAGGTGGGAAATGGGATCTGGTTAAAGGTCAGACATGTGGGGTTGCCCCAACATCCGGTCCTTGCTAGTCATAGCCAGTCATAGCTTGCAGCATCTGCCGGAACAGATGGTATTTATTTGCTCCCCCACTGAGCAAATTAGGCACAAGGCCGTTTTTAATGTGAGGTAAAAACCAGCTCCCCTAAAAGTAGGCAAAAAGGGGGCACTCTGGTTACCAAAAATAATAATTGTCCCAGTATAGAGGGTTTCCCCTCCATTGACTGGTACAAATTATCTTAAGTGCAGCATCTGCCGGAACAGATGGTATTTATTTGCTCCCCCACCGAGCAAATTAGGTACAAGGCCAGTTTTTAATGTGAGGAGTGAAGGGAAGGGGAAGGGAAAAAGGGGGCCAGCTCCCGAGAGGTGGGAAATGGGAGCTGGTTAATGGTCAGGCATGTAGGGTTGCCCCCACATCTGGTCTTTGCTAGTCATAGCTAGTCATAGCTTGCAGTATCTGCCGGAACAGATGGTATTTATTTGCTCCCCCACTGAGCAAATTAGGCACAAGGCCATTTTTAATGTGAGGTAAAAACCAGCTCCCCTAAAAGTAGGCAAAAAGGGGGCACTCTGGTTACCAAAAATAATAATTGTCCCAGTATAGAGGGTTTCCCCTCCATTGACTGGTACAAATTATCTTAAGTGCAGCATCTGCCGGAACAGATGGTATTTATTTGCTCCCCCACTGAGCAAATTAGGCACAAGGCCGTTTTAATGTGAGGTAAAAACCAGCTCCCCTAAAAGTAGGCAAAAAGGGGGCACTCTGGTTACCAAAAATAATAATTGTCCCAGTATAGAGGGTTTTTATTTAAATGCTGCCCACATCAGCATTATGTGGCACAAGGCCGGAAAGTGGGAACCCCGCAGGCTCCCCTAAAGGAGGGGCACTCCTGCAATTTTAAAAATTGCCTGAGTAACCCCGTCGGCATTCCCCGGTCGGGGCGCCTCAGGCAGCAAGCAATAAACTTGCCCCACCGGAAAGCCCGGTGGCAAGGCCTGGGAGGGTGGACCTCCTAGGTATTACCCAGGCGGTTCCCAGTATAGAGGGTTTCCCCTCCGTTGACTGGTACAAATTATCTTAAGTGCAGCATCTGCCGGAACAGATGGTGTTTATTTGCTCCCCCACTGAGCAAATTAGGCACAAGGCCGTTTTTAATGTGAGGTAAAAACCAGCTCCCCTAAAAGGGGTCACTCTGGTTACCAAAAATAATAATTGTCCCAGTATAGAGGGTTTCCCCTCCATTGACTGGTACAAATTATCTTAAGTGCAGCATCTGCCGGAACAGATGGTGTTTATTTGCTCCCCCACTGAGCAAATTAGGCACAAGGCCGTTTTTAATGTGAGGTAAAAACCAGCTCCCCTAAAAGTAGGCAAAAAGGGGGCACTCTGGTTACCAAAAATAATAATTGTCCCAGTATAGAGGGTTTCCCCTCCATTGACTGGTACAAATTATCTTAAGTGCACCATCTGCCGGAACAGATGGTGTTTATTTGCTCCCCCACTGAGCAAATTAGGCACAAGGCCGTTTTTAATGTGAGGTAAAAACCAGCTCCCCTAAAAGAAAGGGGGAACTCTGGTTACCAAAAATAATAATTGTCCCAGTATAGAGGGTTTCCCCTCCATTGACTGGTACAAATTATCTTAAGTGCAGTATCTGCCGGAACAGATGGTGTTTATTTGCTCCCCCACTGAGCAAATTAGGCACAAGGCCGTTTTTAATGTGAGGTAAAAACCAGCTCCCCTAAAAGGGGTCACTCTGGTTACCAAAAATAATAATTGTCCCAGTATAGAGGGTTTCCCCTCCATTGACTGGTACAAATTATCTTAAGTGCAGTATCTGCCGGAACAGATACTACACTTTGATCTTGACCAAAAGGCCAAATCATATAAAAAGAGCTCCTGTCTTATCGAATAACTTAATGGTCATTTTATATGCCGGGCTTTTCGGGTTGTGTGTTAATAGTCTTTTTCGAATGCACGTGTGATATCAGGCCGTGTAAGATGTTGACTTTATTCAAAATCGGCACGGTCAGTCGTGAAAGACAAAATAATATCCCTTAAATGAAGTAGCGGGTGTAATTGTGATGCAAGGGTTGCGCAATAATAACCACACCTCTCCTGAATCAGCACTGTTTGAGTCCAGTGGCAAGGAGAAGACCATGACGACTGGGAGCAATGCCGAAATAAGCAGATAACATATACAGCACCTAAAAATCCTAAATGGTCACCCATTTAGTACTGACCAGGTTCAACGTTGCTTAACTTCGGTGATCAAGCGGGGGACCGGTGTGTCAACGTGATTATGCCGTATCTCTCTATATACATCAATATAGAAGCCAAAGTTTTCACATATGTGTATGTATGTATGCATGTCACGGCATGACGGTTCAAATTTGACGAAGTGTTAAGTCTACTGCTAAATTAGATTCAGCACGTCGATACGATTAAATAAAGCTTAGGTCATGAAATTTCAAAACAGTGAAAACATAATTTCGGGTGGGGATACGGCGTTGCTTGCCTGTTGAGCAATATACGGCTGGAGCATAAAAATGAGTTATCTAGATATCTCCCTACTGAACCAAGTTGTTTCGATCCAAGTAATTTTGAAAGCTTAAGTCGACATAATTCAGCAGTTATCACGAAAATCAAGGGGGAATCTGTTAACCTATTTTATCGGATCGGGCTTACATTTACATTAATAGACATATAAAGGCAGTGTTTCCACTAACTCTCGCACGCATTTGTGAATGAGAAACTCGTCCAAATTATGACGCATTCCGTCATCAGTAATAAAAAGAAACCGAAAAAAAAAACACGTGTCGACGATTTAGAGCGAAGTTTGCAAATGCTTCCATGAAACAAATAAATCATTTGCATAAATATGTAATAACTAGTGCTGTTACAACAGAATATTCTTTTCATTCTTTTGACTCTCTAGTATATATTCGACACAGTAAGGCACAGTAAATCAACCGAGAACCACATCCGTCTATATATAAAAAAACATATTAAGATATTAACGGATATATACTCCTGAGTCAAAACAATGAAAAGAATATACTGTTGTCACAGCCCTAGTAATAATACATTCGCTATTGGCCTACTACTACTACTACTACTACTGCTGCTACACACTTGGGAGAGATTTGCACGATGCCGAGTGGAGAGCAGCAGGTGAAATCCATCAAACACGAGCAACGGGTAAACGTTTAGTGTCCGAATTTTCGAATAGAGAATGTGTTTGGTGCATTGATAAACCATGAGAAATTTCCCCCATTAACAGCGAATATGGTAAATACTTGTTGGCGCCGTCGTAGCCAGAAATCCACTGAAAACGTTCACGAATAAGAAATTAAATAGATAAACTGTGCTGTCGCTAATGCATTACAATGGTGGCATAACTGCTTAAATTGAAATTTTAATTGATTCCGAAACAAACCGATTTTTAAGATGTGCTCTACGGACTAGTGGCTGCAAATCCCATGATAACGCCCGAAGGAATGATTTTTCGCTGTAATTTAGAAATGATAATATTAATTGGGACGCATTTTATGACCAAAGGCAAATCGTTCGACAATACATGGTTAGGTGATCGTCGGAATCGATGTTCACGAATGAGATTGTGTGAATAAAGTGAAATTTTGCAAACGTATTGTTATTATTGAATTATATGACAAATCACATGCATTTTTTTCTTATAAAAACGTATGCATGTTTCTCATCTTTTAAGACAAATTAAGGTGCTTGTATGAACACAATAAAATATTAGTGCGAATTAGATACACTTTTACAGACCTGTCTTATCGAAGAAGGAACTGTTACTAGCATTTCAGCTCGGCGTTGCCCGAGTGTTTGGAGGTGTATGTTGAGCAAAAAAAAAAGCGGTCAATTTTTTTACCCCTAAACGTTTACTGTATTGGCCTCAAATCAAGTTATTTATTGTTTGGGGCTCAAACTCAGTTATAAAGTTAGATCAATGTCCAAGGAACCTATATCTTTAATTTCAAGTGTTTAGCCCCAAAATTGTCCGAGGAGTTTGGTAGAGTTCTCAAAGACTAACTCGTTTTACTTTGACCCCTTAACAGCCAAATGTCTAGTTGAAAACGGATCACAAAGATGTTCCCAAATCTCGGTACCCTGTATATCAAATTTCGAGTCTGTAGACTTAAAATTGACAGAGTTTTTTCGTAGGGAAATGAACACACACACACACACACACATACACACTGACGCGTTCACTTTTATAGATATATTAGCATGGGTGCCCGGCGTGGCCCGGTGTTTGGAGGTGTATGTTGAGCAAAAAAAGAGATCAATTTTTCAACTTAGACCCTTATTATTACCCCTTAACATTTATTGTTTTGGGCTCAAATTGAGTTATTAAGTTAGATCCATGTCCAAGATACCTATATCTAAATTTCCAGTGTTTAGACTCAAAACTGTGGGAGGAATTTGGTAGAGTTATCAAAGGTCAAATCATTGAATTTTGACCCCTTAACAGTACCATATCAAATTTCGAGATGTAGACTTAAAATTGACAGAGTTATTGCGAGGGAAAATGTACACAAAAACAAAGACAGACAGACAGACCGACAGGCAGACACTTTTATAGATATATAGATAAAAGTTAAACGTACAAAATTAAATCATCATGGTTCAGTTGTACTCCCCAAAGAAACATTTATTCCGAACGCGTCGCAGTCCTATAAAATAATATCCAGTTGATTTTATACGCGTAGCCTTTCTGCTTTTGCAGTGATAAAACTTCTCAAATCTACTTGTGATGTTAGGTTGTATAAAATGTTAACTTTTGTCAAAATCGTACCTATTTCTTGATGCGCATTTTTTTTTTAAATTTGCCGATTTTCGATACTTTCCAGATGCATTCAATAGAAAAAAATGCGCAACAACACTCTCCGATACATCAACTTCCTTCGGGTGAAATTTTTAAAAATCGCACAGCCGTTTTCGGGTTTATAACGAACGAACTCAGATACAAAACACACAAAGTTCCTTAAATAGAGTAGTAGATAGGCATATCCCTCGGGAAATAAATACTTTACGGGTCACTTATATAGCTAATTGAATCTAAAAATTGAATAGATTTTTAATTATAATCTGAAAAATGGAATACTTTATCGACAGCGTAACAGCTCATCTAGCTAAAACCAATGCATAGACCTTATCTTTCTCTCTCCCTCTCTTTCTCTCTCTCTCTCATTCTTTCTTTGTACAAAAACCGTACTGAACTTTCACGAGCAAAATTCCTTTTAGAGCACATCCCATCAATTAAGGAAAATACCATAAGATTACTTTCCAACTGACTAAGACAGTTTTGTCTTCAAGTCTAATCTAAATAAATATTATTTAGTTCTTGTCTTACGCTATTTCTGCTCGGTCCACTCATTGTGTCTAATCATCTCGTGTCGACAATCATTGTCTAACTGGCAATCTCTTTTTATACTCGGGACTCGCCACTAATCAAGCCCCGAAGACCACTCAGAGATGAGCATTAACATTCTCTATCTAATTTAATACAGAACAACATTAAACATGGATGAAAAAGGGCCCCCCATAAACCTATGTCCGCAGACGATATATCTTTTAGTAAACTTTAAATATGACTAAGCCAGAGCATGGCTGCTCGTAAATATGGTGGGTTTTTCGTTTTTATTATTTCTTTGAATTTTAGCTCGACATACAAACGTACATACACACAGACGACTGCCCTTGATATAATAGAGTAAATGTTGGCAATTAATGCTTTACACGGCGTAGATGTGTAAAGCGTAAAACCTTAATAGGGTCGATGTGCAGAAAGACGAAAACGCATCGTCTACTGAGCAGATATAATCACTGCACTCTGGCAAGCTCAAATAACAATGGCAACCGTGACACAACGATTCGCACGCTTTTAGAGTACGTGACATTTTTACGCACGTGTTCGAATTTTTTTTTTTTATTTCAACTAAAAGACAAAGACTTGCACACAAACTGCATTTTTAGAGGAGGAGGTTCTTTTTTTTGTTTTTATTCACGGAAAAGGGAGGTAATGGGACTAACCCACATTTGACATTTTTTTCTCTTTTTTTCCGTTATTCTCTCGTGTTCTTATATATATATGCGTGTGTGCGTATGTGTGTATGTGTGTATGTGGGTGTGTGTACATGTTTTTCCCATCCAGCTGTTTATTTATTTGCTTATTTATGCGATTTCTTTTTCTGTATTTAAATTTGTTTTTGTTTCTTCTACTATCAGTAGCAAACAACATTAACTTGATTCAAAATGGTCGCCTGAGTCAATTGTTAGCTAGGTCTGCCATCGAGACTATCAAACAAGCCTGCTCGTCAGTGTTCTGTGTTTGTTTTTCATATTTTTTTAAGGCTCAGTCGTATATATATATATATATATATATATATATATATATATATATATATATATATAGAGAGAGAGAGAGAGAGAGAGAGAGAGGGAGATAGACGTGTATATGCGTACACTTGCAGTACACATTAAATGTACGTTAAACGCATTTTGTTCTTATGCTGACATACGCATGCGCATTGTGTGGGTGTCACGTGGTATTTTCACAATTCGCCATTTTCTATCGTTCGCTGTAAATCTATCTCGGTTGACGCCGTGGTTAGGTGTCTTTCTTCAATCGGAGACAAATCGATATCCACCAGTGTTTATCACCGGTAGATATTGCCGCGTCTTTGATTCAACAAAGAAAGACATATAAGCAGGTACGTGATTCCTCGTCGGTTCTAGTCGTTCTATGATTTCAAATGTTCAGTTTCACTTTTTTGAATATTTTGTCACTAAGAAAATCAAATAAACAGTCTGAATCGTAAGCTTATTTTTTTAGGTCAATATATATATATATATATATATATATATATATATATATATATATATATATATATATATAGGCGCATAAGCCTGAAGAATCCTAGAGTGGATGAAACGCGGAATATTCAGTGTAGCTTAATCGCCACATATATTTTATAACTAACTAACTAGCTCTACCTACGTATTGAGCACTTTTGAAGCAAATACTTAAAGCTTACGCATAAATTTATATTTCGTATATTAATTTTATGTGAGTAAATGAAGTTGTAATAATTAGCTAAGAGGCGCATAAGCCTGAAGAATCCTAGAGTGGATGAAACGCGGAATATTGAGTGTAGCATAATCGCCATATATATTTTATAACTAACTATATATATATGTGTGTGTGTGTGTGTGTGTGTGTTTGTGTGTGTGCGTATCAATTTAGTACTCATAATATTGCATTTATATCTTTACACGTATATGTAGTAAATCTTACACGCGTTTAGTTGAATATCGGAAGTCCACGTAACAGCCCATCGGAATCACTTATGTGTTTCTCGAAAAAAAAAAACGGTAGAGAGGTTTTTACCTTTACTTGTAATAAAACGTATATGAAGGAGGTAAATAACTGAAAAAAATATCTCACTTATTGTTCTAAAATTAAAAAAAAAATACATTGGAATTGAAAGCCAACGAAGCGACGTTATTTATAGCGCCCTCTTTGTTTTCTTATGATACTATCCTTATAAGATTTCGTATTAAAGTTTTAAATAAAATATAAAGTTCCTACACGCTGCTAGTCAAAAATTTAAGACCACTTACAAATCTTTAAAAATATTTTTTTAATGATAGATTTCAAACTCTTCCGACTTAAGGTTCATAATACTACAATCTAAAAGGTTATGAAAACAAAGGTATATTCCAAAAATTTTATTTAAAAATTTACATTTTTATTAAGTTGGGCTTTTTACACATGATCAACATTATTAGACCAACAGTTGATGTATGGTAATTCTAATGTTTTTAGTCCAGTTAGAGATTAGACATCACTATGTAAAGGTGTTAACATGTCTAAAACAAGAAAACTAACCGAAGTTAAGCACTCTCGAATTCTAGGATTCCATGAGCAATGTTTGTCACAGCGAGCGATAGCAGCTAAGGTAAATCGTAGTAAAACTTGTTTGAAATTTTCCAAAGAACTCTGAGAATTATGGAAAAGCAAATTCCTTTGGTAGCCCCCCCCCCAAAAAAAAAAAAATTCTCCTGCATTCAGTAGGAGAATTAGACGGGTTGTTATGGATGACAGAGGACGGTCTTATTTTCAAATTAAGGCGGTTACAGATGCTTATTGCAGTCCAATAACCATCAGACGACACTTACAACAAAAACGCATGTTAACTAAAAAGCGTAAACAAATTCCTCGATTGCTCCAATTCACAAAGTTGACCGCTTAAGATTTGGTCGTGGGTACCAAACCTCTGAAAAGTGAAAAGTTGAAGAAAGTCCTGGTTTCTAATGAGAAAAAATTCAATCTAGATGGCTTCCAGCGATATTGGCATGGCAGAAACAGGCCCCCCTTGCAATTTCTTTTACACGTCATAGTGGTGGAGAGTCCGTAATGGTATGGCGTGCCTTTTCTTATAGAGGGATGATGGAGCCCCATGTGGTGCAGAGTCGGCAAACAGCAGCTGATTATGTTAGCATGCTACAAAAAGCATCTTTGATGATGGAGGGTAAGCGTTTGTGTGTAGATGGATGGTTATTCCAACAGGATACTGCTGCAATTCATACTGCAAGACGGGGTTTGAGCTTTCTGCAAGAAAATGAAGTCCATCTCTTGGGACATCTTTCATGCTCACCGGACTTGAACCCAATTTAAAATGTTTGGGGATGGATGACAAGAGAGGTTTATCGAAATGGCAAACAATTTTCAACAAAAAATGAACTTCATGAAGCCATCTTCAGGAAATTAAGCAGGAATCCCCGCACCTTAATGGAAACCCTTATTTCTAGCATGCTCCAAAGAATTCCGAAGTCATCAAAGGGTTTGGAGATAGAACTCATTATTAAGTTTGATTGTTGAATGTTTTCAGACACATTTTGTAAAATTTAATAGAATTTTTGTCTCTCCTGATCTTATAATATTAAACATGTGTAAACAGCCTAATTTAATAAAAATGCAAATTTAACAAGTTTAAAGTTAGAGAGACAAATCACACACACACACACACACACACACATACACACATACACGTGTATATATATTTATATATCAGCATTTTCTATCCCTATTTCTCAGTTTACATATTATTTACTATCTTTTCTCTGTCCCAAACACATACACACAAGCACCTGTTATGTTGTTCTAAATTTTCCACCTTTCAACACATGTGCGTGCCTTCCCGTGTGTGCATGATCATAGACTAATGAGTGCGTGGGTGTCGCTTTCAAAGAAATAACAAGAAGATGAAAACTGAACGATCGAAAACTCTTAAACGCACACGATTCTTTGTCTGCTGATCGTTCTTTGTCTCTCATCTTTTCGGGATGCCTATGTCTGTGTATATGCACGTCTGTACGTTAATGAGTATGCGTGGGTGTCTTGCACACACAAAAAATGTAAACACGAAGGAAGATGAATTTACGGCAAAGAAGGAACTGAGTGGGTGATTAGGTAAAGATATCTGAAATACTGACATGAACGGTAAGTGCGAGGACCAAATATTTTCTTTTAATGAGTCATATGTCCGTGTATTTCCATACTATGTCTACTTTTGCATATAAAGAAAGTTTGTCTATGTGTATCTGTGTGTGTTTGGGGGGGGTCTTTTCCTATGCTATCGAAAACAGCTAGGGCGATTTTTATGAAATTTTAAACGAACGTATTTTATGGAGAAGTTTTGTATCGAATGTCTTCGATATGTATCGATAATCGATAATAAAAATCATCCGATGAAAGCATGGTCCAGCTGTTTTGAGCAAAGTGAATACGTTACACAGTTTAACATTACAAGTGCATTTCCCCCCCAATCCCAAAGGCTCGGCGTTTTAAATTAACAGAAGGTTCTTTAATATGACAGGGTCCGGTCGAAATATTTTTTTAGTGTATAGAACCATTGCAGAGGGATAATTTATTTTTTTCATTTAAACCTTTAATTCTAGACAATATATATATATATGTGTGTGTGTTTATATATATATATATATATATATATATATATACATATATATATACATACATACATATGATATAAAGCTGAACGTATGTGTGGTGTCTGGTCACAGATAGGCTCCTATATGGTTGACTATTATAGAAAACTTATCATATATAATGATAGAAGATGTATCGAGACACAGAGATGGATATGTTTGATCTGGCATAATGATGATTCATTAAAATCGTGGGGGCTGCGTACGCGCCTGGTCCACAGGAATAGGTATGATTGATTTGGAATAATGATGATTCATTAAAATTGTTGGGTCTGCGTTCGCGCCTGGTCAACAAATTATTGAAATAAAGAAATTAAAAATTAAAAAAAAAGTTTACAACTGTTTTTGATATAGATGTACATAATAATACTTTGATAGGTATGTTTTAACTTAAATAGGGATGGTATAATAAAATTGTGGGATCTGCATTCGCGCCTGGCCTCCATAGAATTGAAATAGGCACACGGTTTTATAAAGACTTTTCATATATATCTGCGGAAGTATACTTTGATAATTATGTTTCAGTTTGAAGAAATATGGTATAATAAAATTATGGGGTGTTCGTTCGTCATGACCTCCATCGAATGGAAAAATGTCACAAAGTTTTACAAGTTTTTTGGTTAATAGAGATCCACAGAATATTGTGATAAGTGTTTCAGTGTGAACAGATATGGTATAATAAATTATGGGGTTTATCTATTTTATTTTTACTTTCGTCATATTTTGCTTTGGTTTTGATACCCCCAAATTCGAAGCTATCTCTTTAGAAACCTTCCTTTTCATAACCTATCATAATTTAATAAATCAGAGTCCATTTTATGGGAGTTTGAAACGGTCGTTGGTTCCCATTTAACTCCGAGCTACGGCCAGTCTCCCTGCTAGTTTATGTATTAAGCAAAACAAAGAAGAATATTGTCACATAAGTGCATATATTTATCTGATCACAAATTCAGTTTTTTAAAATCGTTTTAAAACAATTATGCCTCCTTTTCAGAGGAAAAAAGCAAATTCGCACAATGTTCTTATTTCAATACAACCTAGTCCGAAAACATGCAGAAACAGATCGCAATATTAACGTCACGTTTGGGCGAGAAACTACTATTGAATACACATCAAAATCGTAAGAAATTTCCTGACGAGGAGGAGCGGCTTGGAGATGATGCGCGTAGCTCGTAGTTGCCAACAGTCAACTACGAGCCTTACTCAAAGTCAATCGACATACACAACTGTTCGAGAACTTGCTTCTGAATTATGATGATTCTCTAGGTATATTATTTTTTAATACTTGAAATCAATACTATATATTTGCTAACAATATAATAATCAAGAGAGAATTGGCTGCATGATAAATACGAGACGTGCATAAATTAAGATATCATTTTAAAGCGTAGTTTTCGTCCGTCCAACTTCTGGCATATATATATATATATATATATATATATATATATATATATATATATATATATAGAGAGAGAGAGAGAGAGAGAGAGAGAGAGAGAAAGAGAGAGAGAGTCACACACACACAGGGTGACCAAAAAAAAGAAGCTTAATGGAGGTCATCTAGAACATATACTGTAGAACGAAGAAAAAAGGCCAAAGACACTAGTTTTTAGATGTGATGTTTGGAATATAATAAACTAGCTATGACCAAAGTTTCATTTCATTCGGACAAAACACTAAGAAATAGGGCCTAATTAGAGTTGGGGTCCGTTTTTGGGGTCACCCTTATATATATATATATATATATATATATATATATATGTATATATATATTCATATATATATATATATATATGTGTGTGTGTGTGTGTGTTTGATTAGTAAGATGATTGATAATCTATAATTAAAATTAAACATTAAAAATCGGTTTCATAAGGCGGAACACAACAAGATCAATAAATTGTACGATTTTTAATTTTTAATTTTAATTATAAATTATCAAACATCTTACTATATATTAAAATAGCTCTATGATATATACGCCTATTGAGCTTATTATTTATCTACATTACAACGAGCACTGTTTTTCTTGTATTTTAATGACGTTAGTGATTTTACTATTATATTAAAATACACTCTTCTTTTTGTAGTGCTTTTCTAATCCCCTTTAAATTATATATATATATATATATATATATATATATATATATGTATGTATGTATGTATGTATGTATGTACAGATACATATATAATTTTGAGGTTGTTATTTTCCCGTAGTTTAATGAGTGAAGTATAACGAGGTTAATTCAAGAGTACCCAATACCGAAATAAAGTGAGGTATATTTATTATTTGTGTTTACATAAGCGGTAAGGTATTATTACATAATCATGAGCATATCTCAGTAAACAAGTTTTTAGTAACTAGAGACGTCATCAGCGATGTAGCTTATATGAAAGCAAATCAAATGGTTCGTCATCAAACTTAAGATAAATTTCGCATAAATATACTGAAATGATAATAAAATTTACACCCGTTCGTAAACAAGTATACTTAAAGTCTTAGAGAAGTTAACACGCACTCGTGCTGATAACACTCCTTTCTGCCTTTCAATGTCCTTCCATTAAACTTCAAACACCACCACCCTGTCTATCTTACTCCCACACCCCTTTTCTAGTGTTGTTTTACACACGTATTAACTCCATCCCTTGTTTCTAATTATATATAGATTTCCTGGATGCTGCCCAGAGATCTTCATTGCAAAGTTTACTTTCAAATAAGCTAGATCGCTGATGAGGTCTCTAGTTACTAAAAGATCGCTGGCGGAAACATGGCCATAACTGTGTAGTAATACCTTACTGCTTATGTAAAAACATATATATATGTAAGTGAATGACTAATTATATATATATATATATATATATATATATATATATATATATAATATTTGCATACGGTACAATCGCGTTTACACACCGGAGCCAGGCCAATACAAAATGGATGAATATATAGGAAGGCTAGGCGTTGTATGCACCGGGCAGAGTCTTAGGAATTTTCAGGTTGGTATCTGAGAGCGCATTAATTAACTGGCAAAGATGCATTTCTAGTCTTTGTTGAGACATGCATCTCGAAGTATACGCTGTTCTGTGGCTGTCATCTGCACCAACAAAGGTCAGCAGTAATATCAAAAAAGTGTAGGTGGTTTTACACAAAGCCTTCACCACTATAACCAAATAATCTCTGTGGATTTCCGAGTAACTTAGTTGTTGAGGCGGAAGCTCATACATCGAAATCGAGAGGAAAGTTTATCATATATATATATATATATATATATATATATATATATATATATATATAGTAAGCCCCACTCTCCCCAATGGTTTAGTTCCACATGTGCAGCTGCCATCGCGCAAAGGCAGCACGCGTACCACAGATTTAACCGACATAAATCCAGTTCAAACAGACAGAAGTATATAGAAGCCAGAAATAACTGTAAGAAATAAAGAGCGACAGCTAAGAGAGAATTTACTGAAATCACACAAAAGCGCATCAAAGCACAGAAATTAGGAACCCGTTACTTCTGGAAAATCTACAACTGCGTACTAACACTTCTCCTACTATTCAGAAATCATGAAGTTGTTTGCTCAGCAATCGAGAAGGCTAACATGCTTGCCAGTCGGTTTGCCTCCAACTCCACACTAGACCCTGCTAACACCATTCTCCCAGACTTTCCTTTGCGGACAGACGCCACACTTGACGATCTGAAAATCACACCTTTCTCAGGTGCATGCCATTATAAAAAATCTTGACAATGCAAAAGAATGTGGACCTGTTCTCATCCCGGCTGTGCTATTAAAAAAATACTCCGCCGAAGTAGCTCCAATCTTCTCCAAACTTTACAACAAATGCCTTAATGAATCTTGTTTCCTACCTGCTGGAAAACTGCTTCTGTGGTATCAGTTTTCAAGAATTCTGGCTAAAGAACTAACCCAGCAAATTCCCGCCCTATTAGCCTCCTTCCACTTTTTATCCAAAATATTTGAGTCCATAATTAACCAAGCTCTAGTCCATCACCTTACAGATGCTAGATTTCTTACCGACCTATTATATGGATTTAGGCAGCCCGTTCCACAACAGACATTCTAACTATATTCTCCGAGCGTATATACCATTCACTTGACAAAGCAGGAGAGGGTAGAGCGGTAGCTCTAGATATATCTAAGGCTTTTGACAAGGTATGCCACGAAGGTCTTCTCAGCAAAATAAAATCATACGGTATTACTGGAAGAATACTAAACATATTTAAATACTTCTTAGATAATAGAAAAATCCAGGTTGTCCTCGATGGGCGTACATTTAAACAATATGATATAAATGCAGGAGTGTCTCAGGGGTTTATCCTTGGACCTCTATTATTCCTAATATTCATAAATGGCCTCCGTAACAAAATTGTCTGTGAGATGGGTATATATGCTGATGACACTACGCTCTATAACAGGCACGACAGGAAAACAAATGAACACATATCTAAAGAAATGGCAGAAACACGAGAGGATGACCTCCAATCTGTAGTGGAATGGGAAAAATGGACGGTCAGATTCAATGCTGCCTATACTAAACTTGTTTCCTTCAATAATTACAAGAAACCTTCTGTACCAGCAATAGCAATGGCCAAAGACTTTATCTGAAAGCACATCTTTTAAACTCCTCGGTCTAACGTTCACAGGGAACATGAGTTGGAAACATTACATTGAGAGCATTGCCAGGACCGCTGCGTAAAAGGTAGGTTCTCTCTACCCTGCTAGAAATCTACTGACCCCTGGAAGTATCATGTATCTATATAAGGCCACCATTCGCCGCTGTATGACGTATTGTTGTCATATTTGTGTTACATGAAAAAGGCTTGTTCATGTAAGTAAAAAGAAATGAATTAGTAAATGAAAAAAAAATCAGAGAAAACGGGAATCGAACCCTGGAGATAAGTTTTAAAGAACAATAGGTTTTAAATGGAATGTCAAGTAAATTGTTGATTCTGACAAAATATTTAATAAATACAAATTTGTCTGGAAACTATGCACATTGTTAAGTAGAATGAATAATAAAATATGGGTTATATGAATTAGATAAGTAGGTTAAATTCTTTTGTAAAACAACAAAGGAAAATGGGAAATTTCCTGGTCATCAGAAATGGTTTAAAAAACGTGCAAATCGCGCATGTTTATGACACTTGAATTATAGTCACGTTGGCCAGATACATGTGATTTCTCATTATAGGAAAGAGTTCGAAGTTAGAGTTTGAGCGAGTCAGAGAGTCAGACGAGAGTCCGACCAGGGATGCAGAGAGGTTCAGATCGAACCTTGGCACCGTCTGGAAGCGAGAAGGTTTTAGAAGAAGAAGATGTAAAGAAGAAACTTTGAATTCCTGGATGCAAAGCCATTGACCGGTCATATGGCAGAAATAAATGATCATCATGTTTTTCATAACTGCCGTCTTCTGTGTTCATCATTACAACGAGAAAAGGTATTGTCCATTTATGTATAAGAACCATTTGATAAAATCATCATCTAAAAATATGTTAGAAAGTATGTGTCAAACTATTTATTTTATATAAACACTCCCGTTTAATACAGAACTGTCAAAAGCATGAATGCCAATCTCTCTCTATCGATATAAAAGCCAAGTACGTCCGAGG
>NC_136507.1:35839242-35859242 GCF_053919585.1 Euprymna scolopes | reverse complement strand
TCATTAGACTTTTATCTGTTTCCTAAATGTCAAGCGAATGCGCTTGTATGAATGGTTCACGTTACAGATTGATTATGTTCAGATTAAGTAGTTTGAATACAACTTTTCAAAAATGTCACGCTGGTCTAATGGTTATCGTTCTTGACTCAGCGTTTTGGTTTCGATCTCACCTCCAGTACTTTTTTAATTATAAAAAGTGAACTGTTAAGAAAAAAATAACACTCGCATGCACATTCCACAGTTTCTGTATTCATTAAAATATAGTCATTCAGCGTATTTTACGACCGGGCAATGCCGGGCGGCCTACTTATATTCCATATTTTTCATATTCAGTTGCAAACAAAACTGGGCATGAATAAGTAAGAGTCCTAAGTAACTAGAAATTGTATTCTGAATATTGGCCTTGGTGAGGATTGAAACCGCATCTTCCAGACCAATATATTTTACAACTAGATTTTACCAAGTACTTTATCTTTTATCGCATAAATTATTACCTCATTTTACTATACCTCGTGTTCATTCAGTCTCCGTGTTTATCCATAAAAAATGGGGCGTGAAGCTAAAACATGAAAGAAGCACTAACAAACATGGCCTCCCATAAATATCGGAGAACATATGTAAAGAAAAAGAAACAACATCAGTATATTAACGGAAGCGAAAATCAAAACGAGACTCAAGGTACTCGAAAAAAAAATATCCGTTAAATGAACGAGATGACAGCTATGCTGTCTGGCCGTCAGCCAGTGTTCTAAGCCGTCGAGCATAAATAGTTCCACAGTCATAATTCAGAGCGCAAAATGTGTCAGAGGGCAACTTTGAATCAACGTACTCGTCTATTTTTTTTTCGCTTTTCATCTACTCAAGAGTCTGTTTTAGTATTTATTGACCTTTCCTCCTTGTCTTCCGGACACTTTTCATCATGTCTGTTTGATTTTTCTTTTCTTCTTTCGCCTCGAAGACGTATGATAATTAATCCGCCATTTTGGGGTTTGCTAATTCCGAGTAGTTTCAGTGCAACAAACATTTTTATTGTGTTATTTTTGTGTTTCTTTGTTATTACAGCGGAATACGAAACTCAAAGTATTACATTTCGAGTGAAACAAACAATTGCCATGCCCCGTCAGTGAACATATCAAAAAAGTACAAAAACTATAAGGTATAAAATTAATGAGTAATGAAAAGATTTTTTTTCGATATAATTAGCGATAAATGAGTTTTACAAAATTGGCTTAAGATTTCAGAAAATACTTAGCTCTTTTTTTATAAATCGTACTCTCTGGTTCCTTTGTGTTTTTAGAAAAAATTAGTTTCAGCTAATTTTCTTTGAAAACTATTTTCATTAATAATTTATTTCTTTATGTTTCTTTTTTTTTTTTTGTAAGTTTTGGATTTAACGATAAGAGTGTCATGCCAAGTAGGCACCATTGTTTTATCCTGGAACTTATATATTAAAGTTCATATGTAGAAAATAGACATTTTATCAAACTGTCCTCAACGTAAATAAAAAAGGATGAATTTCCATTATCTACTTGAAAATCATTGATCACCATGAATGTAGGATGTTCTCTTGATTTTGTTTTTGTATTCAAGGTTACGTTTTGCTAGCGTTGAACGTCGTTATCGACGTAACTGTTAAAACGGAGTTCATTCCAAAAAGCAAGTTAAATCACACCTCCTGTACTTAACTATCATATTTATTTCCAATGTTGTATGTAGGTATTACAGACATCATAAATGGACTAACTCATGTTCTAACAAAATTTCCAGATACGTATCAGCACGCCAGGATCAACTGCTTTTGGTATTCGAGGCTTCACGTCATAGATATATTTAGGAAGCGGTGTAACATATATCTTTCGCCGCCAAAATCGCGTACGCAGTGTTTTCATCCAAAGCACAAAGCGTATCAAATTGACGATTTTTATCAGCTTTCTAATTACATTTTTGGAGAGCGCTTGAAGAGATCATAGTCAACATTTTAAATGTAGGCATCATTAGCAATATAGTGAGATGATGGAGTATAAGCTAACGACTAGAGCTATGTGTCGATTTCAATAGTGTCAAAACAATACTAGCGTGGATTATCCATATTTAATTCTCAAACCTCCACTTTTGTTTTAGATTTTGTTTGTTTATGCAGATATGAGACCACATATCTCCATCGACAAATCGCCGACTCTAACGTTGCAGGCCGTGGATTTCGCTTTTCATTTTCTCTTGTTATCTCCACATTAGCGATTATCGTATAGGTTCGCAAGTATTTAAAAAATATAACAGGAAACAAAAAGAAAACACAGACTCCGAAACTTTACATATATGTGGACTGATTTTGGATTTGTGTGTTAGCACCGACCCACTATACGCTAAGGCACACATCCCCGTCTAATAGCGATGGCATTTACCCTAGTTGGTTGATCAATTCAACTTGGTCTTCCAAATCACTTTCGACTTGGTTCAATACACAACCTGTTTTCAAACAAGTATTACTCTCAACTCACCATTTATCGAACAGCTCTTAAATCCAACTGCCGCAAATAAATCCGACTACCGCAAAGTGGAACTGTCGTCGGTAAATCATCCTTATAGTCGTTTGAATCTCATTGACAATCTCAAACACATACCTCATTCCTTGAGTTATAACACCCATTCGAAATCGTAAATTTTGACCGTTACACTGTTGAAGTAAATTTTCGTTTGCCAACCTAACTGTCTATAGTTGTGTAGCGATAAATCCGATGTGTTATGAGTTGTGTTACCTATTTCCTAGTAGTTGGCTTGACTAGAGTATAGCACAAACACCAAGTATATTATAATGTCCAAAAGGAATGAAAACTGTTATGAATTCAATATGTGTATAGGCATATTCCGCCTTCATTCTCTTACTATCAACCGTTGAAACATTTTAATAACCTAACTTAATGTATACAATTAAAATAATTTTGTTTTGATCAAGGATCGAGACGTACACAGACACCTAAAAAAACGGGAAAATCTTCCACCCTTTATGAGAATCTAGAATCCAGCATATATCCATTGCAAAGAAATGGTAATATGAGGTGCCCAAAAAGTCACTGAATGATATTGAACTAAAATGCATCCTTTATTTTTGTGATATCTTTCTGTAATTTTAACACAGTAAAACTAAGACATTGAGAATGATGAATTATGTATTAACACATATCATTTAAATTTCTGTGTTTAGAATTTATGAGTACAATATCATAGTTAATAGAGAAGTGGCTACATAATAAATATTATATGATAAATCAGATATTTGTATAAAAATAAATTTAAATGTCTATTACTATAGTAAACGCCGGATGGCTCGCTGAATATAAACATACTTTATATCTATCTATCTATCCATCTATTAATCTATCTATCTATCTATCGATCGATCTCTACATATGTGTGTCTGTGTATGTGTGTATGTGTATACGCATATATATATATATATATATATAAACAAATATAGACGGGTATGCTTGATTAGAGGAGGGCCTAACCGTTTATTCGTCTATCTTTCCTCACCTGAATGTATAATTATTTATAACCAAGTTGCTGGTATGTCCGGTGTATGGAAAGTGCGTGGGTGGTATGGACCTTTGATTAATTTCGAGAGAAAGGGACCTCTTTTTTTCAAAAAACAAAAGTGGATTCAAGATTTTCCGCCAGCTTGAATTCCACTTATATATATATATATATATATATATATATATATATATATATATATATACAGAGTGACAAAAAAACGGTTCCCAACTCGTTTCTTAGTGTTTTGTTCGAACGAAATTTAACATTCTTTGCCCCAGCTCCCACTGGGGTCTTGGTGTACTCACGGTCGTTGATTCTGCCATGTCCTGTAAAATAAGGGCAATCGGTGAATAAATATTGGGGGTCACCCTGTATATATATATATATATATATATATATATATATATATATATATATATATATTGTCGAAATATAATTGAATCCCATATCTACGAACAATATATATATATATATATATATATATATATATATATATATATATATATATATATTGGTATTAATATGGATTTTTTTTTTGTTTTTGATGCCTCATAAATTGGTCCGGGAAGAACCTCTTGGAGTCATAACAAACCAATTTGCTAAACATATGATTCCTTGGAGATCGCAAGAAACCGAATATAATTTAATGAATCAAAGAGAACTTGGAAAGCAAATATAAAAAATCTTGTTTTCTCCGTTTTGTATGAAAGATATCAGATTTTCTATCAGACGTCAATAACTCTACCCCCCTTATCATATAGGATGGAGGTTCAAAATGTAATAACTTCAATTTTGTATTCCACCTGAATGAATCATAGACGATTACCAAGTTCTCGCACTCCCTCTTATATAATGTATGTATATATATATATATATATGTGTGTGTGTGTGTGTGTGTGTGTGCGTGTGTGTGTACATATCATGTCTCTCCAGTTATCTAAATGCAACTTTGTCTGTGTGTGTGAGTTCTTTCTTTATAGACTCCGAAACGACGGAACAGAATTTTTTTTAAAAATTACAAAACTTTAAGTGTATAAGTCTGAAAGTGATTTAGTTAAGTTTTGCTTCAGAATACCCTCGATAATTACTGATGACCGATAATCGAAACCATTGTTTACATTCATCTATCATCGGTAAAGCAATTTTTTCCCTGTCGTCGCTTAGCAACAATTATAAAAAAACGATCCGTGAAAATTCCATAGTGAATAAGTTAATCGCGTGTTTTATTGTTTTTTTTGTTTGTTTTTGTTTTTCTTTGTTTTGTTTTTTTTTGTTTTTTTGCATTACGCTGTATGTACGTTCAAATACTGTATGTAAGGAACTTCATAAGACTTGAAAAATCTTTTTTTGTTTTGTTGCATGACTTGGTTTGTAAGTTAAAACTACTCACTCAAATTTCTTAATTTTTTTTATTCATTACGTGGAAAAAAAAGTTTATAAATAATATATTTATGAAAGCAACAGTAGGTTCTCTAGAGTGCAACGTAGAATAACATATGTTTAGTGACTAAGTTACTGCATGGAGGCATGTGAAGCTTCCTCAAGGGCGATTTCATGGATTTCGATGACAATAAAAAATATAGGAATTTTAAATATACGTTGATCATCATTCAGACTCGGCCAACGTCGGGTCTCCCTACTAATATATATATATATATATATATATATATATATATATATATATATTATGTATATATATATGTATATATATGTATATATATATGTATATATATATTATGTATCTATATATATATATATATATTTATATATATTATGTATCTATATATATATATATTTATATATATATTATGTATATATATATATATTATGTATCTATATATATATGTATATTATGTATCTAAATATATATATATATATATTATGTATCTATATATATATTATGTATCTATATATATATTATGTATCTATATATATATTATATATTATATATGCATAATATATATATAGATAGATACATAATATATATATTTTATATTATATATATATATATACACTATATCTCTCTTTCTTTCTCCAGCTTTTTTACTTTGTTTTTGTTTTGTTACAGTCTTCCTATCTACCCGCATGCATATATATATATATATATATATATATATATATATATATATATGTAGTGTGTCAACAAAATTTGGCTGAATTATGTAGCCAAACTTTGTGGACACCCTGTAGATTATGTAGCCAGACTTTGTGGACACCCTGTTGATTATACAGCCAGAGTTTTTGAACACCCTGTAGATATGTAGCCAGACTTTGTGAGAACGTTGTAGATTATGTAGCCAGACTTTGTGGACACCCTGTAGATTATACAGCCAGATTGTGTGGACACCTGTAGATTATGTAGCCATACGTTTTGTGTACCCTGATGATTATGTAGCCAGACTTTGTGGGTACCCTGTAAACACTGCAGCTAGACTTTGTGGACACCCTATATATATATATATATATATATATATATATATATATATATATACATATATAATATTTATTACGACACAATATATATATATATATATATATATATATATATATGCTTAAAGATACGCTATCTTTAAGTAGTTCTTTAAAACTCCTCGGCTTAACGTTCACAGTGTACATGCCTTGAAACAAATACATTGAGTGTATTATGAGGGTAGTTGCGAGCAAAGTGGGCTCTCTCTCCTCAAGGCTAGAAACTTAATTGCAGGTGAAAGTATCCTGTACATCTACAACGCCCGCATTCGTATATGTATGGAGTATTGTTGTCACGTTTGGGCCGATGCATCTGCTACTAGTCTTTCGCTCCTGGACAGGGTTTAAAAGAGAGTCACCAACCTGATAGGTCTTAAGCTGTCATCTTGATTCAGCTCTGTCAATCGGCGAAATGTTGCATCCCACTGCCTGTTCTACAATTATGTTAATGATGGATAATCTGACGAACTATATGTCTTGTACCCCATCCACGTAAATACTCCTGATAAAGCCGACACGCAGCAAAAGCCCACCCCTTATAGTAGAGATCCCTACATGTAAGGAAACCTTCATAGTCTAGTAGTTTCTTCCCCAGAACTGCTAGACTTTTGAACTGTCTTACGAGTTCCTGCTTTCCCAACTGTACTGATATGTAGAAGTAAAAATGCAATGTGATCAGACATTTTGCTATAGTATCCCTTCAACTTATGTCCCCGATTATAGCCCCCTACATCTAAGTTGCTTGTGCCGTCTTAGAAGGGGGAAATTGCAGATAACAGACAACTCTATGTTTCAAAACACGTACACACATGCAGTGGAAACAGCTTCAAAATAATGCCAATCTTCCAAAAAGAAAATTATTTTATTTACTTACACAGGAAAAAAACTTCATCACAAGATTCACCCTGAACTGAACAGAGCCTAATAAAATCACACAAAAACATGAAATGCCAGGTACACTCGCATGCACATCCATACACATACATATATACACACCCACACATAAATCAGAACCGACACATTAAAACACACACACATGCACGCATACAACCACACACAAACATAACACCCCTATCTCTTATACAACACGCTGAACAATATCAACCCTACTTAACCTCGAAACCAACAACACTAGGAAACACCTACAACCATAGTATAATATCTGTTCCAACACCTCGCTGCCTCCTCAGTCAGTGGAGAAGAACCCCCTCATGACTGAAACAACTATCATCCCTTCTATCATCCCCCTCCCATACCTATACCCCCTCCAATTGCCCCCCCCCTTTGGGGAACAAAATCTGACAAGATGAAAATTGTATTGCCTAGATTATTTTACGAAAGGACCGATTAAAGGGGACGATGATTGAATGGTTGTTGATCAATATCATGTATCTATTAGAAATAATAGTAATTGAACTACGTTGTTTGCCTTGATGAAATCTAAGAAATGCTTGGATGCAGTTTCTATGGATATATTTTACGAATTATATATTTTTTAAATTAATTACTTCTTATTAAATTACTTCTAAAGCAAACTTCAGTTTCAACCACCTATTATAAATACGTTTTGAGATATCAATCAGGTTAAATACGCCAATGAACAGATGAGATAAAATCGACTATCGTACTTGGCTCAGCATCTTCCTAGATGATGAAGACACAAAGCTTGAGGCAATTGTTTTCAAGAGTTAGCTGAGATAGAGCGATCAAGTTGTCATGAAATAGGAATATTGATAGTCGAAGCACAAATAATGCAGTTTAATGATGAAAAAAAAAGCGGTCGAAGAGGCTAGAAACTTATGTAAAGAATGTCTGAAAGAAACCCTATAAAAAGATCGCAACATGAACATAAACTTGTGAAAACCTAACCTCGGAAGGAAATTTGTTTGAGTTCAGATCATCGCCGAGAAATCATCGCCTCTGAACTTGCGGTTCTCGATGAGCAAAGAAGTAGAAAGAAAGGAAGTATTGATCGACTGGGAGAGAATGGCACATCAGCTACTCCCTGGTACGAACGATAGAAAGAAAGCATCTCCAGTGTTTTATGCAGTTGCTGGGAAGTAGAGAAACATAGAAAAATATATTTTTACGGAAATCTCTCGAGACAAGGCACAAAACCGATTGATGCAAGGAGCTAAAACGAACGAAAACTGATTATTGCAAAGACAAGAGATACCTATTGGCGTTCGTCTTGAAAATACTAAAGCAGTAGGTAGAATGAAACGGTTATCAGGAAGAAATGTCAACAACCATTACATTCTTTGGAAAGAAACTACAGGGATAGAAAGTGCTATTACTATGAGGTATTAAAACAGCGAATTGATGGAGACCCCTAACCCAAAGTAAAAAGAACTACTAAAAAAGAAGCGGTGAATAAGCCATGCCATTAAGAGGAAGGTATGTCATAATTGTATTCGCAGAAAGATTGAGAATAGCAACATCACGTCTATGAAAGATACGTTGCTGTGAATGTAGAGTGTGGGACTAATAATATTACAGATATGTTTCTGCAATTAATCAAGAACCTTCAAATGTGAGAAAGATTCACTATATGAATACAGTACTCAATAAATTATTTTTTTACATGGTGCTCACGACTTACGAAGGCCCGGAAGCCACTCGGGGATAAGGGTTATTGCGTGTACAGTAATCAATGGAATAGTATCGTAATAATCCTTAGTATTGGAGATTTGATAAAGTGTCTTACTTAAGAGGGTGGTTCGTCAGGAATTTGTTTATGTTGGACTTGAAGACATCCAGGTTGTAGTTCGGTGGGAAACAGGCAAACGAAAGAAAGTTCCACATGCGTGCACTTCTAAGAAAGAAGCTTTTTTCATGGAATTTACTTTTTGATTTAGGCACAGATAAAGAGTGGGGAAAATTATTGACTGCGCTTTCAGCTAGACGGGTGTTTATCGTGGAAGATTGGTTTGATAGTAGATTTGTAGAGGTAGAGTATAGTTTATAGTTTCGGGTGCGAGAAATTGTTTAGAGAGATAGAGAAAACCGTTTTGTATTTGAAACCGAAAGAGCACTGGATGTAATATATGGACTCTTAGAAGGAATCGCTGAAAATGATAGAGCAGTTTTAGCGTCAAGTTTCGTCGAGAGCAGACTCATTAATAAGAAGTTAAAAAAGAAAAGAGAACACACCTGCGATTGGAAAACAATATTTGAGTCTTAAAAGGATGAAACAAAAGAAACCATTTCTTAACCCAATCCATAATAAAATCCTTATCCATTTCTAAATAAACTGCATATTTAACTCATCCGAGAAATATAAACGAGATGCAATACCAGAATAGAGGGCGGTGTCACCAACATAAATATTAATTGCTTTTGAACACAAGAATTTTGTGAGACACAAAAACTTTTTTTTGTTTATTTTTACATGGGGTCACCACTTATCAAGGCGCAGGAGCCACTCGGGGATAAGGGTTAATGCGTGTACAGTAATCAATAGGATAGTACCGTTGTAATAGTTAGCATTGAGGATTTGATAAGGTGTCATTACTTAAGGAGGCGGTTCATCAGGAATTTGTTTGTGTTGGACTTGAAGACATCCAAGTTGAATTCGAGGGAGGGGGAAACAGGCAAGCAGCAGAGAGTTCCACAGCCGTGCAGTT
Source organism: Euprymna scolopes (assembly GCF_053919585.1). Lineage (NCBI taxonomy): Eukaryota > Metazoa > Mollusca > Cephalopoda > Sepiida > Sepiolidae > Euprymna > Euprymna scolopes. Next base: position 35,849,613 of record NC_136507.1, on the reverse strand, counting down.
CTAAGGTTATTTTAATGTAGAGAACTTCCAGCTACTCCAAGAAAGACACTTTGGATTGGTATGAAAAAATATATTCCTTTTTCTAGAATAACTACACCATCATTGGCCGAGAGCAGAATAGATAAAGTGTAATAGAAAACTGATGTCTTTATTCGAATTAAACGCCCTGAAAATAAAAAGAAACAATAAGAAAAAAAAAACAATGTGTTCGAGGTTAGAAACAGATATTACCGAATGAAAAATAACCATAGGCATATATATATATATATATATACCGAAAGGGATAAAAAGGCTTGAACTTAACATCCTCCTTTCCTTTTCTCTACTTCTAACGCCATGAATGGGATTATTTTTCTATTCACTTCACGGCGCTTGGAAAAGAAATGGGTACGGCGTGCAAATAACTGATTCGTTGAGGAGAACACCACCCACGCCTGAGACCGAGATGAGAAATGACTTCACTGGCGTTGATGGAACAGGCCTTAGTGAACGGACAAGGCGGTCCCCATCTCTTATCGATTTAATGGACGGTTGTTTTGTTTCCGACGAACACCAGAGAGCGGGCAGTTGAATCCATGTGCACGATGGAAGAATGGGTGGGGAATTGCAGTTAAACGAAAAGCCACAGTTTGCCAATGATTAAAGACAGATCGACGAATTAGTCGAGAAGACACACACGCATATGAATTTGAAAGGAGGGAACATGAATGGTTATTAAACATTATTCTTGAATGTTCAAGGAATCTCTGTATATAAGGAAATCTTGCATGATAGTTCATCCCGTTCAAGAAAATCGTGACGAAATATTAAACACAAACAGAACCCAGAATTAATGCCAGGCATTTTCTTTTCATAAATATTCAACACTATTTGTAATTTCATTGATGGAGAAATATATTGAATCATCAAATATATCTATTTCTTCCTTCCGATGTCTCCGTTCAATCTCGAAAGACAAAGAATACCCCCTAAATGGGGAAACTACGCATGTAATTGTGAGGCAAGGGTTGCGCAATAATCACCCATCCCTTTCCTTAATAGGCACTTAAGGACAGCGACAAAGAAAAAAGGATTACATGTGGCAGAAAATAGTACAAAGAGGAAAATACGTAGTATATGCCGAATTAATAAGAGTATTAAAAAACAGACAAAAAGGAATGCTTGTTGCTATGTAGAAAAATAAATCTGAAGCAGAAAATGTCGCTTGATTTGATATAAGCCTTTCTGTTTTTTTATAGTTTAAACTGTTCCTTCTTAGTTCAAGCATATTGTGAACTGCATATGTGAAACGATAGTCGTAATTTTTTATTACATTTTCACCCCAAACAAGGCAGATTGGCACTTTGTTGTAGGGGTCAACTATCAGGAACATTAGAATCAGGGGTACTATGTAGGAATTTGGGCAGCAAGATGTCTGTTCACGTTGCACTTGAACTTCTGCATGTCAGTACAGTTGAGAAAGCAGGGACCCGGAATGTAATTCCAAAGTCTAGCGGTTCTGGGGAAGAAACTACTGGGGTAGAAGGCTATCTTGCATCTAGGGATCTCTACCGTGAAGGGGTGGGATTGTACTGCTTGTCGGCTTTGTCGGGGATATTTACTTTGAAGGGGGCACAAATGCTTGCAGTTCGTCAGAGCATTCACCGTTAAAATACTTGTAGAACAGGCAGACGGATGCAACATTTCGTCGATGGGACAGAGGCTGAAGTTTAGCTAACAGTTCAGGACCTATCATATTGGTGACTCTCTTTTGAACCTTGTCTAGGAGCGAGAGACTAGTGGCAGACGCACCAGCCCAAATATGACAACAATACTCCATACATGGGCGAATGGTGGCCTTATAGAGGTATAGGATACTTTCAGGCGTTAGTAGCTTTCTAGCATGGTAAGGAGAACCCACCTTCTTCGAAGCGGTCCTGGCAATATTCTCAATGTAATTGTTCCAACTAATTTTCCTGTGAACAAAAATACGTTTATTCGTCTGGGTTCAGTAGGCCGAGAAGTTAAAAAGATGTACTTTCAGATAAGGAGTCTTTAGCCATTGCTATTGGCGGAAGGGTCAAGGAGGAGGGAAAGACCAAAGAAGGAGCGCTGACCAGACCTCCGCTGGACAAGAGAACTGGGACCTTGGGGAGTTAGTGTCACTGAAATTTCAGTACAGGCAATTGGCCGCTGCCAGAAAGAAATCAATGGTGAGAGGCTGTTGCGATAACAAAAAATTTATTTGCAAATGCTATCGAAGGAGTTGGAGAGTGCTGGACGGTTGTGGAGTCTTGTTGTCACTCAGCTTGCAGGGAACACCACGGGTTTTTAATCAGATCTTTGATGACCTGTGTGAAAGCTCCATGTGAGCCAATAATATATATAAATGAGAAATAATAGTCACAATAGAAAAGGAAAAAGTAATATTACTCATAGAAATGTAGTAGGCACATCAGAGGGTGGAGTAGTATTTTTAGTTCAACAAGAAAACGTAGTAGTAGAAATAATAGTTGCAACAAAACAATGAAAAAGAACATATGTGACAATTTGTATGCAATTATATTGCGCCACAAATACTATGATCTGCACTCGTAATTAAGGTCGTGTACAATGTGCGCTTGAACCACCGCATGGAGACGAGGACAGGACATGAAATATTGCCATTACGAAAAGCGCGGGTAGAGATACGCCGAAATGTCTCGGAAGCCATCTTGTTTAATGTAATCATGAATTCTCGAGTGATTCTCGCGTCTGATTCTGCTGACATGTTTGCAAATTAAATCCATCGCTTATATTCCAGCTGAAATATGCACCCGATTGGAGTTGGCGGCTCCATGTTGGCGGACTTGAGCAGAAATGTGAGTATTTCAATTTCAATGCAAACAAACAAGGAAGACGGTTCGCTTATCGCTTTTGAATAACATCGTGTGTGTGTTTGGCATAAGTGTAATTCTTAACGATTACGTAATTATTTACGGAAATATATTTATACGAATTAAATGACAACACAGTTTAGTGTATTACTAATTGTAGTGTTGAATATTTTAGTACTATAATTGCATTCGTTATCCTTAATGAGAAGAAGGATTAAGTCAGGGAAGGCGTTGTGTACTTTGATGTCAACTTGATCCGCTCTGTTCTATAAACACATATCACGTTACATTGTCCATATTGAGAGATCAAGAGAGGAAATTACTTAGTTTACTTGTAAGCACATACGTGTGGACGTTCTTTAGTGATATGAGCGGATATGATATAGTTAAGTAGTAATTATCGACATCTCTCCCTGTCTTCATCTCCTCTCTAAGTATTGGAAATAGATGAACCCAAACGAATAAACCTACTCTTGTTTTCAACCGTTGTCTCTTTTTGGTCTTTTGATTCAAGGGTATGATTAGAGTTATTTGTAAATGGCGCCTCTTCAGTGGGCCTAAATCACGATAAATAGTCGAGTAGGACGCACAGTTAACTTAGGTATATTAGTGAACTTTAATGAATGAGATCAGAATTAAAGAAAAGTTTGTTTGATATATTTTTGGGTAGCTGTCTTATTTCAACAAGTCCCGTCATTAGTTTTAGTCTATTTTTAATAATATGCATATAAAGTAAAGGATGTGTAATTGTTTTTATGGCGATCAACCATTTACTAAGACTCGGATGTTACTTTAGGACAAATGTTAAATAAATCGTAAGATAGCGTTTAATGATTTAGAATAATGGATAGAAATTATTCCAATAAAAAATTAATTATCGAAGAAGACAAATCAAGATTTATTGGATTATATTAGACTTAAATACGACCATACTGTAGTCAATCAAGGACTAGAGTCTAGGTAACTTGTTTCACCGATGGGAAGTCAATGGAAATAATATTTGCCATTGAAGTTTCGTTTATTTCGTACTAGCAAGCAGACCCGAGGTTGCCCGAGATTATTCCGATAGAAAACTGAGATCACGGTTTTTTATTTCGTACTAGCAAGGAGACCAGGCGTTGCTCGAGATTATACGATACAAAACTTATCTAAGAACACTTTTTTATTTCGTACTGTAACACAAAGGGCCCGGTCTAAGCCGGTTGGCATGCTAGTATATATATATATATATGTGTATATGTGTATATACATATATGTATTTATATGGATAAAAATGTGGCACGCGTCTGCAGATGGAATGTGATAAACATGACAGCTAAATCAAAATTGTTTCAATATTTCTCACGAATGTAAACAAAATTTGTTATTGTTTGAAAAGGAATGTAGCAATTAAAGGAATCTGGTTATGTTAATGTTTTTAAAAGTTGACAGAAAAAGTGATACAAAAAGATTGGCAGATTGAGATTTGATTGTAAACCAAGCGGACGCAACTATATCCTCCTCTCTGTCTCTCTCCCATTCCTCTCTCTAACCACCATAACAGAGAAACAACGAGGAATAAAAACGGACTGTTGCTTACACCAAATATGTTGTTGTGTATTTGAATTCTAGAAAAAAAGGTTCATAATATAACAGTACTAGCAAGGAGACCCGACGTTGTTCGAGATTATTCCGAAACAAAACTTATCTGAGAACACCTTTTTTATTTATTATTAGCAAGGAGACCCGACGTAGCTCGGGATTATTCCGATACAAATCTTATCTAAAAACACTGTCAGATGAATAACGTGCATGAAGTAAATTTGTCTGAAATTTAATAAAAATCGATCCATCCATTGTGGAGTCTATAGGAAACGAACTCTCTCCCCTCCCTTTTTCTCTCTCTCTCTCACACACACGCGCGCGCGAAAACTAAGTTTCTTTTATATAATAGTATACATTGATTTATTGTAACCAAAACCCCCTTAAAATTCTTTGTAATGAAAGCAAACGGTATGTAGCCACAAAAACAATTCGATTTCTGATCTATATATAATGTGCAGGTCCAGTATCCGAGAGTTCGAAGGGTTCTATTTTTCTCGCCACTTCTTTTATTATTCCCATACTTATTTATCTCATTTGCCTAACCTCGCAACATTTGACATATTTGATCGTAAGAATTTTTGGTAATTAGCGGATAGTGCTCGGCCTGCTCGGGTCGTAAAATACGCGTAACCAAAAGTCCCGGGAAAATATACAAAAAAAAATGTTGTTAAAATTTAACCATACATTATCTGTTCTGAAGATAATAACTATATAGCTATCTCTTCTTGGTTGTCCATCGTTATCCGTTAATGAACATTTTTTGTGAGTTGTTTAAATATTACAACCCTGGACTCACATTTACGCTCACAGATTGAACATGCAAAGAACGGGGCCCGGTGAAGCAGGAGTGGCCTGCAGAAAATGTTCCTTTGAACGCTTCTCTGTACGGCCCGTATTCGCTGCTCCTTAATATAGTCCTCTTTTTGTTAGCAGAAGGAGTGCCAGAGATCCCTGCAGGAAGCAAGTTCCTTTAGTGAAAAGGAGTCTATCTGAAAACGAACAAGCGCTTCCAGACTGGGACAACATTTTTTTCAAGCACAAGGTGTTACTATTTGTGAAGCTGCGTGTTATATCAATTTATTTGGATCTCGTATTTGTTAATACAAAGCCACTTATTCATTGAAGATCATATATATATATATATATATATATATAGATATATATATATATATATATATATAGGAAATGGTAATTAATAAAAACTGAAGAAAGTGCTCAGTACTGTTGTAGAGAAAATATGCTTTTTATTTTTTATTACCGTATCTTTCTGTTAAGTTACATTATTGTTTCAGCTACCCGGCCGTTTTTTTTTTTTTTGGCCGTCTGTAGCTTCCTCAGTCTTTTACCGTTCGTTATTATGGGATGAAAGAGTGAACGAGTGAATGAGGTCAGGGGGTGCGAGGAGGGGGAAAGAAAGAGAGTAAGGGGACAAGGGGGAAGGTGGGAGGGGGCGCTTGGTATGTCAGTAATGTTTTAGTTTTGGAGTTTAAGGAACTTGTGGGGGAGGGTCTGGGAAGCTTATTTCATCTTGAGTTGAGCATATTGAGAAGTGATATTGAATGGCCATTAGCGTATAAAGCGGTGCTCTTTGTGTAAACAAATCGAGCTTAGGTATTTCGGGCGATGTCAAAACATCGTTAATTCACGACTCGAACAGCAGCCGCCGATTAGCGTAATGGTTAAGAGCCTTTACTGTCGTACAGGTGGTCGGGTTTCAATCCTGGCTTGAGATAGACGCCTGTCTATGAAACTGTGAAACAGCGAAACAGTACCGTATGTGGATGACTCTCTCTCTCTCTATGTATATATATATATATATATATATATATATATATATATATATATATATATATATATATATATATATATATATACTACTTGTATATACCCGGCTTACAAGGCTGAAACATATGATCGAGCTGAGGGTTTAGTCACACGCTATGTAAAATGCCCCAAATATCCTAACTTCTTACGATTTTCCTGAAAGTGTACTACACTGGACCAATGGACGCATAATAACCCAACTGTTTTCTCCTTTGAAAATTAAATGTAAAATGATTTTCATAGCTTAAAGGAGAAATAACTCGTACAGGTTAAATGATTAAACTTACGTCCATTTTTTAAAATCTGATGTCGCTTAATAATAATTCAAAATAAATTAAAATTTAAATTAAATTAAAAATAAATTTGATAAATCAACTTTAAATAATATTTCTAAGTAGGACAATTAAATAAATTTTATTGCAACAAATAATGAATGAATTTCGACCGAAATGTTTTTAAATGTAATTTACAATTGAAGTTGTTTGATGAGTAAGGATTTCCTTTGAAAGGGTGTAAACATCAATTTGTGTTTTTCCACGTATTAAGTAAATTATGAACAAATAAACAAGCTGAAAAAATACGATTTTATTGTTACAATGAATATATAGTAGTGATTTCAAAAGTAAAAACAGAATAATAAAGTGTTGACCTGATTTCAAAAGTTTCAGAAAATTAATAAAGTTTAAAACTGATTTTAAAAGTTTAAAAAAATTAATAAAAATTTAAAACGGATTTCAAAATTTTGAAAAATTAACAAATTTTAAAACGGATTTCAAAAGTTAAAAAAAAATTAATAAAGTTTAAAACAGATTTAAAGAGTTTTAAAAAATTAATAAAGTGTAAAACTGATTTAAAGAGTTTTAAAAAATTAATAAAGTGTAAAACTGATTTAAAAAGTTTTAAAAAATTAATAAAGTTTAAAACTTATTTCAAAAAGTTTTAAAAAATTAATAAAGTGTAAAACTGATTTAAAAAGTTTTAAAAAATTAATAAAGTTTAAAACTGATTTAAAAAGTTTTAAAATATTAATAAAGTTTAAAACTGATTTAAAGAGTTTTAAAAAATTAATAAAGTTTAAAACTTATTTCAAAAAGTTTTAAAAAATTAATAAAGTTTAAAACTGATTTAAAAAGTTTTAAAAAATTAATAAAGTTTAAAACTTATTTCAAAAAGTTTTAAAAAATTAATAAAGTGTAAAACTGATTTAAAAAGTTTTAAAAAATTAATAAAGTTTAAAACTGATTTAAAGAGTTTTAAAAAATTAATAAATTTTAAAACTGATTTAAAAAGTTTTAAAAAATTATTAAAGTGTAAAACTGATTTAAAGAGTTTTAAAAAATTAATAAAGTGTAAAACTGATTTAAAGAGTTTTAAAAAATTAATAAAGTTTAAAACTTATTTCAAAAAGTTTTAAAAAATTAATAAAGTGTAAAACTGATTTAAAAAGTTTTAAAAAATTAATAAAGTTTAAAACTGATTTAAAAAGTTTTAAAAAATTAATAAAGTTTTAAACTGATTTAAAAAGTTTTAAAAAATTAATAAAGTTTAAAACTTATTTCAAAAAGTTTTAAAAAATTAATAAAGTTTAAAACTGATTTTAAAAGTTTTAAAAAATTAATAAAGTGTAAAACTGATTTAAAAAGTTTTAAAAAATTAATAAAGTTTAAAACTGATTTAAAAAGTTTTAAAAAATTAATAAAGTTTAAAACTGATTTAAAAAGTTTTTAAAAATTAATAAAGTTTAAAACTTATTTCAAAAAGTTTTAAAAAATTAATAAGGTTTAAAACTGATTTAAAAAGTTTTAAAAAATTAATAAAGTTTAAAACTTATTTCAAAAAGTTTTAAAAAATTAATAAAGTTTAAAACTGATTTAAAAAGTTTTAAAAAATTAATAAAGTTTAAAACTGATTTAAAAAGTTTTAAAAAATTAATAAAGTTTAAAACTGATTTAAAGAGTTTTAAAAAATTAATAAAGTGTAAAACTGATTTAAAAAGTTTTAAAAAATTAATAAAGTGTAAAACTGATTTAAAAAGTTTTAAAAAATTAATAAAGTGTAAAACTGATTTAAAAAGTTTTAAAAAATTATTAAAGTTTAAAACTGATTTAAAGAGTTTTAAAAAATTAATAAAGTTTAAAACTTATTTCAAAAAGTTTTAAAAAATTAATAAAGTTTAAAACTTATTTCAAAAAGTTTTAAAAAATTAATAAAGTTTAAAACTGATTTAAAGAGTTTTTAAAAATTAATAAAGTGTAAAACTGATTTAAAAAGTTTTAAAAAATTAATAAAGTTTAAAACTGATTTGAAGAGTTTTAAAAAATTAATAAAGTGTAAAACTGATTTAAAGAGTTTTTAAAAATTAATAAAGTGTAAAACTGATTTAAAGAGTTTTAAAAAAATTAATAAAGTTTAAAACTGATTTAAAGAGTTTTTAAAAATTAATAAAGTGTAAAACTGATTTTAAAAGTTTTAAAAAATTAATAAAGTTTAAAACTGATTTGAAGAGTTTTAAAAAATTAATAAAGTGTAAAACTGATTTAAAGAGTTTTAAAAAATTAATAAAGTTTAAAACTGATTTAAAGAGTTTTAAAAAATTAATAAAGTGTAAAACTGATTTAAAGAGTTTTAAAAAATTAATAAATTTTAAAACTGATTTAAAGAGTTTTAAAAAATTAATAAAATTTAAAACTGATTTAAAGAGTTTTAAAAAATTAATAAAGTGTAAAACTGATTTAAAGAGTTTTAAAACTGATTTGAAGAGTTTTAAAAAATTAATAAAGTTTAAAACAGATTTAAAAAGTTTTTAAAAAAATAACATGACTAAAGTGTCATCTACTAGAATTGAACCTAAAACATTTACCTTTCTACCCACGTATCCTACAGTTTTAGCTATCGACGGATGAATAAGCAAGATTTAAAATTAAACTACTGTATTATATAAACGAGTTTTAGCATGCAAAAATGTAAAAGAAATATGTCGTCAACTCAAAATCAACTTTTTGCATTTCAACTTGCCGACACCCTCGTTATTCATATATAAATGTTAAGAAAAGGGTTACGTTTTATCAAACATCATTGGTGTGTGATCACTGGTTCCAGTTTATTTCTCTTATGTGACCAGTAGTGTAAGAGTTTATCAAGTAAGCATTTACACACACATCTGCCTCTACTGTTTTATTATGTAGATAATGGCGATAATATAAAGTGCAGAAGATTAATCATAAGTTTTCGACAGTAAATGAAAGCCCTTAGTCAAGTTGGTCTTTTGTAATTTATATATTTTCTATTGAATGCTTGCAGTCGCTTCAATTCTACATTTACATTATTTGAGAAAATTAAATTTTAGTAATAAATATAAATTCTGACATATTCATTATAGTGATCGTTAAAAGAGAAAAAAAAAACACTTTCATAAACAGTTAATAAGGACTCCGGCAAACCTTTTTAAATAATAAAGCGTTTTGTCGTAACGAAAAGAACGTTACAACTAAAATTTACCGTTTGAATTTCAGTCACGAAGCGCATGGTAATAAGGAGAGATTAAAAAGAAATATATCAGAGAGCAGACGCAAGTATGACAGCAGCAGCAGCAGCTGTAGTAGCTAATGTATGCAAATGACCGAGCTGTGTGGAAAATTATCTAATATATAGGAGGCAAAATGGATGCGAGCGTTTATTTTTGTGTGTGTGTGGGAGGGGTTCTCGCGTCGGTTAGATTCAAGAAGAACTTTTCTTTATACGTCCTACATCGTAATATCTCAGATTCGAAAACGGGCATCGTCTTTATGTTTTTTTTTGTTTTATCGAGGTTTAAAAATTCCCTCCATTCCGTCGTTTCGAGTGTTTTTTGTCTAAATCGAAATTAATCGAACGCAAACGCCAGGCCTTCGGGCCGTGTTGTATCTGTTCTTTAATTGGTCCTTGATTAATGCAGGAGAAATCCTTTATACTGAAACAATTAATATTTATTTGGATACGGCCAGAGTTCGCCTTTTTTCTGGGGAGCTGATACTCCCCACCATTAAAAACAACCTTCGTGAGAGGTTTAAAAGCAACGCCATTCCTGCAACTCATCTTTTTAATTGATTACATTAAATTTGAACGCTTT
>NC_136507.1:35799242-35831742 GCF_053919585.1 Euprymna scolopes | reverse complement strand
TGGTTCCCCCACCAGACTTGTTTGGTGAGGAGGGCGGCTAGTCTCCCTGAAGGATTAAAAACAATACCTTCCAAAGGGCGAATGAACTCTTTTTCTGGATCAACGGCCAACTAGCACCGTGTATATTTGTGTGTGTATACGTGTATTGGGGTAGAGAGGACTCCCGTGGTGAAGGCAACCTTTCTAGGAGAAGCATATCTCTGATTTAAAAAAACCATAAAGCGGGAGACCAGTACCCGCATTAAGCTGGTCTGCAGTTTAATTTGTTGCTGGCTATCTTGCTCTTGCTTGTTGCTGGATCTCAACATTTTGAACCGAGAGAGAGACTTAGCTGTCGTACAAAGCTAAGACTCTGTAACATCATCTTTGTATAGATACTCCCTCAGGCATTTGGGCTCATGGACTTTAAGTGTCTGAGGGAGTGGCACTCGTCTGACAAGACGTTGCAATCATCATATACATAATTTAATATAATGAAAGTGAAAGATATTTGCATGTAAATATATGGATATATACATATATATGTGCGTGTGTGCGCGTGTGCGTGTGCGTGCGTGCGTGTGTGCGTGTGTGTATTGATTAGATTGGACTGTCCTTGAGTGAAATATCAATTATACATATGCATATTAATGCATAGATATATGCGTACATACAAATATATATGCACACACACACACACACACACACACACATATATATATATATATATATATTTAACAAGAATATACATGTGATATTTAAATATTAAAATATGCATATACATATGTTTATACGTACATATATATATATATATATATACATATTTATAATATATATATATGCATAAACATATGTATATACATATTTTAATATAATGAAAGTGAAAGATATTTGCATGTAAATATATGGATATATACATATATATATATATGTGTGTGTGTGTGTGTGTGTGTGTGTGTGTGTGTGTGTGTGGTGCGTGTGCGTGTGTGTATGTGTGTGTGTGTATTGATTAGATTGGACTGTCCTTGAGTGAAATATCAAATATACATATGCATGGGATAAGTGAAGGCCTTGGATAAAATTCCACAGTAAACTGCTTTGTTGTGTTCAAATCAATGATCCACACATGATTTCAACTCACACCGATTGACTCCAGGCTCGTTTCCCTTGATAACATAAGGACAATTTTAAACCGCATTAATGTGAATCGCAAAGTCACACGGATTTTCCACAGATCACAAAAGTGAGAAGTTACAGCTCAGTTGTAATTTATTTATGCAACTTTGGATGCCATAAAACAAAATAATACATTTAGAACGAAGAATTTCCGATTTGATTCAATCATTTCAGTTTTTAAGATGGATATAAAAACAAGTGACTTTATTTGGAGTTGTTTTTTTTTTTTTACTATGGAGATGTCTCACTACTTATTAAGGTATACAAGTCACTCGAGAATAAGGACCAATGAGTTTTTAGTTGACGCTGATACATCTCGTTATGATCGAGTATGATGGAATTTGGGTAAGGTATAATAATATAGGAGACAGCTCAACATGAACTTATGTACATTAGACTTGAAAACAACCATTCTATAGTAAGCCCAAAAACAGTCCCACAGTATTGTGCTCAACGTAAACAGTTCTGAAAAATAAACTTTGCTTTTTGAAGTTTGTTGAATGTTACACATATACGGAGTAAAGCAAATTGTTGAATTTTTTTTTATAGCTAGAATAATGCTTGTAGCGAATATTTGTTGGGTGGGACCATAGATTAAAGCTCAGTTGAGCACTTGACATGCAAATATCGAAAAGACAAAGGGTCTCGATACGTCTTTTCTGGGAGAAGTAGCGAAGTGAAAATGTCCTCACTCACTCAATTTCGAAAACGGCTTTATATCTTGAAATGTATGAAATGATAGACCCACTCCCAAATATGATACCAGTACTCCATTTTAGGACATATTTGTATCTGGTACATGTGGTGAACTGCATCCGATACTTTCTGGAGCCGTAGAATGCGCCTACATTTTTTTTTTATAATCAATTTCATGTAATTAAAAAAGTTAGGGTGATTTTTTTTTCAGACGCGTGTTTTACAGGTTGCTAAATATGACATCTTTAAGTGTGTCTTATTTGAATACTAGCGGGGGTACCCGGCGTTGCCCGAGTGTTTGTTTCCGGGAGGGGGGAGTTTTAAAAAATGTTATGGTAGGTAAGTAGGAAGGATCAAACCCGGAGTCATGAGTAAAAGTAGGAAAATAAAGTGTGAAAAAAAAAATAAAAAAAACAACATCTGCAACGTTAACAGTTCGGCTACCAAAAAAAGTCGATTCCAGTTGTTTAGGAAAAAAAAAAAAAAACGACTACGGTAGGTCGGCGCGAACGTGAAAATATAATGTGAATTGTCCAGCAACCTAACCACTACGCCACAGAGCACTGCAGCTTAGTTTAGTGATTTTAAATAACTTCACATGAAAGAACTACGAAGCCAAACCGGTGTTCTCTTCTCAACTGTTCCTTGTGAACGATCCCCAAACGGTGTTAAGTGGTGGCAGGGGGAGGAGGAATTTATTAGAGAGAAAATATTTTACCACTTCCATTGATCTTAACCGATTTTGGCCGTGACTTCTCAGCAGAAAAAAGTATAGAAATCTAAGATTATCGAGGAATTTGAGAAATAATAAGCCTATAACACACCTCAGATATTGTTCTGCTATTTGTGCATATTATATTTGCATAAAATATCTTGATTTTTAATCCTATTAATGTCAAAATCAGACGTGAAAAAATGAGTTCTGTGGCGTAGTGGTTAGCGTGCTGGACAAGTCACATTATATTTTCACGTTCGCGCCGACCTACCGTAGTCGTTTTCTTTTTTCTTTTTTTCCCCCTAAACAACTGGAATGGACTTTTCTTGGTGGCCGAACTGTTAACGTTGCAGATGTTTTTTTTTTTGTTTTTTTTTCACACTTTATTTTCCTACTTTTACTCATGACTCCGGGTTTGATCCTTCCTACTTACCTACCATAACATTTTTTAAAACTCCCCCCCCGTCCCGGAAACAAACACTCGGGCAACGCCGGGTACCCCCGCTAGTGTTTAATATTTGTGCGAAATTTCACAACATTCCAAGACGTATTTATTGAGAAAAGTGCGTAGGGACGTACGGACAAGGGTGAATTTACAGGTCCATCCTCCTGTCGTGGGACCAATAACACAAATTTATTAAGTAAAAGATCATATTTTATATATACAACTTCAAGTGTATTTTGGGCTTTAAAAACTGTGAATCAGAATTCCAAACCTTCTTTTAGAAGAGAAGAGTCCGTTGTGTTATTAAAATAAGTGAGGCCATTGAGTGTCAGATAACCAAAGATGTAATCATTGGTCGGCTTAGAAGTAATTATTGTGGGTGTCTATATGTGAAGTAACCCCTCACGTTTTGACTTCGTTCTTTTCCCTCTTCCATTTTGTCGACGTTTTTTCTTTTTTTTTCTCATTAGAAAAAAAAATGATGTTTTGTTTGAAATTTGACGAAGCAACACTTCCTGAAAACGTCGTCGATTTTAACGTTTCAGTAATTTTGGAAATCCTATGAAGAAGAGATAAAATTAAAATGCACTAATTCTTGTTCAGTGTTTATTAAGTGATTATGGCTACAAAGATGTCAGTTCTATCATAATCATTATTATGACAATGTCTCGAGAAAGGGACATGTAGCTACTTCAGGTAAAAAGCCAAAAAGAACGAGGGATGATCGTTACAAAGTAAGGAAATAATCAAACGAACTTTTCGGTAAAACCGAAACAGTAAAAGGAAAGAGAATTCCATAGACTTGCAGTTAATGGAAATAAGATTATTGGAATAAAAAACTTATTATAATAAATTTAAATTATGAGGTATTGGTTAGTTGATTGGTTGTTTTTGTTTTACGGCATATCAACCGGCATATCAATATTATTTAATGCCGAATCTAGTTATTTTGAGGAACGATTTTTAATGGAGTATATATATTTTTTTTAAGTAGGACTCTATTTAACCCATAGTTGGGACCCTAACAGGTACTACCACTCCGGGTCAGAGTGGACCTGGGAGCAATGGCAATTAAAGAGTGGCTCCACACTCCCCAAGGCCCGCAAGGTGGGGCCTTACCTTCGGATATAGTTTTAGGTCTTATCCCGGACCAAAGTATGAGGTATTAAAACTGCGAATAAATGGAGGCCGCTATACTAACGAGTCAAACGAGCTGAAACAAAGAAAGAAGGGAATAGATCAGACAAGACCGATAAATACGGAGACTAGCAACATCACGTTTGCAAAAAAAAATAGTGGTTTGTAAGTCCATAAGAAAGGATAGAGCCAATCAAATTACAGACACGCTCGAACTTGAAACGCGAAAGGGGTAAAGAAGGCAAAATTTTACGGTCGCTCAATTTTGCCCACATAGCCACGAGTATTTATGACGTCATGACGTAGCAAAATATAAGCTTTTTAAACGTGTGCGTGACTTGCCAAAGTTTCAGAAAAAAATTAAAGTCTTTTTTTTAAATTACATTTTCACCCCAAACAAGGTACGTTGTCACTTTAATGTAGGGGTCTACTATCAGGTACATAAGCTACAGGGGTTCTATGTCGGCAGTTGGGCAGATACGTGTATGTTCACGTTACACTTGAACTTCTGCATGTCAGTACAGTTGAGAAAGCAGGGACCCGGAAGAGAATTCCAAAGTCTAGCGGTTCTGGGAAGAAACTACTGGGGTAGAAGACTCTCTTACATCTAGGGATCTCTACTGTGTAGTGGGATTTTGCTGCTTGTCAGGGTTATTTACATCGAGGGGGTACAAGTGATTACAGTTCCTCAGAGCATTCACCGTTATAGTACTTGTAGAACAGGCACAAGGATGCAACATTACGTCGATGGGACAGAGGCTGAAGCTTAGATGACAGTTCAGGACCTATCAGATTGGCGACTCTCTTTTGAACCTTGTCTAGGAGCGAGAGACTAGTAGCAGATGCACCAGCCCAAATATGACAACAATACTTCATACATGGGCGAATGGTGGCCTTATAGGGATACAGTATACTTTCGGGTGTTAGTAGCTTTCTAGCACGGTAGAGAGAACCTACCTTTTTCGCAGCAGTCCTGGCAATACGCTCAATGTAATTGTTCCAACTCATATTTCATGTAAACGTTAGGCCGAGGAGTTTAAAAGATGTACTTTCAGATAAAAAGTCATTGGCCATTGCTATTGGAGGTAGAGAAGGTTTCTTGTAATTATTGAAGGACGCAAGTTTAGCCTTGGCAACATTGAATGTGACAATCAATTTTTGCCCCCATTCCACTACAGATCGGAGGTAATCCTCTAGTGTTTCTGCCACTTCTTTTGGTATGTAATTATTTGTTTTCCTGTCGTGTCCTTTCATTGGCTTGCTTCTTTTTTTTTTTTTGTAAAAACATTTTTATTTGTTTATTTTTATTTTATTTATTTATTTTTTTTCCAAGGCACTTTTTTTTATTTATTTTTTTTTTTGCTAAAGTAACTTTACTGGGTGTTTTTTTTCCTAAAGGCGCTTTCTAATACGTAGAAAATTTAATTTGCCACAGTTTAACGAGTTTTCTTAGGGACATATTGTTTTTGATCCAACAAATAATGCCTTTTCTGGTTTATCATAGCCGGAGAAAAAGTATTTTTAAGCAGAGGTATGATTTTATGAGCAGTGTAAGTAAATGTAAGTCCTTTACTTTTTCACTGGCTTTTGATTTTCGTAAAGGAATGTTACTGGAGTTTTGTTTTCGTAGACGTAATTTGCCAGGGTTAAACGAGTTTCGAAAACTGGAGAAAATGTACTGATTTGGTGAGCAGTTGGGAAAAAATGGAATTCCTTTCACTGGCATATTTTTTGTCAAGGCATTTTTTCACTGGCTTTTTTTTGTAATATGTATTAAACATAATTTCCCGCAATTTTAAGCGTTTTTTAAGGGTAAAATAGTAATTGATCTAACAGATGACATCCAGGGTTAATAACTTGGAACCTGGTAAAACGGATGTCGATAATAATAATGAAAAATAAATAAAATTTAATATATTTTCGATATAAATCAACTTTAAATAACAATTTTTAATAGAACACTTAACACAATTATTTCGCTAAACTAACGTACCGCTATTTTGTAAAATCTATTTCCCTTAATGTAATACGCAAATGAGGTTACTTTGTAGCGTATATTTTGCAAGAATCATATTATATATAGAAATAAATGAAATAAAGTTTATGCAAGTAAGTTTTCAGTATGAAACTCAAATACGAATTTAATGGACCTTTTGTATATATTTATTATATTGTAAACAAACACACTTACAGACAAAATTAGGAACTTATATATATATATATATATATAAATATATATGTACATATAATTTTTTAATTTTTTTTATTGAGCCCATAATAAATTTACATTATTGCTTCCATTGGATTTTCACCCCAGGAGATGAGGTAGAGTACTAATTTCATCGGAATTTATAGGTGGACCTATAAATTTATAGGTCCACCTATAAATTCCGATGAAATTGGTACTCTACCTCTTCTCCTGGGGTGAAAATCCAATGGAAGCAATAATGTAAATAATGTAAATTTATTATGGGCTCAATAAAAAATAAAAAATTAAAAGATTATATACCGCTCTATTAACATATCGAGCACTTTTATCGTTTTTTTTTACCTTATTTCCTTTGAAAAGATATATATATATATATATATATATATATATATATATATATATGTGTGTGTATTTGCAGAAAATAAAAGTAAAAAGAAAATTAAAACTAGAAAACAATCTAACTTATGTCCAGAAAAGATTAAAAGAATAATTCCAATATTCTACACAAACCATAACAATTGACCCCTTCAACATGTTCTGAAATACTCGAGATACGCCATAAGCAACATTGAATCCTTACTAAAAAAAACTGCGCTCATATACGCTAGCTGCAATATCGAGAAAACAAATATAATATAAAAGGATATAATCTTCGGAGATTTTATTAATAAATCCTGCCTGCCTGTGCACACACACACACACACAAACACACACACGCACACACACACACACACACATATATATATATGTGTGTGTGTGTGTGTGTGTGTGTGTGTGTGTGTGTGTGTGTGTGTGTGTGTGTGTGTGTGTGCATATGAGAGGGAGAAATGACGTAGTAGAGATTAAATCGCTACAGGTAAAGAAACAACGCAAACAATTTCATAAGATGATTTAGAAACAAACAAGAAAATAATATAGGGAATACAATATATATTCAACAACTCGCTCCTGGGCAACGCCGAGTTGTCTCTGCAACAATAATCATGATATCAAGGATTGGTGGGCATATGGATATGAAAGAAAGATCGAAAAGTTTTATTAAACGCTGAAAGAAATGCGTGTTTAATATAAAACCGTGTAAAAATGCGGCAAGCTTCGTGGGCGAAAAACTGTTAAAATGGCCGAAGAAGGAGAGGTTTGCGTCACGCGTTTTGAGATTTGCGAATATTTCAATGACAAACAACGAATTGAAATGGGTGAGTACGAAGAGGGAGCGGGTGTCGCCGGGTTAAGTAGGAGTGCTAGACACAAGAACATGTAACGAACAGAAGCTTTACTGTTGTCTAATAAAAATATAGTCGGCTCAAATGTGAGCGTGGAAGCGGCCATTATACAGTGTATCATGTTTGAAACGGCGCATTATAAAGATGAAGGCAAACGTAGAGTTGTATAAAAAGGATATTTATGGAGATGAGGATAGAGTGAACGGGAATGAGAGAAAAGAGAGGTTAAAAATTAGAAAGAGAAAATGAGGGGAAGGAGTAAGGAAGCAGAAAAAGACAGAACGGGTACAAGGATATGGTGGAAAGAGGTAGTTATATACAGAATATGAACACACAAAGAAAAAGTTTAGAAAGCGAAATACAATGAGAAACAGAAAAAAGAGAAAGGAAAAAGATGGAGGAAAGAAGGAAAGAATGTTGGTTGGTTGGTTGTTTTTGTTTTACGGCATATCAACCTCTTCAAGGTTATTTAATGCCGAATCCAGTGATTTTGAAGAAAAGTTTTTAATGAAATATTTTTTTTCAAGTCGGTTTCTATTTAACCCATAGTTGGGACCCTAACAGGTGGACATGGGAGCAATGGCAATTAAACGTGGCTCCACACTCCCCAGAGTCCGCAAGCTGGGGCCTCACCATCGGATATAGTTTAAGGTCATCTCCAGGACCGAATAAAGAATGAAGATAAAGAACAGACAAGATATGAGTTATGAGACGAAGAGATGGGGGGTTTAAAAGGCTAAAAGAGAACGATTAATACAGAGAGATACTTGGAAAAGCATAAGTAAAAACATGAAAGAAAAAGAGAAAGGATATTATTAATGAAATAACCAGAGAAAGAGCGAGAGAGAGAGAGAGAGAGAAAGAGAGAGAGAAAGAGAGAGAAAGAAATCGCATTATATATAAAAGGAAATAGGTGTACAAATCTAATATGTAGACAGCTATATGTCTGTCTCTCTTTCTGTCTGTCTGCCTTCCTCTATATTTTTAAAATTCTATTTCATCCAAAACTAAAAGTCGCAAGGAAGCGCTAGGGGTCTCAAATGATTTACATTTTACGGATCCTTCTTTTATAGTTGTTTAGCCAATGAAAATAGTTTTATCTTTTATAGTTTTTTAGCCGATGAAAATAGTTTTAACTTTTATAGTTGTTTAGCCAATGAAAATAGTTTTAACTTTTATAGTTGTTTAGCCAATGAAAATAGTTTTAACTTTTATAGTTGTTTAGCCAATGAAAATAGTTTTAACTTTTATAGTTGTTTAGCCAATGAAAATAGTTTTAACTTTATAGTTGTTTAGCCAATGAAAATAGTTTTAAATGGTCAAAAATGGATCAAAATTGAAAAATCGATTGTACATTTTGTCATTCACCTTAGTTTATTTTTTTAAATTTTTAATCAGTTCAGGTGCCTGTCACGTTGTTTCAGTAGTAACGTCGCCAGTTTTGATTACTACAGTTTCAGTTTCAATTCTAACCGATGGCACTTAATTACTTATTTTTTTACTTTTAAAATCAAGACTCTGGAATATATATTTGAAATCAGGACGAATTAAAATATCATGTTTAAGCGTATTTTACACCTGGACAAAGCCGGTCGCCCCTCCCGTTTGTAATAATCTAATGTATAAAACTCAGTATGCCTGTTTGTCTGTATGTCTTGCTCCATATTTTTTAACTCTAACATTTCCGAAGCTAAAAGTCCCAGAGCGGGGCTAAGGGTCCCGAATGAATACTTTTTTTACTTGACCGTTCTTTTTTGAGTCTTTAGCTGATTAAAAATGTTTTTAAGAGGTCAAAGCATGTTATACATTAACCTCAGTTTATTTTTATTCAATTCGTATGCGTGTCACGTTGGTACAGTGGTAACGTCACCAGCTCTGAATGCTACAGATTGCTTTTGGTTTCTCTTCTAGCTGATGGCCACCAAATACAAGATTTTCTTTTGAAATCACAAATCTGTAAAAATATATACCATATCTGGACAAACAAAAATTATCATACTTAAGCGTGTTTTATGACCAAGCAAAGCTGTGCAGTCAATCATCCACTCGTAAAGAATACTTTCATAATATTAACAACGAGTGACGATTTCAAGAGTAAATACCATTTTCTATTATGTTTTTATGCTTTTTGTTAGCATATGATACCTGTCTCTGTCTCTGTCTGTCTGTCTGTCTGTCTGTCTGTCTGTCTCTCTCTCTCTCTCTCTCTCTATATATATATATATATATATATATATATATATATATATATATATATTACTCTCTGTCTCTGTCTCTCTCTCCATATATATATATATATATATATATATATATATATATATGGAGAGAGAGAGACAGAGACAGAGAGTAAGATGATTGATAATTTTTAATTAAAATTAAAACTTAAAAATCGGTTTCACAAGGAAGAACAAACAAAATCAATAAATTGTACGATCGTTTCGGAAACGATGTTTTTATTGAGATAGACAATAAGTCTTGGACAATAATTTTATCATTTAGTTTTTTGAAACAAAGTCTCCTCATCAGCAAAATAATATTGGGTTGGGTGTGTGTTTTAAAGACACCAAAAATAAAACTAGCGTTTTCATATAAGTAAGGCAGATGTGTCTGGAAAATATTTAAAATATAAAGGAAAGCAGTTACTTTTTGATGTTGATAAACAAAGTAAGATGAATTGAGAATGATAATGAAAATAAAAATAAAATAAAATCGATTGGGAAGGTGAAGTTTAGATTTGATATTTTCAGTATATCTAATAAAAAGATATATACCTTTTATTGGTTCGTCTTTTAAACCTAGTAAGTATCATCGTCAATGTATTCGTTGGGATGTTAAATGTAGTTTATGAATGCTAGAAAAAGTTGATGTATACAAACTTACAAAGCAAACGCCAATAGAAGAATACTACCAGTTAAAATTATTAGTAACGCTATATTTGAATTCAACTTAAGTATTTCAATTACCAAGGGAGATAATTATAGTCAAATAGAAAAATAAAAAAATTTATTGCTCAAAGGGAGATTACCACTAATTAGTTATAAGTTAATTTTTATATAATAGTTTAGAGATATTAATATTAATAAAATCAATAATAGTAATAAATGAATCTTATTGGTAGTAATTAAATAATAATATTATTTTAATATTAATTATAATATTTATAGAACTAATATTAATAAAAAATGGTAACATATAAATTCAAAGTGAAATAGATAATAAAATAAAATAGAAAATAATTGCAAAATATCAGATAAAATGATAAAAAATAATAGTAATAAAACTATAATAATAGTTATTAATTTATGTATGTGTTTATACAGAAAAAAAAAAAAAATATATATATATATATATATATATATATATATATATATATATAGAGAGAGAGAGAGAGAGAGAGAGAGAGAGAGAGAGAGAGATTTATAAAATATATATGACGATTAAGCTACACTAAATGTTACGCGTTTCATCCACTCTAGGACTCCTCAGGCTTATGCGCATAAGCCTGAGGAGTCCTACAGTGGATGAAACGCGGAATATTCCGTGTAGCTTAATCGCCATATATATTTTATAAATTACTAACTAGCTCTACCTACGTATTGAGCACTTTTGAAGTAAATACTTAAAGTTTACACATAAATATATACTTTCGTATATTAATTTTATATGAGTAAATTAAGTAGTTATATTATATATATATATATATATATATATATATGTATATATATAAAGAGAGAGAGAAAGTGAGATTAAAGTGAGGGCGAGAGAGATAAATTGAAATAATGAGAGATGGTAGGACACTAAGAGAGAGTGTGTGTGTGAACGAAAGAAAGAGAAAAAGAGAGAGAGTGTATGTGTGTGTGTGTGTGTGGACGAGAGAGAGAGAGAGAGAGAGAGAGAGAGAGAGAGAGGAGCTTGCATGAGAGGAGGGTCTTGAAAAGGAAAACGTAAGTGAAGTCGGCATTGCATGTATTTATAAGCTTTAGAATAAAACATTACAATTCTGGAAAATATATTTAATGTATCTGGGATCAGGTATTTAAAAAGTAAACGAGAAGAAAATCGAGAGATTATGAAATCTGACAAATGTTTAACAAACAAAAAAAAAATTTAATCCACACAAGAGATAACAACATTAGCTAGGACATCGTGACCTCGAGGAAAGAGCCTTTTCCTCGCTAATTTCTTTACGTCGTTTCTTAGATCTTTCTTACTTCAACATTATTTTCAGGAGTTTCTTTACAAACGTATTTTTCTTGCAAGATATCATTTTAAAGCGATTCTGTGTTGCGTTGTAGCTGTTTCATGTTAAAAACGGTAAATCGTTAACTCTATTCCGAAATGAAACCCAAGAGGCAATTAACTACTTGCAGATAGACATATGCAAGCGTGTGCGTCTTCTTTCATATAGATAAAACAACACGCGTACGAGTAATTCATAGGACGTTCATTAATTCGTTTAATAAGCCACGCGAAATCCGTTTTTGACAAAAGGATTGTATTTCTCATATTGCCTTAATATTCACAATACCAAAAATGTATTTCTCTATCGCCTAAATAATAAAGATTATGATTTTTTTAATGCTGAAATTGTATAGCTCCCACCGGCGCTATCTTAAATATTTCAAATTTCAGAATTCTAGAAAATTAAATCTCAGATCTAATAGGCCGCACACTATAAGCCAAGATCCAACCCATGCAATTGATAGCATAGGACGACCATTAACTCGTTTACTAGCTTAGCAATGTGCAACCCGTTTTAGGTAAAGATTTTTATTCCTCATATTACGTGTAGATTTATCACAACAAAATGTAAGCAAAATTTTAAATGTAGCATATTATTTTCTGGTAAGACTCTCCGTCGCCTAATGAATAAAGATTTTCTTCGAAAATACTGACGTTTTCTAGATTCTTATGGAGCTATCTTAAATATTTCAAAATTCATAATTCCAAAAACAAAAGGAGTATACGATTTAACAGGACCCACAGTGACATTTTTTACCCCTAATTTAAATACAGGGTGACCCCCCCCCCAAAAAAAAACAGAGGACATTCAATTGTTTTTCTGAACATTTTACAGTCAACGGAGAAAAAAAGGCCAAAGACCCTAGTATGTTGACGTGATGTTTTGAATATAATAAACTAGTTATGACCAAAGTTTCATTTCATTCGGATAAAACACTAGTTGGGGTCCGTTTCTTTTTGGGTCACCCTGTATTAAAATTTCTTAATTCCAAAAAAGAGTACTAGGCCTAATAGCCAAGCTTCAACTATTTCCCATCATCGCAATGTTCTATCAATGCATTTGTTTTATACGTATTTTAATAGAATTGTTCAATAGCACTCATTGTACTGGCGCCCTTTCGACGTTCCTTACTGCGATCAACCTGGCCAGAGACAAAAGCACACCTTTTCAATTTGGAGGAACCCAGGTGCCAGAAAACCTATTTTAATATTTTTTCCTTCGGACTGCGGGAATTTTCAACTGACTTTCCGCTTCCTGTTATCCTTACCGTACTGGCATAAATATTTTTTCTTACATATGCATCACCACTTATCAAGGCCCAGAGGCCACTCGAGGATACGGGTTAAATAGCATACATTAGTCAATTGGACCATACAGTAATTGTCAGGAATGGAAATTCAGTAAATTTGTTAACTTACGGAAGAACGGCTTATCAGGAATTTTTAATGTAATGTGAACAAACATATACCTTATCTTTTTCAGTAGACACGTTAGATATGGCCCCAATTAGCAGTTTATTTCGTTTAGCTTCCATTATGCCATTTTCGTTTTGAATAAGAATAAAGTATCAAACTGTTTAATCTCTGTTCTCATAATTATGTGCACGGCACAATCATGTTGACTCGCCGGTTTTCGTCAGATCACTTAAGTTAAGAAACAATGAGCCTAGCCAGTACCAGGTGGGCGACCATTTGAGAAGGCTAGGCGCGACATGTACCTTATGGGAAGGTTTGGCGTGGGGCCAGCATCCTCATCCCGAACAAAAAAGAACTCCTCGCTACAAAAGCATCTACAAAGTTGTGGATGGTTTATGCCCCTCCAATTGGACAAGGATATGGATGGATGGATAGTTATGCGAGTGTATACGAACTGACACTAAAATGATTATATACATGTACAATTTTTAAAGATCGGTAATTGCTTCGAAACAACACTGGTTATGGCGTAGAATCTGAATTCTATTCAAAGTTTTCAGTGGCAGCGTAATTACATATAATTGGCGATTAACCATTAATTCGAGTAATTTAATTAACTTAGTTTCTGTTTGTTACCTCAACAAGGTTCGTGCCATTCAGTGCTATTCAGATTAGTGCCAGCATGTTGTCGTTTCTCTCCCACTTTGTCTATGAAAACTTACAATTAACTTATGGTTGAACAGCTTGATTAGAACTGCTAACCGTACCATAACTTTCTTAATTTTTTTTTTATCTAAGTAAATATTATAACTTTTGAATGGCGGCTATTACATAAAATATTAATAATGTCTCTTGGTGGTTTAATTATCTTCCTAATAATTTTTTCGATATTTGAAATATGTTGAATGTTGTCTTTTTTCAATTTTTTACAATAATTATTTTCCTGTTGTAATATATTAGATGCACTTAGATAAGTCCAACTACAAACAAATGAATAGATTAGCGTAAGAGGTTGGAGGTTATGAAAATTTAACAGTCCAGTTCTTCGAAAAATTTCATAACATTTTTTTTCATCTCACATCTGTCGAAGTTCTCAGAAATTAAGGGTCCAACTTCCAGAGGCTAACCTTTTCTTTCTATGTGAGACACATAGACATTAGAATATTCCATTGACATCTTTATTTCTCAAACGCTAACTTAGTACAGAACATTATTTCCAGCTCCTCAGTAGACCATTTTAAGATGGTGTAGTATATATTTCCTTTTTGCTTTTTACTTTTACTGGATCCCATGACAAGAATATATCTAGTCTGATAGCGTATCAAGCTTCGTGATGTTACTTGATGTCACATCACTTGGATAAGATGCAGTATTCCTCATAAAAGTCAGTATAAGTTAGGCATACCGCAAAAATGTTATTCATGTCTAGTATACTACATCTTCTTTCTTCTATCTTCTCTTCTTCTATCTTCTTCTATCTTCTCTTCTTCTCCTCTCTATCTTCTATCTATCTTCTTTCTATTCTTCTTCTATCTTCTATTCTTTCTTTCTTTCTATTCTATCTATATAAATAAAATGAACTCATTTTTCCCGTCAGATTTTGACCTTAATAGGATTAAAAATCAAGATATTTCATGCAAATATATTATGCACAAACGGCAGAACAATATCTGAGGTGTGTTATAGGCTTATTATTTCTCAAATTCCTCGATAATCTTAGATTTCTATACTTTTTCTGCTAAGAAGTCACGGCCAAAATCGGTTAAGATCAATGGAAGTGGTAAAATATTTTCTCTCTAATAAATTCCTCCTCCCCCTGCCACCACTTAACACCGTTTGGGGATCGTTCACAAGGAACAGTTAAGAAGAGAACACCGGTTTGGCTTCGTAGTTCTTTCATGTGAAGTTATTTAAAATAACTAAACTAAGCTGCAGTGCTCTGTGGCGTAGTGGGTAGCGTGCTGGACAATTCACATTATATTTTCACGTTCGCGCCGACCTACCGTAGTCGTCCCGGAAACAAACACTCGGGCAACGCCGGTTACCCCCGCTAGTAATGAATATAATAATGTATTGTGAGAATCTACAATTTTGATTACGATTTTTTTCTGTCTAACACGAGTGGGGATAGAAAAATCAGACAATAAAAATATCAAAGGAAAGCATATGTGAACAATGCGTTCAAGACTAAAGCTTTTACCATGTTTTTTTTTAAAATATTTTGTTAACAATCTATCTTGTATAATATTACACCAAAATATTTCTTTTCAATAACTATCACTACCCTGTTTTATATCACGCCGTGAAAACCTTCTCTTACAAACTCTCTCTCTAACTTTTTTTTTATATAAGCTCAGAAAATATTCTATATTCTTTAGAGGTATCCCCTCGAATTCGATATTCTTTCTTTCATATGCTATATGGAATTTCCAACGTAACTCGTCATTTTATCCGCAAAGACCCGTTGTATAAAAGATAAAATATTAATCAATTGTAAGTAACATCTTTCTGGAGCATTACGGTCCAATCCTTAGCTTTGTTTATACGAGGAATACAGTTATTTAAGGCTTTTGCCCGATCATTCCTGACGAAAAAGAAAAGCAAGTTACCTGAGTCGATTAAAGATAAAGCTCCGTTCTAAATTGCGTACTGATCTTACAGCTTGACAGAAAAAGTCGCAAGTTCAGCAGAATGAGAGAGCGCAGGTGACATCGGTTGAGACGTTGTAGTAGTTACATACGACATGAGAAAAATATTTCGAATAATATAATCAATAGAAATTGTTGGAAAAATCTAAAAAATGAAAAGGATAATAAAAAGAAAACAATATTTGCTTGAATAAAAGAATACTGTCTTAATATAAACGATCTCTATGTATATAATTTATAATATACATGTGCAATATATATATATATATATAATTATAGTGATTCAATGAAATTTTAAAAAAAATTTTAATTAAAAAAATTAAAAAATTAAAAAAATTTACAAAATTTAAAAATTAAAAAAATTTTAAAAATTTAAAAATTTAAAAAATTTAAAAAATTTAAAAAATTAAAAAATTAAAAAAATTAAAAAATTAAAAAATAAAAAAAAATTAAAAAATTAAAAAATTAAAAAAAAACTTTATTTAAATCAAGTATTTTTTATTATTCCAAGTAAGCAAAAGTATTCTTTGTCTTACTTGGAATAATAAAAAATCCTTGATTTAAATAATTTTTTTAAATTTCATTGAATCACCATAATTTACTTTATTTGCTCTATCCTGTATAGTGAGCAATTCCTATTAAGATGGGATAATACATAGAATATTAGGACCAGTAATATTTTGTAAATCTTATAATCACATACCAGCTGATTGTTAGATAAATCTATTCAGAAGGATATATATATATATATATATATATATATATATATATATCATAAACCTGATTAATCCTAGCGTGGATGAAACGCGGAACATTCTGTGTATCTTGATCGCCATATATATTTTATAACGTACTATATATATATATATATATATATATATATATATATATATATATATATATATATATATATTCATGAAAATAAAAGTGTAGTTCATCGCTTAACTCATTCCGAC
Source organism: Euprymna scolopes (assembly GCF_053919585.1). Lineage (NCBI taxonomy): Eukaryota > Metazoa > Mollusca > Cephalopoda > Sepiida > Sepiolidae > Euprymna > Euprymna scolopes. The sequence goes on along the minus strand of NC_136507.1, from coordinate 35,814,900 downwards.
GGTTTTCAGTTTTAACACTTGAATTATACATTATAAGCCGTAAAGAAGTTCTCCTCAGAATCCGCACGTTGTAATTTCACCTTCATCTGAAAACTTTACATCTGCATCTTTATAAAAGCATTTGACGCTTCATCCGTCTTCACAAGATGATGCACTCATTAATATCTGATAACAGAAAACGATGCGGATCCCTCAACCTCATTTATCGGATCAGCGATTCGTGATCGCATGTTTGTTAAATATGCATTGATCACAGGTTCAACCGTATGGCATTCCGTTTTATTATTTTGCTTGGCTTGATGGTTTGCCACCTGAACTAAGAATCCGTTCGAAATGATCGCACAGAGATACAGAATAAAGAGAAAATACAACCAAATATATAAGAAATAAAACAAAAAATAATAAATATACAAAAAATATAGGATATTTAACTAAAATCATTAAATACAAAAAAATTTAATGCCATTTGATATTCTTTAGATATGTCAGTTCTATCTAAGCGTTTTGACATGAAAATCTTATCAACATTTTACTATAAAGACGAAAACCTCGTTTCAAAGTTTTGTGTAAAAGAAATACGAATATATCGAAATATCCTATGGCATAAGTTAAACCAAATGATATAAGGATCTAACAAGAACAAAATATCATTATGGCAATGACAAGCTAAATGGCTATTGACCTCAGGTATAAGCTATATTTCAGGATATTTTCATGAAATATATCGTATTTCTTATACAAAATACTTGAACGACATTTTCTGCTTGGTAGTGAGAATACAATTTTAATAACATTTTCATATCAAAACACTCAAGAGACATTGACTTACACTGACCTTAAGTAATATAATGTACCTTAATTTGAACTTGAATGAATTTAATCCGGAATACAGAGAGGTTGTGAGTAGGGAGAAAACAGTGACGTAAGAAGTAGTTGGATAAAAAGTTATAAAATTTGATGATTTATTACAATCAGATATTAAAACATGGAATTGTTGAAGACCACTAGACCACCTAGTCAAACGAGCTTGAACAAATGAGTAGGGAATAGATCAGTAAATTCTGAAGGAAACATACCATAATTGTGTTCAAAATGATCAGCATAACGTCTGTGAGAGAAGTTGCAGAGAGGATGAGAGAGGTAGGCAACCAATCCTAATTAATTAGTTAATTTTAACTGATTACGAGTTTAATTTCTGAATTAAGCTTGACCGATCGGTACACAAGCAGCAAGAAATATAAAGATTGCTTACAACATATGAAAGGAGTTGCGACCCATAAATAAACAGTTTTTCTGCATAGAAAATTTATTTAATTGAGAGACAATTTGGAAAAACATTTACTGAAAGGAGTACACATATTACAACTCTACATCAAGGTAGATATGCATTTATATATATACATATATACATATATATATATATATATATATATAGAGAGAGAGAGAGAGAGAGAGAGAGAGAGAAGAGAGAGATAGAAGAGAGAGAGAAAAAAGGGAGAGGGGAGAGAGAGAGAATATGTTTTTGTTAGCGATACTTTTTGAATGAATTCAATTATGTATACGAAAGTGAATTTTTAACTAAATGCGATTTGGGAATAATTTCCCCTTTGACATAGTTTGTACTGCTAAATGAGGAGCGGCATATGTATTGATTTTTTAAAAATATAATATAATAAAATACAATATATATATATATATATATATATATATATATATATATATATATGCATTATATATAATATATATGCATTATATATAATATATATGCATTATATATAATATATATGCATTATATATAATATATATACGTTATATATATATTATATATAATATATATAATATATATAATATATATATAATACATATATATAATATATATATATATATAAGTTTTCCTCCATAAGTTTTCGAGACTTTTTTCATGTTTGCACATTTATTGATAGTGTATACATGAAAATTTAGTTCCTATCGAAGTAATCTCCTCCGGCTACAATGCACTTGTAGTATCAGTCTAAAAACTTTTGAAAGGCGACATAGAAGTCCGCTTGTGTGAGCATGTCGATGTCCCTCGTCATAGCCTCTTTAATCTCTCAATTCTCTCATAATGAAAGCCTCTAAGTATTTCCTTGACCTTAGTGAATAACAAAAATGTCACGGAAAGCAATCTCTAGACTAGAAAGAAGGTCTTCTTTCTTATCTTGGTCAAATTATGTGTCAGAAGGAGTTGTGGACTGGTACGTTCGGACAAAATTTCCGCATTTTCAGTCCCTCGCGAATACGTGGGTACAGTTCCCACACTGACATCAAACTGTGAACTTATTGTCGCTATAAAGGCAAGACGGTCTATATACATGAAATTCTTTAATTGAACAATAAACTCTGGATTTCTGAGTTCCGTACTCTTTTCAGAGTTCTCATCATTCCTCACGGACTCACTGCATATCTTAAATCTGTCATGACAAGGAAAAACAAGTGACCGATTCATGCAAGATGGCCTCAAAGCAATCTGAAGTATTTCATGAATTCCCGTTGCATTTTCCCAAGATTAAAAATAATTTTTATGTCATAGCATTCTTCTAAAGTGTCCTCACATCCGAATTGCATTTTTAAATTAGCAGCTGTGACAATCAGGCTTTAGGAGGATGTAGTACAAAACCATTTGCTGAAATCATAAAAAAATGGTCAATCATCTACTAATTTGTATATCAATGACCGACTGAATTTTCAAGAATCAACAATTTTTAATGTCTGTAAGAATGTCTGAAAACGAATAGAAGGCACCTCGTAATATAAAGTAGTCAGATCAAAACCAATTGTATATATATATATATATATATATATATATATATACATATATATATATATATATATAGTAGAAATGGTAATTAATAAAAACCTGAAGAAAGAGCTCAATACTTTTGTAGAGCAAATATGCGTTTATTGTTTTATTACCGCTTTTTTCTGTTAAGTTACATTTTTGTTTCAGCTACGCGACCGTTTTTGGCCGTTATGTAGCCTCCTCAGACATTTAGACTCTGAAAAAAAAAGGTAATAAAAAATAAAACGTATATATATATATATATATATATATATATATATATATATATTACTAGATTGCCATCATCTATAATCCAAAAAACATACAACTCTCATTATGTAGGGTCTGAGATACGCCCATATCTATCTATCCTTCTAACTCTCTCTCTCTCTGTCTCTCTCTTTATATATGCATATATATATACACATATATATGTGTGTATAAAATATATATATACTAGCGGGGGTACCCGGCGTTGCCCGAGTGTTTGCTTCCGGGACGGGGGGGGGGAGTTTTAAAAAATGTTATGGTAGGTAAGTAGGAAGGATCAAACCCGGAGTCATGAGTAAAAGTAGGAAAATAAAGTGTGAAAAAAACAAACTTCTGCAACGTTAACAGTTCAGCCACCAAGAAAAGTCCATTCCAGTTGTTTAGGAAAAAAAAAAAACGACTACGGTAGGTCGGCGCGAACGTGAAAATACAATGTGAATTGTCCAGCACGCTACCCACTACGCCACAGAGCACTGCAGCTTAGTTTAGTGATTTTAAATAACTTCACATGAAAGAACTACGAAGCCAAACCGGTGTTCTCTTCTCAACTGTTCCTTGTGAACGATCCCCAAACGGTGTTAAGTGGTGGCAGGGGGAGGAGGAATTTATTAGAGAGATATATTGTGCCACTTCCATTGATCTTAACCGATTTTGGCCATGACTTCTCAGCAGAAAACTATAGAAATCTAAGATTATCGAGGAATTTGAGAAATAATAAGCCTATAACACACCTCAGATATTGTTCTGCCGTTTGTGCATGTTATATTTGCATGAAATATCTTGATTTTTAATCCTATTAATGTCAAAATCCGACGGGAAAAAATGAGTTCATTTTATTTATATAGAAGATAGAAGATAGAATAGAAGAGAAGATATAAATATATATATATATTTATATATATATATATATATATATATATATATATATATATATTTTAAGTTTGTTATTGAAATATCGTTCCTTTCAATGCATATCATTTTTGTTTAACGGATCTAGATTGTTATTTTAAAAACCAGTCACCCTTAATTTTGAGTGAAGCTCAATGTATCTATTTAATAGGTGCAGAGCATATATAGTGTAAAATTTTGTTGAAAGTTCAAAGACGTTGTTTTTTATAACCTTCGTTTATTTCCTGGATTTTTCCATTGATGAGTAGGCAATGTTACGATTTATGTTTCCATAAAAATATCCTGTCCCCTTGAAAAAATACGAAACTACAGGGTAAAACGGAAAACTAACTTCACAAACACAAAAAGATGGAGGAAGTGAGGAAGCATGACTTTGGAAACCTTTTTTCCTAAATACGATGTTCAGCATGTTAAAAATATACCTTTTGTTGCAAAAATCTAACGGATAAACATATGAAGAAGTTGATGGGCGCAGGATATTTTATGGAAACATAAATCATAAAATTGCCTACTCATCAATGAAACAGTAGTAATGGAACAAATCCAGGAAATAAACGAAGGTTATAAAAAAGAAAACGCGAGTCTTTGAATTTTCAACAAAATTTTAAACTATATATGTTTTTTATATTTTTATTACCGTTTTATCTGTTTGGTTATATATGTTTCGGATGTTTACGATGCTGATAAAATGGTAATAAAAAAATAACGCATATTAAACACATATTTGCTCTGCGATAGTATTGGGCACTCTCTTCAGGTTTTTACTAATTACCAATTTTACAAAATATATATATATAATATATATATATATATATATATATATATATATATATATATATATATATATATATATTCACCTCTCATCGGATTTTAATAGACGGAATCGCCCCATCGTTGTAAACAAGATTCACGCAAGCAAGGACACTCGGACTGTCCATAGTGTTAGCATTATATGGATAGATAAGCATATTAAACATAGTAAGATGCGGGTATTTTTATTCCTTATGAGCGGTATGTACGCATGCGCGAATGAAAGTTTAACTAGAAGAACGCAAAAGAGAAAAAAAGATGCGCTAAACGACGTGGAGAACAAAGATGGGTTTTTCCTAATTGTAAGCAAAGAGAAAAAAGATAGAGCATTCTTTTATTCCGTCAATGCAAGAGTAAAACAACAAATTGACTGAAAAAGGAAAGAAATCAAGTCTACCTATTGCTGCACATCGATGCGTGAGAGATGAGGGGAATCTCCTCACATCACGCCCAATTAAAATGTCGGCGTATATCGTTCACAGACAGTCTCGTACGAAACGAGATTTCCGACGAGATCCTGTAATTGGAAGGAAACAGTCTCTATTCCCTACGGCTTGCTTCGTTAGATAAAAGAGAGCGGCGGAAAATTGAAAGTTAGATAGCATTACTTTACATTTATTTATCTTCTTTGTAGAAAACACAATCATTTTAAGAAGACGTACCCACACACACGCGTACATACACACACATATGCAAATGCACACACACACATATATATATATTTAGAGAAAGAGAGAGAGAATACATATATGCGTATATATATATATATATATATATATATATATATATATATATATATATAGGGAGAGAGAGTAAGATAGATAATATATATATATATATATACATATATAATTATTTACTATAATAACTGTTAAATAACTACAGGCACTAGGGGTTCATCCTTTCGGGAATCTTCAGTGCATGGTGTCACGATTAACACCAGTCGATAGATTCGAACCCGACGACAGAAGCCATATCTGGCCTCATTAGCAAGGGCCTATCCATTCGGCTATCGATAAGCGCATGAAATAAAATTGAATTTTAAACATTTATTTTTCCATGATTTATACGTCAGTCTAAGTGATCCAATCATAATACGATGATCTGCACATAAGAGCTAAATTGACCGACTTAATTCAACTGAATGTACTACACAATCAGAAACGGTTCATTAATATATATATATATATATATATATATATATATATATATATATATATATATATATATCAGGTTAGAGGTATTTAAGAGGGGAACTCGTTAATTAAAGAATTAAGCGAAGTAATTTTCAGTGCTCAATAAAAAAATAATAGTATTTTTTCTGTTCTCTTTTTCTCTTTTTTGTTTTTTCTTTTGTTTTTTTTTCTACTTTTTATCCGGTTAATCTTGAAGTTCTCTTCCCCCTATCGATTCCTATGATTAGAATCTTCTTTTTTTTACATTGGCATCACCACTTATCAAGGCCCACAGACCACTCGGGGATAAAGGTTAAGAGTGTACAATAGTCAATTGGATAATATAGTAATCGTTATTAATGGAAATTCGGTAAATTTGTTAACTTAATTAGACCGGCTCATCAAGAACTTGTTTACGTTGGACTTGAACACAATCAGATTGCAGTCAGCTGGAAAGCAGAAAAACGGAAGACAGTTCGTCAGGCGTGCACTTCTAAGAAAGAAACTTTTGTCATGAAATCTACGTTTAGGTTTAGGCACAGATAAAGAGTTGGGAGATAATTGAGAGTGTTTTCGGCTAGACGAGTCTTCCTTGTGAAAGTTTGACGAGGGGGGACCATAGACTGAAGCACCTGCCATGAACATAACGATAAAGCAGAGACAACCTCGCAATATTTCTTCTGTGAGATAGAGATTACAGGGAATGGAAAAGGGCATCTCCTACGAGGCTACGAAGTCTATTTTGAACTGTATCAAGGTAAGACAAGCCCTTTCTAGCAGCTCCTGCCAAGATGTGGCAACAGTACACCATCTTTGGAAGTACTTGGCTCTTATAGAGATAGGGAATTACATCAGAAGTGAGATATCTACTGGATCGATAGTAGCATTCCACCATTTTTCCAGCGGCCTTGGCAACAGATTTAATATACCTGTTCCATTTCAGATTAGGAGTAAAGGTCAAACCCAGAAGCTTGTCAAAACATGAGCCCTCCCCAAGACGAGAGCCATTCATTTAAACTGATACCAGATGGGATCAGAGCGTTGATGATATAAAGATAGAAGCTTGGTTTTAGATGCATTAAAAGTAACCACCCACTCCTTTCCCCATTGTATCACGTGCTCAAGATCAGAGCAGAGAGAATCGGAGAGAACTTGGTCGTTAATGGTCTTAGATGTGCTACTCTAGATAGTTGGGTCATCAGCACAATTACCTACGAATGATCTAAGCATGTGATTTGGAAGATCATTAATGTAGATCAAGTAGAGATTTGGGCTCAGAATGAACTCCTGAGGGACTCCAGCATTAATACACTTAGTTTCTGATTTTTGCCCATCAACTACTATTCTCATGAACATGTCAGACAAAAATGATTTAATAATTGAGAAGATATTTCCAGCTGTACCATAGTTGAAGATCTTGTGAAGTAGACCTTTTTGTAATACCCTGTCAAAGGCTTTCGATATGTTAAGAGCAATTGTCCTAGAAAGGTTACGTCTATCGAGAGATTCACTAATCATATAACATATAAATGTAAGCATATCTGCTGTAGATCTAGCAGAACGGAAACCATATTGTGTGTCACTAAGAAGGATATTTTTGCTGGGATGATTGATTATTTCTCTATTTAACACAGATTCCAGCAACTTACTCATGGCACTCAGGAGACTTATTGGCCTGTACATAGAGAGAGCTGTTCGATTACCGAAATTTCTAAATACAGGGCATACTGATGAGAGTTTTCAGGGTGATGGGAAACAAGTTGCCTTAAGACAACGTTAAAACAGTTTTGTAAGTATGAGCGTTAGTTCTGGTGTAAGTTAATATTTAGTATTATAATTAGAATACCATCAGGGCCGGTTGCTTTACTGATATCATGGTTTTTGATTTGCTTGGCAACATCACGTACAGATATTTGTATATCGCATAGCATGTTTTCTGGTACAGGAGGGAATATTGGGGGTTGTCGGCCTTCACCGAAAAGGGTATAATAAGCTGGGAAGTTCTTGGCAATAAGTTTGTCTTTGCCTGATTCTGACGAGATTACCTCTGGTCCACTGATGATAGTTGAGAGAGAGCACACGTTTCTGTTCAGCTCTTCTCGCCTACTTTGGACTTGGCTGACTGAGCACACAACTCCTTTGCGTTCTTTATAAGTTTCTTACAATGGCTGCAGACTTTAGTCTCAATACACTGGCAATCCTGAAAGCAGCTATGGTCTCAGTACATCTATTACGTTGGAAGCAATGCAAAAGTAATTTCTGTGCGCAATGGCAGCAGCACATTCTAGAGTGAACCACGACTGGATGTTAGGTTTTTGCTGGAACCTTTTAGAGGATATGAAACGGTCTATATCTACAATGAACTATTCGGTCAGGTCTGATACTATAGAGTACACGTCCTTTTTAAACATGGAACGTAGAGGTAGATCTGATATAAATGTACGGAAGCTATCCCAGTCAGCTATAGTGTATCGATATCCTTTACGATGGAGAGGTACATCTGAGCACTTATTACATTTCATTTTTATCTTAATTGATACAACAGAGTGGTCGGAAGATCCAAGTGGAGAAAGAACAAAAATTGAACATAGTTCATGACAAGTTAGGAGACTCGCATACTGGTTGTCAGTGGCGGGAACACGGGTGGGTTCATGAACAATCTGAGTGAGGTCATAAGCAATCGAGAAATTATGACAGAACCACTCTTCATCATCGGTCTTGTTTGTGTCGGTTAACCATTCCAAATTGTAAACATTGAAATCTCCACATACGTAAATGTTAGCTGGAGGATAAGCAGATAGGAGGTTGTCAATTTTCTCAGATATGCTTTTAAAGATAGTAACTCCGCTCTTGTGGGGGCGATAGTGAGTAAATATAAACGCAGTAGTGTGCGCAAGTGCAACCCGGAAGCACATATAGGGTAAGTTACGATCTTCTCTGGAGATGTCACTACCACATGGAAACAATCTTTAATATAGGCACATAATCCATGCCCATGACGATCTTGGGGGACAGATTTGGAAGTTAAGTAAGAGTATCCTTCAATTACGAATTCATCTAAGAAAATAGTCTGTCCAATGCAAGTTTTGCTTAGAAATAATACGTCTGGTTTGGTCTCCTGTAATTGGGTTTCAACCTCTCGAAGGTTAGAACGTAGACCCCTGATGTTGGAGAAGTAGCCATGGTAGTTGGCGCTATGTTGGATGTTGGAGATCAGGGTTTAATCGTGTATTTTTTTCTTGAAACTTTTCATGATGGAGTTTTGGGATTTGAGAACTAGATCGGCAGACTTGCTTAGAGCAGGAAAGAGAGGAGAACTAAGAGAGAAATACAAACGAAGAAATATTTTTGTAGCACATGATAAGGTAATGCCGTAACAATTGCCCATTTATATGGCGTCGAGAGGTCCTATTAGAAGCTATTGCATTGTCCAGAATCCATTCAACAAATGGCAATACAGCAGCCGCTCTATTGCACCTTCTGATAGAACAGCCTCCTTAGTGGTTAATCTAAGGTTTGGGTCACTGACTCTCAGGCGTATAACGTCAGCCCAGATAAAACGTTTGTCTCCAGCGGCTTTATTAGTGACATCATTACAAGGATAGACATAGAAACAGAAAATTTCCGACATCTCTCGCACGAAATATTGCCAACCTAGAATACACCTTTTTCTTCCCTCTTTGTCAGGAAAATCACTCATAAAAATGAGGACTGAGGGACAAATAAAGAGAAGCGAGAGTAACAAGAGCTGCCGATAACGCATAGACAATACGTTCTCTGCTCTCCATTAAAAAAAAATATTTTATTCAGAATTGTACTTAATAAAGCCCAATTGGCGTGTTTAAGGGAAAGTGTTGTGATAAATCCCCTCTCACGAACTGAAAATGACTACAATTGCATTTATTTATTTATTTATTTATTATTATTATTATTATTATTATTATTATTATTATTTATGCAATCAACTTGGTAGATATAATAAACCATATTTATGGACAAGAAAAGCTAATTATTAAAAAAAAACAATAACAAAATAAAAATATAAATTAAATACTGAAGTAAAATTTAGTTATTAACATTTGAATCTAAAAGGATAAAAATTGAAAACCAATATAACAACGACTTATCTCGAAAGAGTTTAATCTCCAAAATGCAAACTGTTGAAGGGAAAGTGGGTTTAAAAATATCAGCGCTTCAAAGACATTTTTTTTAAATTAACCGTTAAAAAAAACATATTCTCCTGGGGGGGGGTCTTCCGAAATTCGTCTGGTGACGTTTTAAGAAATAGCGAGATAAAATGAAAGCGGGGGAGGAAAGGGTCTGTAAAGAGAACAGCTCAGTAGATATAATAAACAACATTTATGGACGAGAAAAGCTAATTATTAAACAAAACAATGAAAATAAAAATATAAATTAAATACTGAAACAAAATGTTGCTATTAACAATGTAATAATTAATAATCGGAAATGCCACTTAACCTACCAGCCTTCCCTATTAAATTTAATACTTTACTTTTGTAAAAAAATATATTTTTTATTTCTTCTATGAGAAAACCAGACGCCTACAGTGGCACATACGCTTTATAATGTCGCCTGGCGAGGATTTTCCATGTTCAGTGTAGCGGCTATGAAATAATTGTCTATATAAATAAAATAATATATATTTAGTAGAAATGGTAATTGCTAAAAACCTGCAGAAAGTGCTCAAAACTATTGTAGAGCAAATATGCGTTTTATTTTTTATTACCGTATTTTTCTGGTAAGTTACATTATTGTTTTGGCTACACGACCGTTTTTTGGGCCGTCATGTAGCTTCCTCAGACTTTTACAAAAAAAAACGTAAAATCTGAGGAAGCTACATGACGCCCCCCCCAAAAAAAACGATCGTGTAGCCGAAACAAAAATGTAACTTACCAGAAAAATACGGTAATAATAAATAAAACGTATAAAATATTATATATATATATATATATATATATATTCGGTACTGAGAATAAATGGCGGAAGGTGTAGGTCTCATAAACCATGTGAGCTGTCCAAAATGGTGTATCCAGGAAATATAAACATCTGATGAACACGTGCCTAAATATGCAGCAATAACTTAATTTTGCATACCAGTTTGTTACGAGACGAAACAATATTGTATCAGATAGGTTTGAAAAAGTAATCAATAAGCATTATTATACTACACTATATATATATAATTCAAATGACCTTGTAACGATGTATGTAACCCACTTTCCGATTTGCGACATCCGGTTGCGCATGTGCGCATGACCTGCGCACTGAAATATTAACGTCATTCTTTCGAAATTATTATTTAGCACGTGAAGAGTGGGGTTTAAAATAAACAAAAAACAAAAGAACAATTAGGGCGCTGGCATATTTACTTTATTATTGCGAACTTATTATTTTACATTGGAAGAGTTGCGTTTGAAATAACTTAAACGTAATACAGAAATGAACGATGTAAAAAAAGGTAGATATATAAAAATTTGAATTTGACTATAATAAGTATTATGGTATCTGTTCAGTGCACATTTATCTATAAGTATGGCAAACAACTCATAATTCAGTAACTGTGATTTTTTTTTCAAAAATAATCAATTATAATAAAGAGAACGACTCATAGAAAGCTATCTATATTCTTTTTTTTCATTTTAATATACTTTTATAGAAATGTTTCTGTTATATCAAAAAAAAACCTATTTTCTTTACGTCACAAGTGTCCCGCTCATATATGAATTCCTAGCTAATATAAAATACTGACCCAACGGGTCACAGGAAGTCTAGTATTTAATATTATTTACTCATGGAATATTAATGCAGGTGTTACCTAAGCTATTATAAAAAATGGACACACTTTATCAAAATAATTGTAATTAATTAAATTCTTTACGTCACAAGTGTCACGCTCATACATGAATTCCATAGCTAATATAACATACTGACCCAACGGGTCAAGGGTAGTCTAATATATATATATATATATATATATATATATATATATATATATATATATATATATATATAGATATAGATATAGATATATATATATATATATATACTTGAATCGTCGGAAGTCAATATATTAGATAGTTAAATGCGCGTTTCTTTATATTTATTTAGTGTTGTATTTCTTTTTTTATATTTGTATATGTATTGTGTGCATGTATGCATGTGCGTACTTATATTTATATGTATTGAAGACTGACGTAGCACCTTCTGATTGGCTATACCTTCTCCTCCTTCCTCTTCCTTTTTCGTCTTCTCCGTGCATGCGCATCACTTTCAATATACTGATGAAGACTGAAGGATCGGTCGAAAAATAGTTGTACATGTAAAAAAAGGTTTTTTTTTAATGTTTTATTAATAATATATTGTATTCCTGCATGTCAACAACAGAAAATGAACGTTTCTTTAGTTGTTATTCAATTCGTGTTTCACCAGTTAATCCATTTTTTAACATTTTCTTATCTTTCTCAACTGGTTGGAAATCGTCGTATACGTTACATCTAAGTCAGAAGCAAGTTCCCGAACACTTCTGCGTGGATTGACATCGACAAAGTCTCTTAATTGATGGTTGTCAACACCCTATGGTCGACCACTATGCTGATTATCTTCAAACCTCTTGTCGCCTCTACGAAATTTCTTAAAATTCCATTGTGCCGTGCGTTCAGTTGTGATAATTGAGTCAACCGTTTCGTTAATATCGCGAGCTGTTTTAGCAGCTTGTCCATGTAGCTTAATTGAAATAAAAATAAATATATGTTTCGCTTTTGCTAAAATGTTTACAGCCATTATTATACCAATATATATATATATATATATATATATATATATATATATATATATATATATATATATATATATATAAAGTTTTTCGGCTATCATCTCATCAGGAGCAAATCGATAGCGTAAAAATAATACTGTGTCGAAAATAAAGAGTTCTAATGGGGAACTTATGAAATGTGCCAAAAGTACTGGGACACTAAAATAAATTTATTAACGATTAAAATATTGGCACAACGAGGGAGGGGAAAAATGGAACATGCTGGTTTATACGAGTCAAAATGTGCAAGGATATTCGCCCAACATAACCAGCACTGCACTGGCATTTACATTGATATACAATATTGCTATTTTTGATGTAAGGCAAACTATCCTTGCGAAAAGACGGAAAAGCAGGTCTCGTAGTATATACCAAACGCAAGGACACAGAATAAAAGCAGGTTTCGTAGTATATACCAAAGGCAAGGACACAGAATTAAATGGCAGCGCGATGCTGGTTATGTTGGGCGAACATCCTTGCACCTTTTGACTCGTATAAACCAGCATGTTCCATCGAAGATCAGACAAGGGAGGATGGGGTCTGGTGGCTCCCTCCTTCTGCAGCCTTGGACTCTGCTATTGGCTAGCATTTGGTTGACAACCCGTGCTGTGCCGATAGATATAAAATAGAATGGTACGAGGTGCTACATAGAGCGGACTCCAAAAACCATTTAAAGATTTTGTCGTCTGTCTCTATTGCGGTGGGTCAGCCTTCTTTGTGCCGGCAAAAGGAAACATCGAACGCATTGTTTCTCTTTGGGGAACTTTGAATCTTTTCTCCCGTTTGTGTTTCTCTCCCTCGTTGTGCCAATATTTTAATCGTTAATAAATAAGTTCCCCATTAGAACTCTTTATTCTCGACACAATATTATTTTTACGCTATCGATTTTCTCCTAATGAGATGATAGCCGAAAGAGCTCTTGAGAAACTTCCGCATATTATTTTCAAAACTTTATATAAATTCTGTACCTCTAAATATATATATATATATATATATATATATGTATATATATATATATATATATATATATATATATAATAAAATATGATTGTACACATTTTAGCTAAAGAGAAACATATATTTATTTTTCGGAAAGGAAGCATAAATAGAGATGGGAGTCCTTAATCTGCGGACTTTCTTTCTCAACAGAGGGGAAGAGTTAGCAAAATGCATGAAGAAAATTTGCGTGGAAAGTATTTAAAGAAACTAAGTATAAAAAATATCATATGTAAAAATGAAATATAGAGCAATCAAAGAGATGGAGTGGAGTAAAAAGGAAATTAGTTTGATGTGAAAGGGTGTTCTTGTGGTTACTGAGTCCAAATCCAGTGAATTCAAGAAGGCTGTGAAAATAAAATATCCACGTTTTTGGTGTGAAAAAGTCCAGTGCGTGGTTTTAGCCTAAGAGAGAGCGATTTGAAGAATAAGTCGAGAAAGTGGACGGAGTTAATTAAAGGGTGAGAGATTGGTTGGTTGTTTTTGTTTTACGGCATATTAAAAAGGGTGAGAGAGGATACTGACCCAAAATCAAGGCAGTTCAACGCTGAATAGTAAGGGAAGAGATGAGCTGGCTGCCATGACAACCTATCGTTGTAAAAATAGTAATTAGGGTGGTAGGGGGCAAAGAGGAATTGGTCAGCGGAGAGAGATTAGCGGAATTTTGAACAGAGTTTTCGAGTTTTAAGCTATATTGGGGATATAAGCTTATTGCTAGAATGAATTTATCTAGAAGATTGGAGAGTTTTAGTGAGAGTTTTAGTGGAAGTTTTAGGGAGAGGTTTAGTGAGAGTTTTAGTGAATCGTACTAGTTGAGGGAAATAGAATTAGAGGAATAAGAAGGCGACTGTCGCTCGCAGACTCTAACATGGTGTAACCAATGAAAACAATAGAAAAAAGCACACTCTAATGCACGCATAATTACAAGAATTAGGTTGCACATAGTCCTCAGAGCATAGACGCCCATGCTTGCACATTCACAAAGGATAAATACATGTATATATACAGTAGCGTCCAAAGGTTAAGGAACAGTGATCATTTTTTTTGAATGACTTCTAACTTGAAAATGGAAAAAACAATTCTTTTAGTGAATGTTTCATAATGGTAGTTAAGTAATAAAAATATTTTTTTGATTTTTGATTTTGAATACATATTAGTTTTTTTGCATATAAATAAACTTAATTAAATTACAGGCGCCCAAAACGTTAAGGAACGCTGAAAATTAATACAAACGTTAGCAATTTTAATAACAAATTTACACAATGTCCACTCCGAATATTTGAAAAAGCTATCTATAAGTGAAAAAACAGCTTATTGTGAGCATTATGTTGAAAAAAATCCCATAGGGGAGAATGCTAAAATGCTTAACAGGTCTAAAAGCGTTGTTTTTCGGGTTATTGAAAATAGAAATAAAAGGTTTACCATTAACTGAAAAGAAAAAAAAACGGCCCGACCCCGAATAACAACTAAGAGGAATGAATAGAAAAATCACTCGATCATCTCGTTCTGATCGCTTTAAAACCGCGGCTTCGATATCCAGAGATTTTACATCTGAAACTGGGCAAAAAAAATTTCAACAAACCATCTCACGAAGATGAAATTAAGTTGGATTATTTACAAGGAGTCCATGCTCAAAGCCTTTAATTTCTATTAAAATAGAAAGGCCAGATTGTTATTCGCCGAAAAAACATTTGTTTTGAGAAAAATTGGGAAACGGTTCATTTTAGTGAGTAATCAGAATTCAGTCTTTTCGGATCTGACAAAAGACCTCATGTCAGAAGAAAAAAATGAGAAAAACTGTCGCCTAAGTGCGTTAAAAGTGCAGGAAAATTTGGAGAGGGCAGTATA
>NC_136507.1:35746742-35794242 GCF_053919585.1 Euprymna scolopes | reverse complement strand
CGTACACTGCGATCTTTATTATTATTTACTAAGTGGGACTATTCACACTTATCATTATCTGTGATTCCACATTGGTAACAACAAATTGTTTACTCTGGAATCTGACTGACAATAAGTCTTCCCAAATTTGCAGAATACAGCATTTCTTTTAAACAAGCATATCAATATATTTTGCCTCATTTTATTTATTTATTTATTTATTTATTTTTGGGGGCATTAGTGTGGTAATAAACCTTCTCAAAGTTCTGTAGTATTCGTTCTATTCCTCCTTGATCTTTACATTCTTATTGGCACTTCATGATTAGAGCTTTAAACATTATACAGACAGCAAAGATTTATTGGACTATCATTATTACTACTCGCTATGAGTTATCACACATGTCACCAGCGACTATTAACTCATATTAATTAAAGGTTGCTTCCTGGAGTCTAGGTCGGAAAAAGTCTTTCAAGGTATACAACACTTTCCAAGTCGTTATATACTATTAGCAAATAAAATTGCGCTATCGCAACAACCATTACACATTGGCTTCCCATTGGTAATGACCAATTGTCTTCACTGAGGCCTTGGCGTTGCAATAAGGCTCATTTATGTTCCAAATGAGGTCTGGTTAGTAATTTGCCTCATTCTTGAAACTCTTTGAATCTTAACGACTATTTTGTGAGTCGTCAGTCTCTGCTTACAGTATTTTATTTTTGGGAGGGTTAGTTAAATTAAAATTTTGCATTTCTGGATTCCTCGTGGGTTTCCGCTATGTAATTGATTTTTTTTTTCTTTTGTAGTTTCCATTTCTAATGTAACTTGCGCTTTTATCGCATGTGAGTTGGATTCAACATTTCCTTAAAATTTTAGATGATTTTTTAATGCAAAAACAACATTATTTTTTCACCATCGTAATATATATATATATATATATATATATATATATATATATATATATATATATATATATATGTAGTAGAGATTTAGAAGGCCGTCAATGTGCGAGGAATGAAATATAGTCGTTGTTGGTAAGAGAAGACGATTACAAGTGGCGATTTACAAATCAATAAGTACATACATACATTTTATATATACATATATTTATTCAGAAGATGCCCCATCTACTACCACTTATGATTTCATGGAAATAAATAAATTAACAACTCCCAAGGAATGTCATCCCAATGTCCCCTCCCCACCTATCTTCCTACTCCTGACAACTCTAACCTAAACACTCAGCTGCCGACTGGGAGCGCAGCACCCCACACCCCATCTCCCCTCCTCTCTCACATCCCACCCCTACTCTATCCTTCAATAACTGTTCCCAAACAGCCCACTAGCGACTTACGTAACCTAGATAAACCTAAACACCCCACATATCAGCAAGAAAATAATAAATAATAGTAATAATGATAAAGACAACAAAATAGAGAACATTCAAATTTTAAAAAAGCTCACGCTAAATCAACAATTTATAAACAAAAAAGACAAATAAATAAATAGAAATAAATAAAAATTATAAACATGTTAATTACCTAATCAGACCATAAATAAATCCTCCACTCTCATTTGCTCCGAGGCCTCACATAGCTACCCAACTTCTGCTCCATCATCTAGCATGCTTTGAATTGATCTATTACGCCTACCATTTGAAAAGGGATTTTTTTCCGAAATTAATAATGGATATTATCGCAGACATAACAAGTAAGACATTTTACCAATACAACTGAATAAATATATGTATATATAAAATATATGTATGTACTTATTGATTTGTAAATCGCCACTTGTTCTCGTCTTCTCTTACCAACAACGACTATATTTCATTCCTCGCATTGTGACAGCCTTCTAAATCTCTACTACATATATATATATATATATACATATATATATATATATATATATATATATATATATATATATATATATAGGGTGACTCAAAAAAAATAGAGAACGTTCAATTAGTTTTCTGAACATTTTACAGTCAACGGAGAAAAAAGGCCAAATGCCCTAGTGTTTTTATGTTATGTTTTGAATATAATAAACAAGTTATGGCCAAAGTTTCATTTCATTCGGACAAAACACCAAGAAACAGGGCCGAATTAGAGTTGGGGCCGTTTTTTAGGGCCAGTCTACACACACACACATATATATATATATATATATATATATATATATATATATAGTCATCCACATACAGTACTGTTTCGCTGTTTCACAGCTCATCAGTGCGGCTAGACAGGCAACTACCTCAAGCCAGGATTGAAACCCGACCGTTTGTACGGCAGACAAGGCTCCTAACCATTACGCTATTGGCGGCTGCTTGAACGAGTAGTGAGTTTAACGATGTTTTAACATCGTCCGAAATACCTCCGCTCGATTTGTTTACACAAAGAGCGTCGCTTATATGCTAATGGTAATTCGTTTTTCACTTCTCAATATATATATATATATATATATATATATATATATATAAATGTATGTATGTACTTATTGATTTGTAAATCGCCACTTGTTCTCGTCTTCTCTTACCAACAACGACTATATTTCATTCCTCGCATTGTGACAGGCTTCTAAATCTCTACTACATACCTATCCCACACAATGCTTCAAGCAAACTACATATCAATCCTATATATATATATATATCATATATATAATATATATATCATATATATACATGTGTGTGTTTGTGTGTGTGTGTTTTAAAATATTTATTAAATTTAATTATTCATAATTTACGATTATTTTTGAGGTCTTTGAGCATTTCAATTCAGATTTTTTAAAGTTACTCTTCCAGCTTCGATTTTAATTGGCTCAGATTTAATATGCTGCACCGTAATGGCGTCCACTTTCATTACAATCATATATCGATTCGCTTTATATTTCTTTTGGTGAACCTTCATTTCTATATTTTTAAGCAGTCGTCTTATACCGGAAGTGGATACTGTAGAGTAAAAAAAAGGCAAATATTGATATGTAATCATTCTTAAAGATTTATTAAGATTAGTATTTTTATTTTATTTTTATTTGTATTTTTTAAAAATCTTTGAATGAATTGAATGTTTTATGATAGTTTAGTTGATATGTGTGCTGCTGTCTTTTGCGTCTTATGAAATTATTGAATCCCATTGTCTTAGGCGTCTTTAAAGTAACTTATGAAGGCGTTACCTCATATATTTGCCCGTCCATCACAAGTATGTTTATACAGCGTGTCCACAAAGTAACGAGAGGGTTTTGAACTTTTATTGTTTCGTTGTTTTGGTGCTATCTCTCTGTAATTTTAACACAATCCAAGATTTGGAAAATATTTAGTATAATAAACGTAAACTTAAATTAATCTTTATTCATGAAAAATAATGTATTAAAATCTTGCCCATTTTCAGTTTTGCCCTTGAATTTTAAATTGACAATTTCAAAAAGCCATCAACTTACTCAGACTTGACTAACCCCGACATCTTTTGTGTGGATATCTTACAGACAAAGTCTACGTTAACAAATTCCAACCCCTGCAAGAATTGAAAAATAAAACATCAGGAACGAAAGTTAATTGGAATCGAATCGAATCGGAGTTAAATTGGAATCGAAAGATTCTGCAATCTGTCATAAATAATGTGTTGGAAAGAGCAGAAATATGACAATTTCAAAATCGGCAAACATTATTTGTCATAAATAAAGACTGATTGAACTTTGAATTTATTTTAAATTCCAATATCTTAGTTAGATTGCGTTAACATTATGAACAGATACTATGAAAAATAAATAATCTATTTAAGTGCAAAACAATTCAGTTAATTTTTGGATACACTAACCCGATATTTAATTTTATGTCGTATGTGCATCATCATATTGGTTGAATCAGATAGGCCAATTATTTCCCCGATACTTTTCGAATCAGATTTCTTTCTAGGCTGACCACGAATTCTTATGGAATAGACAACATGAAGGTTCCTAAAATTCAAAGTTTTGCTTGGATTCTCGTTTAATCAAAAGTGCGTCCAATCTTCTCTAAAAGAGAATCTGCTCTTCAGATGATCATTTAGTAGATCTGCATTATGATATTGATACACTGATTTAAGTTAGGTTAAGAACAGGTGAATAGGATCAGTACTGGATGGGTGACAGTTTGGGAATAAAAGTTGTATGTAAGACTACGACGCCATTTCCATCAATTCCTGCATTTACCTGACCCCCAGATGCCTCACCTTTGTCCTGTCGCCAAATCAGGCTGTTTGGAATGAGAAAGTGAGACCGGTGCTGCTCAAACCAGCTTCTCATTAAACAACCCCCAAACGCGTATCCTTCATCATCCTTAATATGTGCAGATGATCTTCGGATAGACGACTAGTAGATCTTGCGTATTGTCTTCCTCGTTGGTAGTTCGTGTGATTATGTTAGTTTCACTAAAACAATATCACTTCTGTTTTTCTCTGCTAATACTTATTCTGGCTTTGAGACTTGAGAAACTAAACTAAAGTAATTTTTGAAAATGCCTGTATAGTTTCATCGGACTTAATTTTTTTCAGCGGAGTGGCCTGCAACCGTATAGTATTTTAGCTTATTGCAGATCTAAATGAATTACTCTAAATTCAACGCGTGTTAAGCTGTGTAAAATAAAAAAAATGTTTCACGTTAGATTTATTCACCCTTCACAGATAATTCGTTTCTCTTGCAAGATTAATATATTTATACATATCTGCATCGATGGGGGTGCGGAGTGTTCATGTGTGCGAATCCGACGAAATTTGGTCTAGTGATAACTTTAGAAGTAATCGTTTTTTTATTAAATAAAAAGATAAAAGTAGACGTTAGCTGAGAGTTTCCATAAATAGTTTCATTTCGAGAGAATTGACTCCCGTGCGAGAGATTGAGCTTAATATGTAACAGAGCGCGGACGCGTGTATGCAAATGTATACGAAGTGATGTCACTTGTAACGAAAAGACTATGAAATAAAGAAAAAAGCAGTTAGAGAAGACGATTACGTTAGAGATCTGAACGACTCTCAGAATAACATTAGACCCGTTAGAGTCGTAACGAGAAGTTACGCCTAGTAGGTGAATGTGGGAATAAATGTAAAAAAGCTAATTGAAATTATTTTTTCTTTTATTTCTCTACTTTGCATCTGAGGCTACAAACGTTTGCTTCTTTATTTTTTATCTCAATTAAATGAGTTCTGCATGCAGGCAAAGAACATCCAGGTAAGATGCTTATTAGAGTGTCGGGTTGTCTACATGAAAACAATATGTTATCTGCGTAATTTCCATGAGAATACTGGTTTGAGGAACTTCTTTGTATCTTAGCTGCAACACCTTATGTCATTTGTCACCGTTCAACTTATTTTGTCTACTGTTTGGCCTCTTTCCCATATTTTCTCACTTACTGGTCTGAAATGAATGACTCAGACTGACAGAGTATAGTGATAACATTCCATTAAGATTATTTCTGTACCATTGGCGGCGTCTCGTTAAAAAAATTCCGCCGAAAGACTGATTTCTTCTTACTCCCTCAACTTACGTCGCAAGGATATTGATCATCATGCACTCAGTGTGATTCTTGTTAAAATTCATACTAGCTGACTGAATCGTCACCGGTGTTGGGTCCCAAATAGGTAACACAACGAGAAAACATATACTACATTTTTTATTTCATTCCAGAGAGTGAATAAAACACGTATTTTTTCGCTTTAGAGTAAGCAGTTATGCATTCATCTCTTTGAGTTGCATCTGTTTGCGAGTTATCATAACTGATTGGTGCATGGGTGCAATCGATATATTCCAGACGGTTCAGTTATCTGTACTCTAACATAAATTTCTGGGATATGTGATAAAAAGACACTTTTTGGTACCCAATAGAAGAGGAGACAGTTGCCTCGTTTTTAACAATGCTATGTCGGACGAGGAATTATTAATCATGCGAAAGTTTCAATGCCTTCGTTCTCATGATATGAAAGTATTTATTTTTGTCAAAATAATTTTTTTACAATAGCTACCATTGTTGACATATAAGTTTAAGGTATATACTGACAATTTAGTGAGATAAACAGTTTTATCACGCCCAGCCTGTACACAATTACCTATTTTATAAATATTTTTTTTTAACTCTTGTTCCTTTCAAAAATGCATATTACACTATGGACGCAAGGGATACTATCTAAGACCATATCCATTGGGGGAAATGTAAGATGTCCGAGATGTCTGTTAACATTACGTTTAAGGTTTTGTAAGTTAGTACAGTAAGGAAAGCAAGCAACAACGAAAGAATTCCAAAGACTAGCAGTCCGAGGGAATAAGCTTATATAAGCGTATAGAGAAAGTTTCAGCTTTCTACTATACGTGGTTCTCAAGTATATGTTCGACTGGGTACAAGCGTGAAGAGTTGGTCACTGCATATTTAATTAAAGTACTTGTAAAAAACATAGATGCAGTATTTCAGATCGAGCTTCATTGATTATACCAGATATATAAGAATGAAGACATATGGGAACCTTTCATAAAGGGAGAGAGTCGTGCTGGTTGTAACAGTCCGGACGGCGTTTGTTTTATTTCTGGTCACCATAGGTGGCTCTGTCTGAGAATATCGATGAGTCTGCACTTGGTTATTCTTACAGCATTTATTAATGCCCATACAAAACAGTTATGTTCTACATTAAACTGGCTTCTTTCATGTACTCCCATGACCTATAACCTTGCCCTACCCGTGTATTCAGCGCTGATCAAATAGATAGTGAATGGTAACACATAAATCATTTACATTTTACTTATTATTAATATCTAACAATACAGACATATGAATAAACTACCTAAACGCCTTACATTGCCTACCCCTACGATACGCTTAAACATGATAATTTTAATTAGTGCTGATTGCATAGCTAATATAATAGAAACAATCCACTATAGATTATTATATATAACGCAGAATAATTTGGACGCTGGACTAATTCGCAAAGAAAAAGTAAAAATTAAAAAATAATCATAATAATTCGTTCATCTAATTTCGTCTGTTTTTATTTACAATATCACGTCAGCTGATATTTGTGCATGACAATGAATGCCCTGGAAAAGGTCACTTTTGATTAATGTTTAGTTTTAGAATATGCAAAAGAAGAAACGATTTGCGGCGATTTTAAATGGTGCCTCTTCTTTTATCATAAACTGAACTCATTAATAGGAAAAAGAAATGATGAGGTACACTACGGTTTGAACAGGGAATCATTCGATCAGTAGTTGCATGCTCTACAACTGAGCTCTATCTTCAGGTGACAATAACTCTTCTTTTTTTATAAACAAGAAATGATTTGCTGATAATTTAGTATTTCCCTTAGCTGGTGTAACGTAAAATATTCCTCCATAAAATTTATTCGCTTTTTTATCGATAAGAAAGATAAGACTATCGATTGTCGAAACTTATCCGATGAATTTCTATACAAAACATCTCTAAAACACTGGCAGACATATGAATTACCTTTGTGTTAAATTTGGAAGAGATAGGTCCATCTGTTTCGGAACATATAAGAAAGAAATTCACACACACATACACACACAAGGTGACTGAAAATAGTAAAAGTTCTTTGGAATATTCGACACTATTATATATACTCAGTGGAAATTTTCTGATTATTTAATTGTACGAATTCATTCTTAAAATAGACTAATACTCACATATATAGCTAGTGAGGAAAAAAAAAGAAAGAGCGCGAAAGAGAGAGAGAAAAGAAAAGAGAGAGAGAGGTGAGGAAAGAGATAGAGATAAAGAGGGGAAGTAAAAAAAAGATGCGTCAATTTCATTTTCTTTCAAATACGGGTTGAATAACCTCTGGCTTTTTGACGGTTTCTCTCTAAGACAATATCTAAAGAAAAGCCAGAACTTAATTTAACAATCCTCCGCGGACATTTTTACATTGTTGGCCTTTGATTTCTTTTCACATTTATTTTAGGCCAACAATGGAGGGACGAATCCTTTCTTCAGATCAAAAAAGCTCACACGCACCTACGCGTATACAACACGACACGTTAATTCACACTCAAAACTCATTTATATTCGAAACGGAATACGAAAGACAACCAGCCCCACAATAATTAGACGCATATAAATATACATATATCTCTACGAAATGGTCAAGGAACATGGTACAATATCACTCTGTTCCGGTTGTCTGTTTCCCACCTGACTACAACCTGGATGTCTTCAAGTCCAATGTGAACAGATTCCTGATGAACCGCATCCTTAAGTCAGACACTTTATCATATCTCCAAAACTAACGTACTGTACACATAATAACGCTTATCCCCGAGTTGCTTCCGGGCCTTGATAAGTGGCGACTACCTTGTAAAAAAATACAAAAAAACAATATCACTAAATTAAATAGTAACATAATTCTAAGGTCGACTCCAAAGACCGTTAGATGCATAGAACTATATTTGTAGCAGAAGCACATACAGACACAAACGTATTTTGTTTTGTTTTTTTCAATTATATTTCACTCTTAGTGTATATAGACCGCCTTTGCTAAGAAGTTCAATCTATGTTTGATATCGAAAGAAAGCACATATATAAGAATAGCAGTACAGTTACAATTCAAGATTCATTTTACATGTCTGTTTCGTAAGCCCGAAACAATTGGTTATTATTAAACCAAGACAGACGTTTTTTCATGCATATCCTGCTCAGAAAAAAAAAGAATGATTTTTTTTTCTTAGAAAGTAAAACGCATGACAACACGACATCGGATTTTTTTTAATTCATAGAAGACCCATCGTCTTATGTTTGTTTCGGCAGCCATGTTGGTTCATGTTGCTAAGCTCACCAGATTAAATTCAACGTTTTGATTAAAGATTATGTTTTAATTATTGAATGAGCTTACTTAATATCATTCTCCTTGCTATTAGTTTTTATATGTTTATTTCCTGTAATTTGCTACCTGAGTTTATAACTTAAAAAGTGTTTACGCACACATTATATATATATATATATATATATATATATATATGCATATATATATATGTATATATAAACACATTATTTTTGCACCAACCCATATATATATATATATATATATATATATATATATATATATAGAGAGAGAGAGAGAGAGAGAGAGAGAGCAAGTTATAAAATATATATGGCGACTAAGCTACAATGAATATTCCACGTTTCACCAACTCTAGGATTCTTCAGGCTTAAGCCTGCAGAATCCTAGAGTGGATGAAACGTGGAATATTCAGTGAAGCTTAATCGCCATATGTATTTCATAACTTACTATATATGTAGAAGACGCCGACTTACCGTTTGTCAAGTTCTGATTTTTGTGACTGTGTACCTTTTTATACACTTTAAACGTGCGAATATATAATTACGGCGATCATTTGAGCCGTCTTACACTGTTCTATAAATTACCGTTTCGAGGGAGATGCACTTTGAAAAGATGGGGACTGACATAATTAGTTTTAGAAATGAGATTTAACGTAAATGGAATGACAACAAAAGCAAACTACGTAGTTAGGAGAAACACGTGCACACATATAATGAGGCACACGATGGTTATAGATATATAAACGGTGGAAATATGATTTTCTTCAAAAAAGTACATTTTTAAAAAGTGCTTCTCTTGTTGAGAAAAGCTGGTAAACACATGAATAAATGAAGTTAGTTTCCAGCATAAAGCATGCCTTATGCTTTAACAAAAACAAGAAACGACGAGGTTGCGACAAGAAAGTTTCGTATTCATTTCTGATAACATAAAAATGACGTCAAAATGACGTCAAAGGAGGTGGAGAGAATCTGAAATAAAAGACTAAAAGAAGATACTTCGATGTCTTAGTAGATATGTAAGGTCCCGGCATTTCAACAAACCAAGCCAAAATTTAAAGAATAATAAACGTACTCACACATATGTGTGTGTATAATATATATATATATATATATATATATAGAGAGAGAGAGAGACAGACAGACAGACAGACATACAGACAGATATAAATCACATAAGAGACGTGTTACATTCAACACTTTAGCCAAATAACAACGCGAATTTTTTTTAAACCTTTATAAAATAAACGAATGTTTAGTTTTAAATATATATATATATACATATATTGTGCCATATAACTGGAGAGAGATATATTTTAAAGAGAGATATATATTTATTTTTTAAAGAGAAAGATATATATCCTTAAAAATAAACATTCGTTTATTTTATAAAGGTTAAAAAATCGCGTTGTTATTTGGCTTGTAAATGTTAAATGTAACACGTCTATTATTTGATTTTCAAATTTCACTCAACCTAAAATTTTTAGCATCAATCTTCAGACGTGTTATAAACAATCAAATCTTGTCATATTTTAATACTTATTTGTTTATTATTTAGCATTTCAAATATAATGGCTGTTTTTAAAAGAGAAGAAAAAAACGTCCTCAGAGAAGCACAAGTCTGGTCGAAAGAGTAAGATGTCTAAAAGAGCCCGTCGAACTTAAGAGGAGCGTTATAGAAGATCGCAAGGCCACGGATTCTACAATAACTGAAGAGCTCAATAAACATTTACAGGATCCAATTTCCACAAAAACTGTTCGTCTGGATTTGACGGAAGAGCTGTAAATAGAAAACCTCTGCTCTCAAAGACAAATGTTTCAAGGACTGGGGTAAAAAAAACCCTCCAAAATTCATCCCTCGAGCAGTCAAAAAATGTGATTGTCTTGTCGAATCATCGTTTCCCTGTTCTTTCTTTTTTCTCTACTTTAAAAAAGTGCTCAGCCGAAGTAGCTCCAATTCTCTCCAAACTCTACAACAAATACCTTAACGAAGCTCGCTTTTCGGGCTGTTGGAACACTGCTTCTGTTGTACCAGTATTCAAGAATTCTGCCGACAGGATTGACCCATCAAATTATCGCCTCATTAGCCTCCTCCCACTTTTTACCAAAATATTTGAGACCTTAATTAACCATGCTCTAGTCCATCACCTTACAGATGCTAAACTTCTGACTGACAAACAATATTGATTTAGACAAGCCCGTTCCACAGCAGACATCCTAACCGTAATCTCTGAACGTAGATACCATTCACTGGACAAAGCGGGGGAGGGCAGAGAGGTAGCTCTAGATATATCTAAGGCTTTTGACAGGGTATGGCATGAGGGTCTCCTCAGGAAAATTAGATCATACGGTATCACTGGTAGAATACTTAACATAATTAAATCCTTCTTAGATAAGAGAAAAATCCAGGTTGTCCTCAACGGTCGTACATCTAAACAATATGATATAAATGCGGGGGTGCCCCAGGGTTCTATCCTTGGACCTCTACTGTTCTTTATATTCATAAATGACCTCCCCGACAAAATTGCCTCTGAGATGGGTATATATGCTGATGACACTACACTCTATGGTAGGCACGACAGGAAGACAAATGAACACATTTCTAAAGAAATGGCAGAAACACTAGAGGATGACCTCCAATCTATGGTGGAATGGGGACAAAAGTGGTTGGTCAAGTTCAATGCTGTCAAGATTAAACTAGTTTCATTCAATAATTACAAGAAACCCTCTCTTCCACCTATAGCAATGACCAACAACTCTTTATCTGAGAGTACATCTTTCAAACTCCTTGGCCTAACGTTCACAGGAAACATGAGTTGGAACAATTACATTGAAGGCATTGCCAGGGCCGCTGCGAAAAAGGTGGGCTATCTCTACCGTGCTAGACAACTACTAACACCCGAAAGTATCCTGTACCTCTATAAGGCCACCATTCCCCCATGTATGGAGTATTGCTGTCACATCTGGGCTAGTGCATCTGCTACTAGTCTCTGGCTCCTTGACAAGGTTCAAAAGAGAGTCGCAAACCTGATAAGCCCTGAACTGGCATCTAAGCTTCAGCCTCTGTCCCATCGACGAAACATTGCATCCCTCTGCCTTTTCTACAAGCATTTTAGTGGTGAATGCTCTGACACACTGCAATGACTTGTGCCCCCACGACGCGGGCACCCTCGACAAAACCGAAAGACTGCTAAATCCAACCCCCACACTGTAGAGATCCCTAGATGTAAAAGATATTTTTACTCCAATAGTTTCTTTCCCAGAACCGCTAGACTCTGGAATTCCATTCTAGGTCCCTGCTTCCCCAACAGTACTGACGTGCAGAAGTTCAGTTGTAACGTGAACCGACATATTGCTGCCAAAATCCCTACATAGTGCCCCAGTAGTTGTCTCCCGTGATAGTAGCCCCCTACACCAAAGTGGCAATGTGCCTTGTTTGGGGTGAAAATGTAATTAAAAAAAATAAATAAAAAATGTATAAACTAAATTGCAAAATTATATCAAAACAGACTTCATATTTTGCTAATGACTTTCATATGAGCAGATGAGCCTACGTCGAACATCTATGCATTAAGGAAATTACTTTTAATGTTTGTATTCTTTGTTCAAATATTAAATTTTTGTTTTGAAAATGTTATTTCTGAAAGAAGTGTAAATATAAAAACTATATACACGTGGAGAGATAATAACGGATTTATTTAAACAAACATAGCAATAGCCATCGAAGGAAAAAATTTATATATAAACAGTTCTGTTTATCATTGAACATTATATAAAACAAGACAAGTTTTGCAGATTTTTGTCTGGAGATGAAAACCTTGACTGCGTGTATATATATATATATATATATATATATATATATATATTTATATATATATATATATATATATATATATATATATATATATATATATACAAGATTGATACAATTAAAACTTTATTAAATCGGGCAAAACTGATCTAATCCCATTACTAAACGAAATTTAAAAAAGAGGTACCCCCAAATATATGATATTTATACATATGCATGTACATGCATGTGCATTTATATATCTTTATATATATATGTATACGTGTGCGGATATGTGTGTGATATATATATATATATATATATATATATATATATATATATATATATATATATATCACAGCCGTTTTTCCTTGAATGTTTCAGGAAAATGAGTAGTTTTGCAGAGGAAAAAAATAGAAAAAAATGTACATATTTATTTTAATGCATTTTTAAAAGTGTATATATAGACATCGAACAACCCAACCTTCCCATACGCACACATATTTGTCCTTCCCGATATGGGTAGGATTCAAAAACTGTCTTTTTCGCACGATCTATGACTTTTTCTTTTCTTACATTTTTATTTCAATTATCCTGAAGATGTCCTCTGAAATAAGGACGAAACGTTGATTTTTTAATAATTTCATTCGGTTTTTCTATTTTTCTTAAAACATATATATATATATATATATATATATATATATATATATATATATAGAGAGAGAGAGAGAGAGAGAGAGAGAGAGAGAGAGAGAGAGAGGGAGACAGAGAGACAGAGTAAAGATTGTTGTTTGTGCTTAAGCTTATAAGGAGAGAATCTTGGCAGAATTCTCGATTAACGAATAAAAAAATAAAATATGAGCGTAATGCCTACTTATATATATGCATGTATATATATATATATATACATGTATATATATATATATATATCACAGAAGATCTGAACAACACGGATTCAATCGGTTTTAAACCTTTACAAAGGGGACCTATATTATGTTTTGTTTTTACTGCACCCTCTGCAATCTCTTTTGAAGATATAAAAAGAAGCTAAAAAGTCTCTGGTTATGTTTTAAAAAGAGACTGGAAAACAAGAAAGTTCCATAGACATCACGAGAATTATAGATTCGACCGTGAAACATCTACAGATACAATTCATAGGATTGAAAAATTAAAATAAGTAGGAGCAGAAAATTGAGTGAGGGTAAAGATGCTTATTAAGTTCTCATTTTCTCGGATTTCAGATAGACGCTTTCTGTGGTAATATACTGGTTTTCGTCAATACATTTATTAGTAAGTCTGTATTAATACATACACACACATAAATATATATGTATATTTATATATATATATATATATATATATATATATATATATATATATGCACACACACGCACACATACACGCACACACATATCTATCTGGATATACTTTATATATATATATATATATATATATATATATATATATATATATATATATATATATATATAATATAAATCTAATCTCTCAGTTTAAAGGTACTTCGTATGTACGTATGTATGTATATCTCGCAAAAATTTCAATGGAGGCAACAGATTTTCACGAGATCGATATAATTTTGAAGCTCGATCTTCAAATAATTTGCTAAAAGCATAAATTCCTTCACCCTCAATTGATCACTTTTCTACAGGGAGGGGTAGCAAAAAATCTTTCGTTCATGACAATTTAGTGAAACACGCATGCGCAAAAAAAACGTTCTTTCTTGAATAAGTTTAAATATAAAAAAAATCTGTTCTCGCTCACGCGGTCATAGACAAATCGTTATTGGTGCAGCATCGTTATCGTAAGATAACACGTTCGAGCCCAGATATTAGATATTGTTTTCGATTTTTCCAGTTTTAATATTGAAACAGCGTTATTTATGCAATTTTTGTTCGTTTTTCCCCCTCACGTTCGCTTTTTTTATTTTAAAAATATAAACAGGTTATTACGTTCGCATCTTATTTACCTTTCATTTTGTTTTGTATTTACCCGCCCTTACACACCTCATCACACCCGGGCAACGCAGGTACCCCCTCTAGTATATAGATATAAGTGCACATATAATGTATACACACATATTTATATACGTAATACATATAAGTATATATATATATATATATATATATATGTATGGACTCGTATATACATATAAGTATATATATATATATATACATATATATATATATATATATATATATATATATGTCTTAGCGCCATACTGTTCTTCTCCAAGACAAATCAACCCCACGTGCACGTCGTGACCACTGCCACGCAGACGGGCCTCTGATGAACAGCGAGTGTCCTGCGCAGTATAAGTGGACCTCCATTGTCTTGTGGGTCAAGGTTAACCAAAGACTAAGGGTGAGGTAACACTGACAGAAACCTCCAGAGGAGCTTAGGCCCTTTAAACTGCAGCGTACATGACTGACCGTCATGTGGAATATGCTCTGGTGCCCAGCAATCTAAGTCTCAGTCATAGATCAAATGGCATGATGGGTGGAGAGGTCTCCGTAACCTGGGTGAAGTCAACCTCTCTAGGAGAAGGAAACCCTGATATAAAACCTGCGGCAACAACGATGTTTACTTGCTCTTCTTTTTGGTTAAAGGTGGCAGTTGTTTAGAGAGTGGGATTGTCTCGGTGCAAAGCCTTTCCTCACTATAAAAACCTTCAAGCACAAGCATTACTTGATATGTAATGGGATACACATTTTACCATAAGTGTGTATCTCGATAATAAAACGGCTGGCTGTAACCTAAAACGGCAAACGAACACTCAATGAGAGCTGATGCGGGTTAGGGTTAGGGTTATGGTAGTCAATGGAAATAAAGGCTCTGGAACATCCAAGATCTTGTCCGGCAGGTGTTCTCAGAAGATGTGCAGGACTGTGGAAGGTTCATAGAAGAGACCGTCTGGCACGTGCTGCTAGCGGTGCTCATGTCTGCCTCATTGGAGCCAGAGATGTATTAAGTAATGGCAATACTCGAGAACGAATTTGCTGTCATCATATTTATATATGCATATATATATATATATATATATATATATATATATATATATATATATATATATATATATATATGTATATATAGGTATATATATAGACACGTATGCATAAACATATATATATATATAAATATATACATATAAGTGTATATATACACGCACACACCCACACACAAACACACATACATATATATGGCTACAAGTATATGAGATTTTGCCATAGCGAGCATTGTACGACTCATGATTAGATGGCGCCAAAAAATATGAAAGATATATGTCGTCTGCTTTGTATCGATTGGAATTTCTGTCCTGAACGGCTTTTGAATGAATGCGACCATCGCCTTATATATCAGTTTGTTAGGTTTCTTACAGGAAAAAAAAAACGTCAGCAAGATTTCAAATGTAAGATGATAACTTTTTTCTTTCTGAAAATTTTATATTGACAGTCTATATCTTAAATTGATTTGGTTTTTCTGTCAGTTGATTGCATAGGAACATATTTATTATGTTTTTCTAATACACACGTTTTATGGAAAAAAATAATGGCAAATAAATATTTAAATACAATTTTCTTGTCGTTACAGTGGAAACCCGGGATACGGTGACATAAGGATGCGTTTTTTTTTTTAATATTCAATATACACATGTGTATTACATCCTGTATTTTGTTACAAATATTTAATGCCGCATCCCGGTGTTTTACTGTATTTATTATACTTTCAGACTGTATTATTTCGATTATTCAAGCCACCCGTAGATTATTTCTCCTGGGAAAAAGGCCAAATAAATCTTAAATACAGTTTTCTGATTGTTATTTAGTATACTATCATATTGTATTATTTCGACTATTAAAGCTACCCTATAACTTATTTTTCCAGAAAGAATAACAAACAAGTATTAAATCAATTTTCTTGTTATTTAGTATATTACAATACTGTATCATTTCGATTATTAAATATTGACTTTAAACTATGTTTCCAGGAAAAAATGGCAAACAAATATTTAAATACATGTTGGTGTCTTTACTGAGATTGTAATCTAAACATATCCTACTGTGTATTATATTAAATATTCGGGCCACTTCTTCTTATCTTGCGTTTAAGGGAGGTAACTTCTTATAATTAATCAATCAACACATGTAAAAACTTAGGCAGCTCCTGTATACTATCTCTGAATGAGAAACTAGCTATCCTCAAATTTTGAAGAAGCGGATAATTTATTAAAATGCAGGAAAGAAATGTAACCGTTTTTTTTTTTTTCGAAATCGCAAATATGCGGGGAATTAAGAATAAAACACTTTTATTGACGTCACTGGTGTAACATGATTTGGCGCATGAACCGTAACCGATGGAGAATCCTCATTATTTTGAAATTACATTAATAACGTTCACCTAGGATCGGAAAGTAAACCTCCAGAAGAGTTTGTCTAAGAACAGATTTTTTATTAGTATATTATCCGTTACGCCTCAGGTCCTTACAGATAAAGGGTTTCGTTCGCAATTCTGTGCAGATTCAGGTGATCGTCTAAAAATAGTATCGAGTTGAACAAGATACTCCGGAAAAAAGCCGAGAGTTACTTCATCAGAAACAACAAAAAAAAAGTGAACCATGAATGGTCCCTCGTGAGTGCACAGCAAAGGAGGCATAAAAAATGACTAAGTTCACCATTTGCCCCCTCCCATTTAGACCCCAAAATCCTCAGGAGACGTCAAATCCTGATGAAAATAAACAAACGTTGCAGTTTAAGGTCTAAACCTATGTAAATTTGAATTCTGCACCATATAAAAAGAAATGGCAAAGTCCATCATTTGCCTCCTCTTATTTAATCCCTAAAAGAGACCATATTTAAATTTGAGTTCAGAATCATGCAAAACTGCTATATAGATATACACAGAAAATTTGCGACAAATATGGTAAAATAGTCCCAAAAATGGAGGGTTTTGATTAGCCCTAATAGAGCCACTGGGGAACACCCAAGAGTAATCGCGAAGTGTAGACAAACAAAATTATATACAAATTAATTAGTTACAACTTTTAAGAAAGTTGTATAAAAATCCAAGGCATCAATTTTTTAATGAGCACAAAAGTGTCAAATTTAGACATTTTAACCCAAAGCCACCCCTAGGGGGGGGGGAGGCAACTTGTGTTTTCCCGGAAAATCCGTTCTGTTACTGTTTTAATTACATCATGTTTAATGTTTGTGATAAGTTTAAAAAATTTCCAGGCCGTAGTTATTGAGATAAGTGCGGACAGATAAACGGACGAACAGACAAGGGTGAATTTACAGGTCCACCCTCCTTTTGTCGGGGGACCTAAAAACTAAAAAAAAAAGTGTATATCCGGATGACGATGGTAATGCTTGGAAACTTTTGAGCTTAAGAAATACAACTCTCGGATATATAACCACAAATAGAAGGCAGAAACACAAAACCTATGTGAAAGATTAGGGACGCATTACAATAATGATATACCGCTATAGTCAAGAACATGAAGATTCTTACGCAATCTCCGTTTTTTGTAATCTGATTATATATATATATATATATATATATATATATATATATATATATATATATATATATATATATATATATATTGTATCGACGTGTATTCCTTTGAATATATTTACATATGCATGAATAAAAAATCAATACGAAAAATATATAAATGTTTATATCTTTTCTGTATTTATTTCCTGTGTGTTGACGTGTAGAAATACAAAAAGTCTTTAAAAAAAAAAAATCCTTCAAAAGCACATATTTTCGACTGATCCTTCCATTTTCTCAGTGTGAATGATGGAAGGATCAGTCGAAAATTATGTGCTTTTTAAGGAAACATTCTCGTTTGTTTTTTCTAAAAGGCGTTTTGTATTCCTACACGTCAACACACAGGAAATAAATACAGAAAAGATATAAACATTTATATATTTTTCGTATTGATTTTTTATTCATACATATTTAAATATATATATATATATATATATATATATATATATATATATACATATCATCCACATACAGTACTGTTTAACTGTTTCACAGATGATCAGTGCGGCTAGAGAAATAAATATACGCCCTAATACTTGTAAAGTCTATTTTCCAAATAGAAGAGGTATGCAGCATATTTATGCGGTACATCAGGCTGCAATGTGTTAAAAATACATCAACTTTATTTATTTATACTTAAAACTTTCATCAAATTAGTCTTATATTATTTTTATTTTAGAAAATAACGTGTATCAAACGATTACATTGAAAGTATCTAAAATACAATTATGATATCTGAGTTATGTTACTTAATCGGAACAAATGTAATGCACAGTTTAAATGTTGGAATTTCTACACGTGTTTTTGGAAATTTCTCCAGACAAGACATGGAACCACTTGATATAAGGAGCTAACTAAAACGACTGATAATTATCGCAAATTCAGATGCCGAAAGACCCTTTTCTTGAAAAACAAGTCTGTAGGATTCAGTTCGCAGAAAAGGTACTTGTCCAGTTAAATCAAGATATTATAAAATGAAATATCGAAAAAAGGTTATATTTCACGTATCCGTTATGGAACAAAGTTCTTCGAAAAAAATGTTCACATAATTACATCAAGTAGTTTAGTTTTTTTTTTTTTTTTACAGCGAAAAAAAAAATTGCTATGATGCCGAGCAAAAGGTTCGATTTTTAGGAAGAAAAGATGGGGAGGGAGTGTCGGAGCTTTACATTGAGTTATCTCCCCGTGGCGTGTTCAGCAAATTCCATAATGACTGACTTCAACGCGTTCTCATGAGAACGTGGTTTTCCCCTGTAAAAAACAAAAACTACTCAATCAAATTAGATGAACATTTTTTTCGGAGATCTTCAGTCCAAAACTCATACGTCCATATAATTTTTTTTCGAGATGTTCATTTTTTAATGTCTTGATTAAAATGTACAAGTACAGCAAAAAGAGCATATTCCGTTTGCAGCCATTTTAAAAGAGTTACTGGAATCGAAAAGTCGTGTGCGAGTTATTTCCCTTTGAATCATTTATCTATATAAAAGCCAAGTACGTCCAAGGATGGAGTACTGTTGCCATATCTGGGCAGGAGCTGCTAAAAACAGTCTATCCTGCCTTGACAGAGAACAAAATAGACTTCGTGGCTTAGTGGGGGATGCCCTTTTCTCTACTCTGCAACCTCTCTCCCACAGAAGAGACGTTGCGAGCCCATCCTTGTTTTATCGTTATTTCCATGGCAGGTGCTCGTCTGAACTCCAATCTCTGGTCTCCCCTCGCCAATTTTTCACGAAAAACACCCGTCTAGCTGAATCCATTGTGAAAAATTTTCCCCACTCTTTATCTGTGCCTAAATCAAAACGTGGATTCCATGGACAAAGCTTCTTTCTTAGAACTGCACGCCTGTGGAACTCTGTTCCGTCTGCCTGCTTCCCTCCGGACTACAACTTTGATGTCTTCAAGTCCAATGTTAACACATTCCTAATGAACCGCCCCCTTTATTAAACACTTCATCAAATATCCACACTAACGAAATGTACTTGCAATAACCCTTATCCCTGAGGTGCTTCCGAGCCTTGATAAGTGGTGACCACTGTGTAAAAAAAAATACTTTTAAAAATTTATCTCCACGATTTAGTCTATGAATTTCAACAAAAATGAGGGTTCTTAACTTTCACGAACAGTTTCTATCCTTTGCTTTTTTATCCTTTGAAAATAAAGCTTGTCTACATTAAATATAACCCACATTTAGACTCTAACGCCTATCTGCTCTATTTTTAAATTCGTAATAATCGGTTCATTAGACGCTTGTACATAAACATATATAAAAAATAAACATATCTAACTTTATAAAGTTAGCAAAAATTACAATTAATTTCTGTTCCGTTTTCGCTCAGATGAGTAATAGTTTTTTGTTGTTTTTTTACACAGGCATCATCACATTATCAAGGCCAAGATGCTACTCAAGGATAAGGGTTAAAGAGTGTACAGTATAAATTGGAAAATTGGAATTAGTAATGAAAATTCGGTTAATCTGTTGACTTATATGGAACGGCTCATCAAAAACTTGTTTACGTTAGACTTGAAGACAACCATATTTTAGTCAGCTGGAAAGCAGGAAAACGGAAGAAAATTCCACAGGCGTGCAGTTCTAAGAAAGAAACTTTGTTCATGGAATCTACGTTTAGGTTTAGGCAAAGATAAAGAGTTGGGGGGATTATTGATAGTGTTTTCAGCTAGACGAGTGTTTCTTGTGAAAGTTTGGCGAGGGGGGACCATAGCCTGCAGCTCAGTCGAACACTTTCCATTAAAATAACGACACATCAGAGACAAGCTCGCAACATCTCTTTGTGAGATAGAGGTTGCAGGGAAGAGAAAAGAACATCTCCTACGAGTTTTTTTTTCTTGATTAAGGCAATGTTTTTATGTCTTTTGTATCCAGAGTATTTTATTTTTGTATGATATTTATTCACCAGTCTTTTAATTACCTTGGTTAAAAGAGGGTTCATACTCTGAAAACTTAACGTTTATCATTTTGAGGTAATTCATTCCCATCTAATTACCGTGAGTGAAGTGGCAGGTCCATGAACGCGCTCGCTGTTGAGGTAGAGTTTGCGTCACCTAGTCCGAAGAGTGAAGGAAGTCCATTAAGGTATGCGAGCTTAAGAACAGAAGGATTTCGTTTTAGTTTCATGGAGCGGTGTCAGATTTCAAAAGCGGTGACTTTTGTAAAAAAAAATAAATAAAAATAAATATATAAGAGCCATGTAATTGAGCATGAGAAGATTCTGCGTTAGGGCGAAGTAAATTTTAGAAGAAACAGCAAAATGAAGCGCGTGCTTTCTACGGGCAAACTCAACACTTCAAAACGAAATGCAAAAATTCAGAAGTTCAGTTATGCGATACCAAGTTTTACACGCTGTAAGGCTTGCTGTGTGTTTAATTATGTTTAATTATAAAGCGATGATTGACCAATCTCAAACAACGCCGATCCGAAATCCGCTCTCTACTTGGTTCCAGTGGCAACGAGACATCTTGAGAACTGGAAACATATTGGCATCTTATTTAGAATGTATTAATGTATTCATATGAAGAGATGTTTGATATTTTAATAATCAATATTTATTGTTTTTATATTTTTCGACTAGAGTTTGATATTACAGTACCATACCATAATGACAGGGGTTTGCCCCGGATTATAAAATGAGAACATGTTTGTCAGCCTGTGTGTAAAATTTGTCTGGACAATAACTATATCTCGCAAATAAACAAGAGAATTACGGTAAAATACGCTAGTGAAAGAACGTTTAATATTTTGATTAGCATATACAAGAAAACAAATAAATTGTTCAAACTCTTTCTTATCTATCTATCTGTCTATCTACCTACTATTATATAAAATGAATGTGGTGTTGGTGTGTGTGCGTGTTTGTGTGTGCGCGTGTATGCGAGAGCTGGTTTCCTATGGACTCCTAAACGGCCGGGCTTATGTTTTCAAAATTTCACACGAATATACTTTATGTGCCTGGCAGTGTTCTCTTATAGGTTTTGTATTGGCTTGTCTTCGATAAGTATCGATAAACGATACGTGAATAATCTGATGAAATAAAAAATTCGATTTGGACTAAAGTCCTTATAAAGCTTAATATCTCAAGTACAGCTTAATATCACAAGTACAGCTTAATATCACAAGTACAGCTTAATATTACAAGTATATGTGAGAAGGTTTACTATCGTTCAAACAGAAAAGCCCAGCATATAAAATCAACAATATGTTCATTGATATGACAAGGGGCGTGTTCGAAATAAATGTTGCTAGTAAGGGCACAATTGAACCGTGATACTTGATTTTTGCATTTTAAAACTTAATACAAGCCATTATATCAACTAGGTTGATTTACTTTTATCCCCAGTCACTCTCGGGTAACATCGGGTCTCCCCGCTAGTCATGTATAAAGAAAAGATCAGTGCATAGAATGGAGAAGTTATAATTAATATGAGGATAGATAAGTAGACAAAGAATATGTAAGAGGTTCTCCGAAGGGTCTCGTGGGGGATCGCTGTCATTTTGTTCATTTTATTTATTTATTTTTTTTTACGTCTCAACACGGCATAACGTGCACGATATGTTGGATAAGCCTAAGTATAATTTCATAATCAAATCTTTTGGGGATAACTCATTGAATAACTCATTGGGGATAACTCATTGAATATATATAACTACTTCATTTACTCACATACAATTAATATACGAAAGTATGAATGTATGCGTAAACTTTAAGTATTTACTTCAACAGTGCTCAATACGTAGGTAGTGCTAGTTAGTAAGTTATAAAATATATATGGCAATTAAGCTACACTGAATATTCCGCGTTTTATCCACTCTAGGACTCTTCAGGCTCATGCGCATAAGCCTGAGGAGTCATAGAGTGGATGAAACGCGGAATATTCAGTGTAGTTTAATCGCCATATATATTTTATAACATACTATATATATATATATATATATATATATATATATATATATATACTTGTTTATTGTTATATAAACATGCTCACATCCCGCTGCTACAAATAGCCACTTGTTTCAATCAAACAACAGATATCATCAGGCAGCGACTTGACTATTCAAATGTTCAATGAATAATCTAGGTTCTTCATTGAACTTTTGAATAGTCAAGTCGCTGCCTGATGATATCTGTTGTTTGATTGAAACAAGTGGCTATTTGTAGCAGCGGGAGGTGAGCATGTTTATATAACAATAAACAAGTATTATCAGTTCTCTTTATTGAGCACTAGCTAACAACCTCGTTGAATTCATTAGTCCATTACTTTTGAATATAAAAAAACCCGAGTATATATATATATATATATATATATATATATATATATGTATATATATATATATATATATTAATATGTCTAAATTGATAAAACGATTTGTCATCATGCCTATAAAATAACATAAGTAAAGACAATAAAAATTAGCCGTTGCATGATGACATCTTAATTGGACATGACGATAGAGTCTAACGTGCGCACTAGATAATCTTAAACGGTTTCCGGAGCTCTTTCTGATTTTTTTCCTCGCTAAGATCTTAAGTCCCAAGAGATATAAGACATAAGCTCGGATAATAAAACACGTATTCATGGGTAAGTCTAGGTATTGTTTAATAAGAAAACCTTGAAGACTAATGTATATAAAAAATAGCTGGGCTAGAATCTATTTAAAATACTGTTTATCGATAGTAAGTTCTTTAAACTTAAAGTGTTATAGTTACAAGCTCTTATGTCAAGTGGCTTCCAGCCTTGTCTTGAACGTATTCAAAAAAAGACTAGTATATAATTCTGCACATATAAAAGAAACATAAAATAACTTAAAGCACAAAATCTAAACTGTATTTTTGTTTTATGTTTTAAAAATATTCAGACATGAAGATTCCCGAGTTCAACTAGACGCTGTCGAAAAAGAAAGTCAGGTGTTGCATTAACTAAATATAATACCAACAATATTTTTGTTTTATATTTGATTCTGTTCATCACGAGATGGTTTTATAAAGGCGCAGTCTCAGATTATAAAATATTATAGGCAATTTTAAAAAGCAAAAAAAGAGGATACCGTCCTCGTCAATAGGACGGACACGCAAGTGGAATTGCGTAGCAAGTGAGTAATGTATTGGAGGGAGAAGAAAGAAACACTGACCTGCAAAGAATTCCAATGTATCCCAAAAAGAAGAAAAAAAGACTTTTGTGTTTAGAATCTTGATAAAAATCTAGCATATAGTAATGTCAAAAAGCGAATCCACTCCAAGCGATGTGTAAAGGCCGAAATGTTAACTATGCGAACTTCTCTCGAAAAGATAAATAAGCGCTTTCAAATGATAAAAAATAAATAAACTGATAAAAAAAGTGAGGTGCTCTCTTCATAACTAAAACCGATAATGAAAGGAATACCTTTTTTGTCTTTTTTGGCTCGCAGAAAAAAAATTCCCCACTGGCAGGCTAGTTATCAGATAAAGGAGTTTTTGTTTTGCAGTCTTGTTAAAGCGCTTCACAGACAAACTGATGCCGTGCATTCTGCTATTTCTTTTCTTCAAGGGATTTTAGAAAACGAACTGGAAGTAAGGTATCGGAAGTTAGATATCACGGATAGTGAACAGGAACATAGAGTCCAGAAATAAAATAACTTACAAAGTCAAGAGGACCAGGCAGAAGTGACTGAGAACATTGAGTAATTGTTGAAAATATTTATCGTGCAAAACAATGTTAAAACTCTCATAGTTTTCTTATACGTTAATATCTGCTGCGTCCCTTATTCAACATAAATAATAATAAATGGTACTTATACAGTTTAATCAAGATATTAAAAAATGAAAATATCGAAAAAGAACGTTTAA
This sequence comes from Euprymna scolopes, assembly GCF_053919585.1. Classification (NCBI taxonomy): domain Eukaryota; kingdom Metazoa; phylum Mollusca; class Cephalopoda; order Sepiida; family Sepiolidae; genus Euprymna; species Euprymna scolopes. Next base: position 35,769,250 of record NC_136507.1, on the reverse strand, counting down.
ATCATATGTATCCGTTATGGAACGAAGTTCTCCGAAAAAAAAAATCACTTAATTTCATAAAGTAGTTTTATTGTTTTTTTTTTCTTTTTTTTTTTTACAGCGAAAAAACTATTTGTTATGATACGAGTACAAGGTTACATTTTTAGGAAGAAAAGCTAGTATTAAAGATGGGGAGGGAGTGTCGGCGCTTTAACTGGAGTTATCTCCGCGTAGCGTGCTCAATAAATTCAATAATGGCTGACTTCAACGCGCTCTCGTAAAAACATGTTTTTTCCGCTGTAAAAAAACAAAACAAAAAAAAAACTACTCGATCAAATTAAGTGAGACCGTTTTTCGGAGATCTTCAGTCCAAAACAGATACGTACAATATAAACTTTTTTCGATATTTTCATTTTTTAATATCTTGGTGAAAATGTACGAGTATCGAATAAACATAGCTTTCTTTATATGCACAAAAAGGGAGATAATAAACTAATATATATATATATATATATATATATATATATATATTAGATATAAATATATTATATATATATATTAGATATAGATATATTATTATATATATATATTAGATATATATATATATATATATATATATATATATATATTAGATATAGATATATTATTATATATAGGAAAGACCAACATCTGACATGTACTATAGCATTGGATAAAACAATTTCAACTTTTCGTTTTCTGATACTATTAAATACACTTGAATGTAACTGGCCTAGGTGCTTTCTCAGACAAAATAAGAATATCATGCTGCCCAATATATCTATACAAGTTCGAATGTGTATGTAGGAAGATAATTCTCAACCAATATACTCAACGATTTTTTATCTAAAGACTTGAAAGTTGATATAAAATGTATTCAGACACGTGGAAAAAAATTATGACGGATTCCTTACGTTAAGAATGAGTAGGATTGAAAACACTTTTTAAAGATCGTATCAAGCTGGCATAAATGTTATCGTACTTGACTCACTGCCTTAATGGTTTTCGATCTCAACTCCAGTATATTTTTTATTTACAAAAAGTAAACCGTTAAGAAAAAAGCATATTACTTGTGTGTACATGTCTTAGTTGATTTATGAACAAAAAAAAGAACTAAAATAAAAGCGAAGCATGCTTGGTCCCCCGTGAGTGCACAGTAAACGAGCATAAAAAGTTCAGCATTCCCCCCCCCCCGCCATTTATCGCCAAAGGTCCTCAGAGGACGTCGATCCTTGTGAAAATGAGCAAAAGGTGCAGTTTTAGGTCTTACCACATGTAAATTGAGTTCTGCACCATGCAAAATAAGAAATGACTAAGTCTATAATTTGCACCCCTATTTATCCCTTACAGTCCCCAAGGCCTTTACAAATTTAAATTTGAATTCATAATCATGCAAAACTTCTAAATAGACATGCACAAATATGGTAAAATAGTCCCAAAAATGGTGTGTTTTTATCAGCCCTAAAAGAGCCCTGGGAACACTCAAGACTTATCGCGAAGTATAGACAAACAAAAATATATAGAACTCAGTTAGTTACAACTTTTCAGAAAGTTTTATTAAAATCCAAGGCATCACATTTTTAATAAGCATAAAAGTGTCAATTTTAGCCATTTTAACCCAAAAGGCACCCCTAAGGGGGCAGCCGGATTTTTCCCCGAAAATCCGTTCTGTTACATTTTACTTATATCATGTTTAATATTTGTGGAAAATTTCAAAAAATTTCAAGGGGTAGTTATTGAGAAAAATGGGGACAGACGAACGGACAAACGGACAAACATACGAAAGTACGTACGGACGAACGTGTGTGAATATGTTTGTGGGTATATTAGGGTAGATTTGTTATTAAATCATTTTCATATTCTGTAGATATTAAATATAATTGTTGAAAGCGAAAATCTAATATATAAAGCTATATGTCTGTCTGCTTCCATGTTTTCAAACTCTACCTATTACGAAACTAAGAGTTGCAGAGCAGCGCTAGAGGCCTCAAATGATTAGATTTAATCTGAACAGTTTTTATGGGTCGTTAGCCGATTAAAATACTTCTTAAAGGGTCAAAATGGGTACAAATTGAAAAGAAATTGTTATACATTTTTTTATATTAATCTTAGTTTACTTTAATTTTATCTTTTAATCAGCTCACATGCCTGACACGTTGGTACAGTGGTAACGTCACCAATTTTGAATTTTACAGTTTTGCTTTCGGTTTCGATTTTCGCTGATGGTACCCAAATACATTTATTTTTTTTTACTTTTGAAATCGTTACTCTATGATAATATATACAAAATGTGGACAAAATAAAATATCATATTTAAACGTATTTTACGATCGGGCAAAGCCGATGCCCCCTATCGCTAATATTGTTATTTAAGTTTTTGAGATCTTATTAAATGGCGCACGTAACGGTGAAAACAAAGATGGCGCCGAACACCCAGATAGAAATTAAATGACAATCTAACGTATAGACAAACGTAAGAATACACATGTATTAATTTTTGATTATAAATTCGCATTTGCTCGGTTTCTACTGACTTTGATCAAATATCAAAAAATTGCAAGCATGGCTCGGTTTTGCAGTCGATATTCTTTTTTCATTTACGGGTTAGTGAGTCCATTTTGTCTTTAGATTGTATGGTAGCAAAATAAAAGAAACAGACAAAAAATGCGAAAGAAATAAAGAGAATAGAAAATGTGTCCATCAAATGAAAAGCAAAGCGAACGCACAAAAAGATATGGACACGTTCAAAAAGAAGGAAAATGTTCGAAACAAAACAAACATTGATATTAATTTACAACATTATCATAAATTAAGCTTTTATTCAAACCGCGTCCATATATTTAGAACAAATCGATAAGATATGAAAAAAAATTGTATATGTGGTGAGAATAGTTTCCACTAGAAGAAATTGCAATTGGATTTTCATCCACAAGTCGGCGACACGCATACACTACTGTAAGAAATTATGTACACGTCATTCATTACGACGATGCAATGCCCATAGTTACATACTAGTGATGGGACGATTCATATATTGCTCCCGATTTCGATACAATTAAAGATTTCGTACTAAAATCACGATTCGTATTCCGATTTTTTATAACTCTCTAAATATTTAACTATCAAATTGTTATTTTTCTACGATTACTGTACAAACAAAAATTTGGTATTTTTCTACGATTACTGTACCAAAATTTGGTATTTTTCTACGATTACTGTACCAAAAAAAATATTTTTCTACGATTACTGTACAAAAATAATTTGTTATTTTTCTACGATTACTGTACAAAAAAAATTGTTAAATGTGCAGATATTGTGTCAAACGTAAAAAATATACTTGTGAAGAATGATCTATCGATTTTAGTTTTGCTGATAATTTAAAATCGATAGATATTTATTATTTTATAATTACTTAACACAAAATTAAAGAAAATAGCCAGAATTAAAAATCTTTTTTGGCATCTGAAAATAGGCAGATATTTTTTCCCGATTCCAATACCCCTCAAATATTCCACGTCGAAATCTGTTGTGATGTGTCCACTTGCTAATAATGAGACACTTTTCCATACATTATAAAGACTGGTTGAATATGTTTCTCAGCGTTTATACCCGAGTCGTGCACCCGCGTCAATCTGAGTTATATGTACTTACATTATATTTTTTACTATTCTTACTAGCAGTTCAGTCCGGCTTTGCTCGGGCTCTATGGACTGTTCATGACTTTGTGTGCTTATGCATATATATATATATATTAAAAAGTTTTACTCATGTCCAGGTAATCTCCGTTTAAAATTTAACGTGTTTAGACAAAAGATTGGCGGAGGAGTTTAATAGAGTCTGCTAAAGTAAACTCCTTAATATGAACTATTGGCAGCAAAATGTTCGTCCAAATACTGATTAAAAAGCTTGCGCATGTCTGAATACCCTTTATGTAAAATTTCAACTGTTTAGACCCAAAATTGGCGAAATAGTTTGCTAGAGACCGCAAAAGTAAAACCTTTTAAACTTTGACCCCTTGGCAGGATGATTTTCAGCCAAGCACGAATTATACAGCTTTCCCTACGTTTTAATACACTTTATGTAAAATTTAAATTTTTAAGACCAAAAATTGGCTGGGTAACATGGTAGCGACGGCAGAAGTTATTTTTTTTTTAATTAGACCCCAATGTTGACCCCTTAACATTTATTGTTATGGGCTAAAATCAAATTAAAATGTTTGATCCATGTCCATGGAACCTACATTTAAAATTTACAGCGTTTAGAACCAAAATTGGCGGAGGATTTTGGTAGAGTTTTCAAAGGTCAAATCGTTGGTACCTGACCACTTGACAGCCATCTTTCTAGCTGAAACCCGATTTTTTTTTTTTTTTTTAATTACATTTTCACCCCAAACAAGGCAAATTGCCACTTTGGTGTAGGGGGCTACTATCAGGGGCAACAACTACTGGGGTACTATGTAGGGATTTGGACAGCAAGGTGTCGGTTCACGTTACACTTGAACTTCTGCACGTCAGTACTGTTGGGGAAGCAGGGACCTGGAATGGAATTCCAGAGTCTTGCGGTTCTGGGGAAGAAACTATTGGAGTAAAAAGATCTTTTACATCTAGGGACCTCTACAGTGTGGGGGTGGGATCTAGTAGCCTGTCGGGTTTGTCGAGGGTGCTCGCGTCGTGGGGGCACAAGTGATTGCAGTTCATCAGAGCATTCACCACTAAAATACTTGTAGAACAGGCAGAGGGATGCAACATTTCGTCGATGGGACAGAGGCTGAAGCTTAGATGCTTAGATGAAGCTTAGATTTTATAAAAATTTCCTAAATCTTAATACCTCTTATGTCAAATCTCGAGTCTGTAGACCGAAAATGTACAGGGTCGTTTGTTAGGGAAGTGTACACACACAGACACACACGCACACACACATACAGACAATTAACTTTAATAGATATATAGATTAATTTCCTTCTCAACGAGATCAAAATGTGCCAAAAAGTCGTTTTTAATGTATAGGAAAACCAGCTCCACAAAGAGGGGCATTTTGGCAGTGGGCAAAAATACAAATTGCTTTAGTATAGAAGGGCTTCACTAAAACTGACCAAAGACTTCATGCCCTGAATTATGATGTAGATGATTAAAAACAAATGTATTGTTAATTTTAGTTTAAAGGTTTTAATACTACGATTGTCTTCAAACAGAAAAACATATGGAATTAAAGTAGATAAACTACCACTGAGATGTTTTGCATTTCATAAACTTACCTTGATTATTATCCATAGAAAAAAACACGCTTTGTGCATGATACTTATCTATCTGCGTAGATGCCAAACACCTCCAGATTGCAAAGGTCTATTGATTACATTCAGTATGCCGCTAATAATATCAGAGAGTTTAGGATTTCGTTTGTTTTCATAAACACACGTTTTTCAAACACTCTTGAAAATTGAACACAAACGAAATCCTCAACTCTTTGAGCCAATTGGTGGCATACTGAATGTAAGCAAATGACGGTTGCAATCTGGAGGTGTTTGGCATATACCGAGATAGTTAGTTGAAATCTGGAGGTATTTGGCATCTACCTAGATATATAACTAATGCGCACAAGGCGTGTTTTGGTCTATTCCCACTTTATTTACGCCGTTATATTCGTCTATTGAGGACGAGGCAAATTAGTTCAACCAAGTGGTGAAGGGTTTAATGTAGCTTTAGAGCAGATTTTACACTTGGATCTCAGCGTGAAGGGCAGATACTTCACGTTTCTCTTTTATATATATAGTTTCATTTTTTTCTGAGTTGTGCCTTTCTTGCGGACCCTAATGGGATGCTAACAAAAGTAAAGCTGTTCAACCTGATATGATCGTATGCAGGAGAATTAATGTACAAGCAATTGTAGTTGAATGCAGTGTGTTTAATTATGTTGGCTGAAATTGAGCTGCGTGGAATATAATAAACTATTTCTGATGTACGATATGAAATGAAACTGGAATCGTAGGAAGATCACCATCATTTTGATAATGATAGAAGCAACAGGACGGGCGTAAAATAATTTTAAAAACTACTTTCTGAATATACCCTGCAAATCAAGTGTAAAAGAGATCCAAGCATCTGCGTTTAACTTGTCGGAATGTATGAAATAGAGGGTGATGCCACATCTCAGCAAAAACAAAAGGATATGAAGGTTGAAAAAAGGGGAGCGAAACATATGTATCGTCCTGATTTTTATCCATTCAATTGTTTAACGGAAAATGAAGTCTGAATGTTAATTATATGCAACATTGGTAATGTAGTGATTTATGCACGTTTTCTTTTGTTTTTCTTTTTTTTTTTTTTGCTAACTATCGGCGTTTTCTTGGGGTGCAGTAAGACATTTATGCTTAACCAAAGCAATTTATCTACTCTTATTTTTAAATGCGAAGAAAATTTGACCGTAAAAAGTCGTAAATAAGGAATCCAGGTAAAACAAATACGCAATCGAAATCTCACTTAAAAAATGCACGAGTAAAATTGTACAAAAAAGTTGCTACTCGACAGAAATCAAACGACTCTTCCTATTTTCCATGAATCCGTGAATAAAGAATAGATGAGAAGTGCCGGCGACTCGAAGTCCGCAGCTAGCAGTGTCAGATAAAAACTCGCGTTCTACTTAAGTATGTTTTGGATAAAATAAATGAAATCTTATTGAAAGTGTTTAAAATTTGTTTTTAGTGATCTAAAAATTATATTACTTTACGAAATATTTATCGATTAATTTAATTCTATAGAAAAAAAAAGGGAATCTTTTGGTAAAATTTGTCGAGAGCGGTCTGTCTTGGGGTTGTTTAGAAAATGGAACGGAAATTTAAATTTAGTTCCGTCTTAATTTTATTTTTTTTAAATCAGCACACACGTCAACACAATGGAATGTAATCTAAAGAATAAAATTCAATAAGCGTATTTTTTATATAAAAAACCGAGAGATTTATTTTATAAAAAAAAAATAATAACATAACCGAAATAATTCAATTTTTTTAAACGAAAAAAAATCAATTTGGTAAAATTTTTGGTATTTTCTTTTTACATAAAGTTCAACTCACCGTGAATATTCGAAATGTAAACTTTTAGACGTTTTCGGGTATGCTGACAATAACGAACAGCTTTCGAAATAAACACACAATATCCTTATGCTAAGAACGGCAATCGGAATACACACCTCAACCTTGTCAGAATACCCGAAAACTTATAAATGTTAACATTTCGAATGTAAACCTCTCTGTTAAGAACGGCTTCCGAAATAGAGACCCGAACATCGCCATGTTAAGAACGGCTTTAGGAAAAATAGCCCAACCATGTCAGCGTACCCAAAAGCCTTTAAAAATTGACATTTCAAATGTAAAAGGTAAGTTGTAGTTAATGTAAAAATTTAGTCTTTTTTTTTTATACGGTGAGTTTTCGATTTTGTCGGCGCATGCGCAATTAAAAAAAAAGATTAAAACGAAACGAAATTTAAATTTCCGTTCTATTTTCAAAACACGCCAAAAACAGAGAACTATCGACAAGTTTTGCCAATCCTTTTAATATAGAAATTGAATAGTTTTCTGACTATGCTGCAGTTTTCGATTCGCCGGTTCTTATAGATTAATGCCAAATTAAGTCAATAAAATATTAAGACCACGTGAATTTCTGTTGCCTTGGTTAAACATGCAAAATATTGCTATCTATACATTTGGATGTTTAAGTTTAACCATATTACTTTTCATGCTCGCATTTTACTATTGTAATCCATGACTTTTCAAGACTTCCAGTAAATTAATCTGTTCTCTGTTTAATTTCAGTCTTAGTTTTTTGCCCCCATAAACATAACGTACACTTATGCAATAACACTGTACGGAACTCGTCTGCTTTCAACAAAATTCCCCAATTATCTCCCTCTCATTTTTCATTCTCTCTGTTCCACACGTTACTTCTCTTTTCGCGAGAGCAGTGAATTGGTAGCAACAGTAGTCGCTTAAGCAACGTAGTTGCTATGAAATCTAGCCATAAAATACGTCGCTCACCTCCTTACGTGCTTTTACGATTTTGAACACCAGTAAGTTTTCTTTTACTGAACGAAAATTTAAATCTGTTTTTCATAATATAGCCGAGAACATGATCTATACACTTTTATAATTGTTTTAAATTTGGTCAAAAAAGGAATAAGTAGTTAAGCTTTAAAGCAGTTCTAAATGACAAAAACTGCTACTTAACCATATATTCAAACACGGTAGTTTTTGAATAATTATGCATTATAGTTACAAAAAAAAATACGCCCCGTTGCTCATACAATAAAATTTGAAAACCTGATTATCTTTTTTTGGAGTGTGAATTGTTTTCAATGATTAATTACAGAAAGCCTCTCTTTTATTTCATAAAAATGTGTACATCAATAGCGAAGCGAACATAAAACACGTTTTTACTAAATTAAAAGCGAATCGGAAAGATGTTTTTACTAAAATTTACTGTAAAAGAGGTGGGCGTGTGTGAATTCGTATACTATTAATGGTGAATTGTAATTCAAGTGGAATCTTAATTTGTGATTTTATATATATATATATATATATATATATATATAGATAGATAGATATAGATAGATAGATAGATAGATAGTACCTAGACTTAAGATAAATATGGCGCTACATTAGCCAGTTTCCGCCAGAAGTAGAGACCGTTATTTGCATGTTACACATAATATTACACTGTATATTACATAATATATTTGTGTATATATCTCTTAGATATAAACGGCAAAGTGTCTGTCTTTCTGTGTCCGTAGTTTCAAAGTTTATCTCCTCTGAGACTAAAAGCCCATAATCTCCGAAACCATAAAAGAGGCAAGGTGGCGCTAGAGGCATCGAATATTTGTATTTTTACGCGTCGTTCTTTTTATGTGTCTTTAACTGGTTTAAATTGTTTTTTTTTAAATGTCAACAATGGGTCAAAATATAAAAAAAATAGTAAAACATTTTGTACATTCACCTTAGTTTATTTTTAATGTTTAATGTTTAATTGGTTTATATGTGCGCCAGGTTGGAAGAGTCGTATCGTTACTGGCTTTGATTACTACAGTTTCGATTTCAGTTCTAGCTGGTTTCGCTTAATTATTTTTCTTTAACATTTGAAATTACGACTCTATAATAATAACTACGCAATTTTGACAAATTACAACATAATATTTACGCATATTTTACGCCCGAGCAACGACGGAGACACAACCCGCTAGGATATATATATATATATATATATATATATATATATATATATATATATATTTAATTTAATTGTAATTTTTATTACATATATATAATAAAAATTACAATTAAATTTACCAAAATGATCCAAGATTGTAAAATTAAAGTATATTATAAATATTAAAGAGTTAATATTTATAAAGTTATCTCAGCCAGATGTAAAAGCTCGATAAAACCAAATAGGAGATAGAGCTCATAATACCGGAAAACAGTTAATAAAATATGTTAAAAAACACTTTGAAATGAATTAAAAATATATTTAATCTGAAAAGGAAAAACTAGATAAGTGGATAGTCCTTACTCCGCGGAGTTTCGAAGAAATACTTTCCTTCTCATCAGAGGGTAGGAATTAACGAAATGCTTTTGCATGCATAAGCCGATCCCGCATTTTGCTCGTATATATATATATATATATATATATATATATATATATATATATATATATATAGTTTATCTACCAGAGATATATTTACATATTATATAGGTATGATATATATGTGTGTATATATATGCATAGTTATAAATATATATATATATATATATATATATACATGTATCTATATAAACATATATATATACATATGTATATATATATATGTATATATGTATATATGTATCCAGCTATAAATATAATATGTATATATATATATATATTTGCGAGACTTCAAAAATTATAGACTATTATTTTTTTCACTCAGAAATGTTGAGTTACGAAAGAGAGAGAGAGAGAGAGAGAGAGAGAGATAGAGAGAGAGACCATCATAACGAACAACATTTTGTGCTCTAAAATTATTTTTTCTTTATCGTCAACATTAATCTGGATGCACAATTAATCATTTTTCATCTTTCATATATTTTTATATAAATAATATATATATAATAAACTACCTGTGTTACAGACCAACAAAGCTTCACTTGAAAATGCGAGGACGCAATAAAGTGCTACACTTTCTTCTTTCTCAGACATATTCGACAAAACAGTTATAAATGGTTTCTTTGTAGATGCTTGTTGTCGGGCACCCCATCTTTATATCGCAATACAAAAGAGCTACTATTCAATATACATTTTAATAAACTGAGAGTTGTACCCTGCCTAGATCAGTGAAAATTATTAACAGAAACCCACACATTATACACACATACACGCACATTAAACACACACTGACACACACAGATATATATATAAAGACCTTCTAATCTGTTTTCTGCTCACGTATATATTATTTTTGGTGCACAGTTAGAAAGTGACTACATTTTTGGACAATGTATCCAATTATTTAAAGAGATACTCACGCTTACCCTTTTAGAATATTTAGTCAATTTGAACTGCTTTAAAGCTCCGCCACTCACTCATTTTTTGACCAAACTTAAAAACTTATTTTAGTTCATGGATCACCTTCTGGGCTATAATCTGAAAGAAAAAAATCCGTTTTTTTTTTTTTTGTTCAGTAAAACCAAGGATTTGGTGAATTTACTGCTGTTCAAAATCGTAAAAAAAACGGAAGGAGGTGAGCGATGTTTTTTTTATGACTGGTTTCCACACCAAGCACGTCACTTCAGCGAATACTGTTACTACCAAGTCACAGCTCTCGACAAAAGGAGAAGTAACATGTGAAACAGAGAGAATGAAAGAATGATACTATATTGATATTGTACATATATATATATATATATATATATATATATATATAGTGGATAAAACGCAGAATATTCAGTGTAGCTTAACCGCCATATACATTTTATAACTTACGAACTAGCTCTACCTACGTATTGAGCACTTTTGAAGTAAATACTTAAAGTTTATGCATAAATCTATACTTTCGTATATTAATTTTATGTGAGTAAATTAAGTAGTTATATATATATATATATATATATCATGGGGCGGCGTTGTCCGGGTGATTGTAGGTGGGTGTTGAGCAAAAAACAAAAAAAAGTAGTAGGCAGGCTCGAACCTGTCCTGCGAAGAAGGAAAAGAACGTGAAAAAAGCGGCATTATTAAGTTGTTTTTTTTTGTTTTTGCTCAACACACACCTCCAAACACCCGGGCAACCTCGGGCACCTACGCTAGCTTATATCTAAATAGAAATAGGGAGTGAGAAAAATTCAGATAAAAAGTTGTATGTAAAACATAGAAAACCTTTTATATGAAATATTCATGATAAAAGTTTTCAGAAGAAAAACAGGCAAAATATCGCCACATAGTTTTGTTTTAACTGCATTACTTATTTAAATATTCGATTAACAATAATCGAAATAAATAATAATTGTACGTATATTACTAAAAACTGTATACAAGCTAGAAACACAGATACACGTGATGTTTTCGGATAATTTGATTAATGATTCTGTTTGTACAGTCAAGCTAAGTCAACCGACGATCGTTTGTGTGATTTAAGATCATGTATTTATCAAGCATTTATCAAATTAAACTCAGTATTATGCTCGAATACTATAACTCACATAACTAGGCAACACATTCTTAAGGTGTATGTTTGGTCTATGTTGCGATATGGTCGCAAAGGGTGGACTATCTGCACCATATCTACAAATACAGAAAGGCATTAATATCGCAGAGATTTGATTTGGGAGACAAATGTAAAGTGTCGTTTGGAAATATTACATTCATAACGAGTAAACATGGACTACATCTGGATTCATTAAAGAAATGATGATAAAAACAATAATGAAAAGACAAATGAGTTTCTTAGAGATTATTTCCCCTCAAAGAGACATAGAACATCCAGGGTTGACTGGTAAAATGCCAGGATCTAAAAAGCAAGGTCAACCAAGACGCATTCTGATGGACAACTTGATCGATTAGAGAGGATTATCGTCAAGAATTGAGCTGTTTCGGGCAACGGATAGAGCTAACATTAGAGAGCAGACGCTGTTAAACAGCACTGCCACTGCTGCTGCTGATTATGATGATAATTAATGTACGCAAAATTAAAAAAAAAGTGTGTTTAATTGCTTACGTTATTCCTCCATTTGGGGAAAGTCGGAATTTTTAACAAAACGGAGATTTATGTGTGCAGAAATAAGAATCAAATTTGTATATAACACATTGCTTTTTTCTCAAGGTTAATTTGCACATATATTAAAAATATCTAAAATTTTCCAAAGGGCTAGCATACTTATTACGTCCTTGTAGCATACAACTTAATGTAAGCAAATATTGTCAACTTTATTTCCTTACACCTTCAGGCTATATATATACATACATACATATATATATATATATATATATATATATATATATATATAATTATGCACTGACAATTGTTTTGTCGTCCAGGACTCATCAGAGTGGCTGAAATGTATATATATATATATATATATATATATATATATATATATATATATATATATATATATACTAGTAAAAGTACCCGTCGTTGACGGGGTTCAAATACAGCCTACAGAAAATGGACTCTGATTTATGAAAGTATGATAGCTTATAAAAAGGGAGGGTTGTAAAGAGATTGCTTCGAATTTGGAGGTATCAAAACTAAAGCAAAATATGATGAAAGTAAAAATAAAATAGATAAACCCCATAATTTATTATACCATACCTGTTCACACTGAAACACTTATCACAATATTCTATTGATCTATATTAAAACTCCTTGTTAAACTTTGTGACATATTTCTATTCTATGGAGGGCAGGCGCGAATGAACACCCCATAATTGTATTATACCATATTTCTTCAAACTGAAACATAATTATCAAAGTATACTTACACAGATAGATATGAAAAGTCTTTATTAAAGTGTGTGTCTATTTCCATTCTATGGAGGGCAGGCGCGAACGCAGACCCCACAATTTTATTATACCATCCCTATTTAAGTTAAAACATACTTATTAAAGTATATATATATATATATATATATATATATATATATATATATATATATAAATACTTGTAAACGTTTTTTTTTTTAATTTTTAAATTTTTTATTTCCATACTTTGTGGACCAGGCGCGAATGCAGACCCCACAATTTTAATGAACAACCGTTCTGTCAGATCAGACATACCCATTCTGATTTCTATTCATCTTCTATCATTATATGTAATCAGTTTTTTTAACATAGTCAAACATATATGATCCTATTCGTGACCACACACACGCGCACACACACATTCAGCTTTATATTATATATATATATATATATATATATATATATATATATATATATATATATGCATGTGTGCATGTTAAAGTGTCTGTGTGTGTGTTTTCGTGTACATTTTCCTGTGAAATTACTTTGTCAATTTTCAGAGTACAGACTCGAGATTTGACATAACGCATAATGAAACTTAGACAAATCTTTTTAATTGGTTTACAGCCAGAAATATGGCTGTCAAGGGGTCAAAGTTCAACGATTTTCCCTTTGAAAACTCTACCAAACTCTTCAACCAATGTTGGGTCTAAACACTTGATATTTTAGATGTAGGTTCCTTTGACATGGGTCAACTTTTAATCAGATTAGAGTCCAAAACAACAATGTAATGGGTCAAAATTGGCGTTAAATTAAAGAAAATTTACCTCTACAGTCTCTACTAAATTGTTCAGCCAATTTTGGGTCTAAACATTTGAAATTTTACGCAAAGTGTATTCAGACATTAGGACAAGCTTTTTAATCGGGGTTTCGCCGAAAATTTAGCTGCCGAATAAGTATAAGTTCAAAAGTTATGACCTTTCCTGTCTCTAGCAAACTATTTAGACAATTTTTGGTCTAAACATTTGAAATTTTACAGATAGGGAGATCGGATATGAAGCAAGCGTTTTAATCAGTTTGTAGGCAAAAAATTGGCTGCCAAACGGTCAAAGTTGAAAAAGAAAAAGTTGAACTTTGCAGACTCTACGAAACTTCTACACCAATTTTGGATCCAAGCAATTGAAAATTTATATGGAGGCTATATGGACATGAGTCAAACTTTGTAATATATATATATATATATATATATATATATATATATATATATATATATATATATAAAAATTACAATAAGTTTACCAAGGTAATCAAAATGGTAAACTTAAAATGTATTATAGATATTAAAGAGTTAATATTTACAAGTTAAATAAACTGAGCCAGATGTAAAAAGCTCAATAAAACCGAAAAGGAAATAGAGCTTATAATATAAACAAATGATTAATAAAACATATTAAAAGACATCTTGAAAAAGAGTAAAAAACATATTTAATTTTAAAAAAAGGAAGCACAAGATAAGTGGATAGTCCTTAATCAGTGGAGTTTCGAAGAAATATTCTCCTTCTCATCAGAGGGCAGGAATTATCAAAATGCAGGATTGGATTTTGCATATAAAAGTATTTAATGAAACTACAAGTAAGTCACAGATCTTACTTGGTTAAAAAAAAAGGGTGAGGTAAGGGGAACAGGAGGCAAAAGAAAAATGATAAAAAGATGTCACATGAATGGATAGTCCGGTGAAGGGTAAATATCCAAAAATGGTAAAATCCAAAACGGTTGAAAACGGTTTAAAATAAATAAATAAATATATATATATATATATATATATATATATATATATATATATATATATATATACAGAAGAACCCCGCGATACGATATGAATCAGCACTGTTTGAGTTCAGTGGCAAGGCGAAGTCCAGGACGACTGAAAACAGTGCCGAGGTAAGCGGAGAGCACATACAACACCTGAAAGCCCCAAATAGTCACCCATTTAGTACTGACCTAGTTCAACGTTTCTTAACTTCGATTATCCAGCGGGAACCGGTGTGTCAACCTGATTATGCCGTACATATATATAATATATTACATATAAGTATATAGTTATATCAAATGTAACCACACACACATACACACACATAACGTAATGTGTTAGACCCTCATTATATAACTGCTATATTAACAAATAATTAAACATGGAGATCCCATCAAAAACACATAACAAGCAAGTAACTGTTATAATTACCTTTGATTTATAGAAATTAAATTATTTATCATTATATTTTAATACTGAAAACTTTTTGCAATCTTCGATATGGCTATGATTGGCGTCGCCCCTTAAAATCACTCTTCAAGTGTTATTGTTTATCGTCCGACGATTTGAGAAAAAATACAGGACGAAAGTTTCCGTCTGTTTCTTTTTGAAAACGACCACAATTGAGATAATAAAGCAGTTATTCCACACATTTGCCATAAAAGCGGTCAGGTTTATCATGCAAAGTTCTGCGCGATTAGACGGAGAAAAAATATGCACGTATCTCCGGATACTTAGAAAAATCACCTGCAAACAATGAATTACTGACATACAGGCGTATCTGGATTTGCACGTGAGAGTGCGACAACAGGTTTGTTCTCAACTTAACATATCGGAATCATCTGGATACTGACCTGCAAAATATCATGTCTAAACAATTAAGGTAGCTGTTTGGTCTGATAAATCCCGTCACGAATTATATGATCGTTAATTGCGTTATATAAGATCAGTAATTACTAACATCATTCGTGTTTTTTTTTGTTTTTTTTATTACATTTTTACCCCAAACAAGGCACATTGCCACTTTAATGTAGGCTGCTACTATCAGGGACATAAGCAACAGAGCTACTATGTGAGGGTTTGGGCAGCAAGATGTCGGTTCGTGTTACACTTGAACTTCTGCATGTCAGTACAGTTGGGGAAGCAGAAACTCGGAAGGGAATTCCAAAGTCGAGCGGTTCTAAGGAAGAAACTACTGGAGTAGAAAGTTCTCTTACATCTATGGATCTCAACTGTGAAGGTGTGGTATTTTGCTGCTTGACGGGTTTGTCGGAATATTTAAGTTGAGGGGGTACAAGTGGTTGCAGTTCTTCGGAGCATTTACCGGTGAAGTACTTGTAGAAGAGGCAGAGAGATGCTACATTTCGTCGATGGAAGATATAATACCCGTATTCTCACCTGCTTATGGATACTGCATACGGCATAATCACCTTGACAAACTGGTTCCCATTAGATCAAGTTAAGCAACGCTGAGGCTGCCTAGTAGTAAAATCGATGACCACTCAGAAATTCCAGGTGTTGGCTGTGTTCATTGCTTTTTTTTTTTCTTTTTACACAGTGATCACCACTTATCAAGGCCCGGAAGTCACTCAGGGATAAGCGTTATTGCAAGTACATTACGTTAGTGTGGAGATTTGATGAAGTGTTTACTTAAGGGGGCGGTTCATTAGGAATTTGTTAACGTTGGACTTGAAGACATCCAAGTTGTAGTCCGATGGGAAGCAGGCAGACGGAACAGAGTTCCACAGGCGTGCAGTTCTAAGAAAGAAGCTTTGTTCATGGAATCCGTGTTTTGATTTAGGCACAGATATAGAGTGGGGGAAATTTTTCAAAGTGGATTCAGCTATACGGGTGTTTTTCGTGAAAGATTGGCGAGGGGGGACCAGAGATTGGAGTTCAGACGAGCACCTGCCATGGAAATAACGATAAAACAAGGATAGGTTCGCAACGTCTCTTCTGTGGGAGAGAGGTTGCAGGATAGAGAAAAGGGCATCCCCCACTAAGCCACGAAGACTATTTTGTACTCTGTCAAGGCAGGATAGGCTGTTTTTAGCAGCTCCCGCCCAGATATGGCAACAGTACTCCATCTTTGGACGTACTTGGCTTTTATATAGATAGAGAATTGCATCAGTAGTGAGATATCTTATTTCGGTATTATTTCTTATTATCCTGAACATCTCCTTGCTACTAGGATCGAGATGTGCAGATACTTTTTTAGCTTCATAATAGAAATATCTATACACTTTTTTCTATATTTAAGTGTAATAAACGTGTGGATACGTAACTAAATTGAAATGTGATACATATAAACAAAAATATTTTTCACGCAAAAAGACGAACATGATTTATGCTTACAGGTTATTTTAAATATCAGTTCAACTATTTAACAAATCTGGTCATTATCGCAGGATCGATTCCTAGCAATGTTTTCTTGTCATGCAACCTTAAATTGCCAACGTAATCATAAAGCAAAAAGGTCCCGACGTTGACCGTCGGATTTACTGTGGAGAACAAATGTTCCACACTTCTAATTCTTTTGTTTTCATCGAAATAGATCAACTTCCTGCTCTAATCGGGATCTTGAATTAAGGCTCTAAGTATAAAAGTCAAGTATCATGTTTCACCTGTGCTGTAGAAAGAAATATTCATCTCGAACGCACCCTGTCTTATCAAAATAAACTACTGTTGATTTTATACACCGGTCCAATTTGCTTATGCGACGATTAAGCTCCCCAAATGCACTTGTGATGTTAGGCTGTACTAAAGTATAAACTTGGATCAATGCGGATATTTTTTTTTCTTTAATCGAATTTCTGGATTATTGATTTTCGACTATTATCGGAGTCATTTCTACACAAAATCTTTAAACTAACACTCGTAGACACATAATGTAAATTTGAGTGTAAGGTCATAATTTTGTTTTTCGGATTCCATAGGGAACGAACTTAAACACACACGCATACGCGCGCTCACAAAATGTCATCTATATATACAGTAGAACCCCGGGATACCGTGGCCCTGGGTACAGTGTTTTCGGATTACGCTGTTATATACGATGTTTTTCCAGCTCCTAGTTACGATATTTGCCCCCGCCTTACGGTGTTATTTATAATGTTATTTGATTATAAACATGTGCAGATTATACTGTATCATCGATAGTGAGGCCTAAGCTTGTGGGCTTTAGGGAGTGCAGCGCCATCACTGACCCGGTGTGATTGTACCTGTTAGAGTCCCAACTATGGGTTACATAGAAACCGACTTGAAAAACAAAACCCAAATATATTCTAATAAAAACTTTTTCTTCAAATTACTGGATTTGCCATTAAATAATCTGAAAAGCATTGATATGCCGTAAAACAAAAACAACCAACCAACCAACTTATATATTGTACTGTATTTCGTTACTAATTTTTAATATGTACTGCATGAAATTTTGCATATGATCCGCCATACGGTGATTTCAATTACGATTCCAACCCCGGAACGGATTAATGCCATATCCTGGGGTTCTCCTGTTTATTATCAGAGATGTTTCGACGACTCATGTCAAAATGAAACAATTAATAATAAACTCGTATTGACACGACAGAAAACAGACATGCGAAAGTTTAATACGTTTCACCTCAAAAATGCACAGCGCCATCTGAATCTAAGCTATTACACTCGGGACAATTTGCAGGCGTAGGAAGTCGAGTAGGAAGATTTTGTTTCTGTCTATATTACTCCTGAACTTCTGCATGTCGGTACAGCCAGGAAAGCAGGGACCCAGGAGAGTATTCCAAATTCTTCCAGTTAGAGGGAAGAAGCTTTTGAGCAGAAGGTTTTTGCAGCATCTAGATATATCTACATGTAAGAGTGGGATTTGGGGCGTGTCGTGTTTGTTACGGGTATTTATGCCGAAGAGCTACAAGTGTTTGGAGATCTTCGGAACGCCTTCCATGAAAATACTAGTATAAAATTGGCAAATGGATGCAACATTTCGCCGATGGGACAAAGGTTGAAGTTTCATTTAGAGTACTGGACTTTATAGGTTGGCGACACTTTTTTGAACCCTACTAGAAGTGAAAGAATAATAGCAGATTGGCGAACTCAAGCATATCAACAATACTCTATGTATACGAAGTATAAAAAATGGTTGAAAGCAGGAGTAAATTACATTTTAACATGTTGACATGTAGTTACAAACGAGATAATTGTATTCTGAATTTAATAGTCCAAAAGAAGTGATTTAACGTAAAAATATACAAGTTGCAGCCAAATAAAATATTTCAGTAATATCTATTCACATATAACGCTGATTTTTTTTCTCTCTATGACGTTGATATAAAAACCTACTTTCTACTTGAAAATTATTTGAATGAACTTTTGAACATACATCCATAAATATGTGAGCGAGAAGATTAATGTAACCTAATTTGCATATTCATTTGAAAAAAAAAGCGATGATTAATTAGTTATTCAACTTTTTTTTTGTTTTTATTAGAAGATTGGTTTCTATTGCTGTTTACAGTGTATTCGATTTATTCATAGTTTTACATCTTGCATATTTGCGTAAGAGTTAAGACGAATATATATATATATATATATATATATATATACATATATATATATATGTATATAGTAAGTGAGTAGGAGGCGAAAGACAGGGCATCCTTTTGTCACCTCACGAGTAATTTAACATAATTGATTAAACATGTTCTTTGCGCTGAGTTCCGGGAAGGAGGATGGCAGTGCTTGACAGGCAGCACATGGAGGCAAGACAATCGATTCAGGAAAGAATTTCCTGATATTTTCGTTTATCGATTTTTGTCCTCATAATTCAAAATTAAGTACAGGTCAAGGGGAGTGCATTCAGCTGTTAGACATATATTGTCTGGGTTGGATAGACTGAAAGGACGAATTGATCTATATGTGGCAAGACGGAAACAAATACAAACAAACTGAAGGCATTCATTTACATAAATACATGTATGTACATGTATATATATATATATATGCATATACAAATATAAGAACACGTAGTTAATAAAACATGTTAAAAACACTTTGAAAAAGAGTTTAGAACATTTAGTTTTAAAAAGGAAGCACTAAATAAGTGGATAGTCCTTAATACGCGGAGTTTCAAATAAATACTTTCCTTCTCCTGAGAGGGTAGGATTTAGCAAAATGCGGGATCGGATTTTGCTTGCAAAAGTATTTGATGAAACTACAATAAGTCATAGATCTAATTTGGTAACAAATAGTGAAGCAGGGGGAATAGGGGGAAGAAAAAAGTGATTTCACGTGAATGGATAAAGACTAATGGTCGCAGAAAGAGATTCTGGAAAAATGAACAAGATGATATAGGATAAGATTGGGAAAGATAAATAAGGAAAAATAACAAATGTAGACTCTGCAGGCAAAGCAACGAAACAATAACCCACGTAATAAACGAATGTAGCAAAGTAGTCCAAAAATAATAAAAAATAGATATGACCAGGTGGGGGGAAACGGTTAGGGTTGGGGTTAAGGTGGGGAAGTACTAAACAAGGAACTATGCTAACAAATGCATCTTTAATAAACGGTCACATGACACAAGCACCAACAAGTATCAGGACGTGAAAGCTGAAACCATAAAATCATATGCATAATCGTAAGCTTATCCGTCGCACAAAAACGTTGTAGAGTCAACACTAACTCATAACATACAAAATAGTATAGTAAGGTCGAGGAGCACAGCAAACGCAGGAGAGTTAGCACTAACCAAACCTCCACTGGATGTGG
Organism: Euprymna scolopes; assembly: GCF_053919585.1. NCBI lineage: Eukaryota > Metazoa > Mollusca > Cephalopoda > Sepiida > Sepiolidae > Euprymna > Euprymna scolopes. The sequence continues at coordinate 35,748,699 of NC_136507.1, read as the reverse complement.
GCGAACGGAAACCGTGACCTTGTTGAGGCTTATAGCCACCTAAATTCCTGTGATAACCAATGGTCATTGTCAGAAGAAAACCAATGACAAGCAGCTGCTGCGATAACCAAAATACTTTATAAAAGTTATCGAAAAAAACGGAGAGTATGGAAAATCTGGAAAGAGTTGTTGTCTCCTAGGAAAATTGTTTTTGTCAGTGAGCAATGCATGATTATCAATTGCGTGAGAACTCCTAGTATAATAATAATAAAAATAATAAAAATCACGTTTAGTGTAAAAACACACACATTTATAAACCAGTCGTCGCATGATAGTATTTATATTAGCGGGGCCTGTGGAAATTCCACAGCGGACTCTTCCATATGTAATATACTGATGTTAGCATTCTCTAGATATTCGGCGCAATTGGACACACCCTAATATAATTATAGCTCTTTTGTTACAACTGGATTTTTTTTTATTTCGGCTAGCATGGTCGCCCGGCGTAAAATTCGCTTAAATATGATATTTTAATTCATGCAGATTTCGTATATATTATGATAGAGTCAATTTTCTATCGATTCTTATCTATTATACAGGCTGTTCCAAAAGTCTTGGGCACTTAAGCAGATATGAGGACTTGAAATGTGCCCAAGACTTTTGAAACACCCTGTATTATAAAACACAAATCGTTTTGCTTAGGCTTTGAAACCTTATTTCCGATTCAGCTTTAGGATATGCATGTGTGAAGAAATAAAAACAAAGCCATAAGCAGAAATTCTATTTTCAAATATAAACATTATAAACAACTCTTTTTTTTTAATAATAATTTTTTTTTTATTTTAAACCAATATATACATAGTTTTTATAATTTTAAACAATATAAACCTTTTCATTATAATTTCAAACAATATAAATAGAAGTTTGATAATTTATGCTGTCTCGCCGTTTAATTTTACTTAATTATTATTTCCTAATATATTCAAAGTTGTTAGCACATACACACGTACAAAAAAGTAGGGTGGACCTGCACAATCCACACTGTATGTTTTTCTTTTCGATTTTTTTTCAATCTGTTTTCAACAGATTTATCATCATCATCATCATCATCATCATCATCATCATCATGCAGTCCGTCAGCCTTGACGATGACTTGTCGGGGCGTCAGTGCTTTGTCGCTCGGTACAGGACTTTCCATTTTGGCTCCTAACTTGTTTGCGCAGTTTAGGTGTAGTATCTGTTGCGCATCAAATAAACACCCTTTGAACGCCCAATGCTCATGTCCAGTGGAGCGAACCCGCGAAGAGTGCCAGCAGAGGAGGTCGCAGCTTCTAGTCAAAAGTAACCCCAGTGAGGTAGACAGTCACCTTATCGTGTCCGTTATTACGGCTTTTCTTTTTTCAACGGGTTAAAACCCTGTTAAATAAAGGATATATAAAATAGACGTTACTTTTGCAATAACCTAATACTTATATAAGGTACTTTTGCATTTAACGAACCACGCTGGAATAATAACGTTATCATTTAGAAACCTGTTATTTAACATGGAGAGGAAGGGGGTTTTGTAATCTGTATTTTCACATAACAATTTACTAAATAAAATATATAATAATAATAATTAAATTTTACTTGCAAATGCCTTTTAAAATCGGAAATAAAGAAATAATGACGGGGTGGGACGTATCGAACTTTTCTCAAATTGAAAAGTTACAATATATGTATATATATATATATATATATATATATATATATATATATATATATATATACACACATACATATATATACATATATGCATATATATACATACATATATATACATATACATATATACATATATAGATATACATACATACATATATATACATATATATATATATATATATATATATATATATATATATATATATATATATATATATATTAGCATTAATTTCTTCATCCTCAACTGGGCACTTTTCTACAAGGAGGAGTCGCT
>NC_136507.1:35716742-35741742 GCF_053919585.1 Euprymna scolopes | reverse complement strand
ATGTTATATTACATATATAAAATATACACCCCTTATATATATATATTACATTATGTATATATTATATATACATTATATTATATATATGTTATATTACATATATAAAATATACACCCCCTTATATATATATATATATATATATATATATATATATATATATATTAATCGATCACTGGCAATCAGTTGTTAATTTCTATTTTTGATGATCGACTCAGATATTAGCTTACATTTGTTTCCGATTCTACCGAGATTATTTCCCCCTTTGAAGCAAACAAAAAAGAAACAACAATCAGTTCCTGATTTAATCTTGGCCATCTTCTATTTGCCCGATCAATTTCCAAAGCTCCCTCATCATATCTATAAATTACTTCTCTCATTTTTTGCGTCTTTGTTTAGCGTTGCTTTCTTTGCTCTGCGGACGCGTTTCCTTATTAATCATTGCATCTTATGCAAGTCAACGTTAAACTTGGTTATTTTTTTTCTTTTTAATCGAGTTCTGCGCTCGACGAACAGGGTTCGCTGTCTGATAGTATAACTGCAACATTTGTACCCTAAATATAGTTATGAATTCATAGATGTCTTCCCTATTTATCGATTAATTGGTACAATAGCCTCTACTTCCGAGCCTTCGTTAGGAGCCTTGTCTAAAAGAATGAAAACTGTGAAATGTAACTATTTTTCTCCGTTCATCGGTTCATCGGTTCATCGGTTCATCTGTATTCAGTTGTTTCAGACATTTCCTTTCAACTTTAATCCTGCAATTGTGGTTCATGAGAAGTTCGCTTTGAGATTACGATTCTATTGTTTCAAATTAGGCACCTCAAGCAAATAATAATATATTAATGTATATACTCGGCGACTAAAAACAAGGTTTTAAAACTAGCTGTTCCAGCAAGACGTTGCTCAATTATTACATTTTTTTTGTTTTCCTGTGTTTTTTAATATGCTTTAATATACTTACCTTGTTAATATTCTATTAAATATTAATTTTAATTTTAAATGACTTAAACTAATAAAATTCTATTTTGCATGAAATGTAATAAAGTTTTGATTTAATAATTAAATAAATTATGTCTAGCATTACTTTTTATAAAATAACTGCATGTACTTCGCTTTATAAATGTTAACTAACATACTACATGATTATATCAGACGAATTTCAAAGCCAGAAATAACTTTATATCCGTCGCTTAAATCCCTTTAAATCTCTTTCAAATTTTGAAGGTTGTCGCATAATTATTTTCTACTATAAATACATTAAAATTGCCGAATTCTTCACGTAAAATGTTTTATGAATCATTTTCTACATTCTTTTTAAGAGTCACAAAAACATGTCGTTCGATTATTACGAAATTAAAAATTATGTGCAGAATTATATTTTTAAACACAAGCGAAAAAATATAAACTTATCCAAAAGGCCTTTTTTTTGGGGGGGGGAGCATATTGGAATAATTTACCTTAGGGTTACATCTTTAAACTGTTCATTTCTTAAAATATTTTAACAGGAAAAGATTCCTCATCAAATAAGGTTTAACAACACACAAACAATTTTTCTGCATACACAGACTGTTTCCTTGCAATAAATGCAGGTTGCGGTTTAAAGATTGTTTTATTTTATCTTATTGTATTTTATGTCAACGAATAATCGATTAATAGCCATTAAACAGCACAGTGTAAGTTACGTAGCTACGAGAACTTACATTTATACACTAATGCAGTTTTTAGAATTTTTATGTAGAAATAATATCCTGACTTAATGTAATATTTCCTGTAAGATATTAGGCGTGGGTAATGTTTATAATTAATCGTTATCGACTCTCAACAATATTTGACCCAAACCGGAAGGTGACAAATAATAACTTCCGTCAACTGATACTCTAATTGTGGAAGTATAGTAAAGAACGAGTCTGTCTCTGTCTTTATTACATAATGTCTATTAAATTCACAGAGTCGAATGAATATTTCCGTTAATAATCTGATAAAATTGTTTCTGAGATGGGTATATATATGCTGATTACACCACCCTCCATAACTGGCACGAGGGAAAAACAAATGAAAACATATCTAAGGAAATGACAGAAACACTAGAGGAAGTCCCCCCCCTGTAGTGGAATTGGTTAAAAAAAATGGATGGAAACATTCAATGCTGCCAAGACTAATCGTGTCTTCTTCGATAATTACAAGAAACCTTCTCAACCATCAGTAGCTATGGATAGATACATTACATGAAAGTACTTCTTTAAAACTCCTCGGCCTAACGTTCGCAGGATACATGAGTTGGAACAAGTACATTGAGTGCATTGCCACGGCTGCTGTGAGGAAGGTGAGCTGTGTTTATTTACTTCCACACGAGAGCAAATTAAGAATTAGACTGTTTTTAGTGTGGAGAGGAGGAGGGGGATCGGGACCAGCTACTGAGAGGTGAGAAATGGGAGCCGGATTATGAGAGTCTCGTGGTATATAGGGATGCCCCTACATAGACCAGAAATTCATTGCCACAAGGACAATGGTCTTTGCTTGCAGTATCTGCCGAAACAGATACTACACCTTGATTTTTGCCCGAAGGCTAAAGTATCCTGTGGGGAAGGTGGGCTGTGTTTATTTGCTTCCCCACGAGAGCAAAGTAGGCAGGAGGCCGTTTTTTTATGTGGAAAATGGGAGCTGGATAGTGAGAGATTCTTGGTATATAGGGTGGTATTTGTTTGCTTCCTCACTGTGCAAATTAGGCACAAGGCCGTTCTTTTATGTGGAGAGAGGGGAGGGGAAGGGAAACGTGGGGCAGCTCCCGAGAGGTGGGAAATGGGAGCTTGATAGTGAGAGCCTCTTGGTATATAGGGTTGTCTCTACATGGACCAGAAGCCCATTGCCACGAGGGTAATGGCCGTTGCTTGCAGTATCTACCGGAACAGATACTACACCTTGATCTTTTCCCGAAGGCCAAACCCCCTGTGGAGAAAGTGGGCTCTCTTTACCGTGCTAGAAAGTTACTTACGCCGAAAAGTATCATTTACCTCAAAAAGGCCACCATTCGCCCATGTATAGAGTGATGTTGCACCTGCTACTAGTCTCTCCCTCTTAGACAGAATTAAAAAGAGAGTAGTGAACTTTTATCCAAATTTAAACCACTGTCCCATCGACGAAATGTTGCATCCCTCCGCCTGTTTTACAAGTATTTTAATAAGTGGATGTTCTGACGAAGTAAAAGCCCTTCTACCCCTCGACGTAAATATCTCCGACGAACTCGACAAACAGCCAAATCACACCTCTACACGGTAGAAATCCATAGATGTAAGAGCGCCTTCTGCTATAATAGTTTTTCCCCTAAGAACTGCTAGACTCTGAAATACCTTGTTTTCCTGCTTTCTTACTTGTACTGACATGCAGAAGATCAAGTGTAATGTTAACAGACATTTTGCTGTTTGTCTCCCTACTTAGTATCCCTGCAACAACTGTCCCCGATACATAAAAGTGGCATTGTGCCTTGTTTGAGGTGAAAATGGAATTTAAAAAAAAATGGAAACAGCGACGTTTGATTTTACATAATTTTACCAAGGACGTATCTCTGTCATCCAAGATTCAGCATCATGCATTCCTAAATCGTAACCTATCCGATACTGATAAGAGCCCACGTTGCTTAACGTCTGTAATCGAACGGCAAAAGATATATTAATCGACCGGTAATGAATTAACTCATCGCAAGTAGCGGTGATGTAATGCCAGAACGTTATTTGCTCCTTTTACAGCGGAGTTGAAATATACTCCATATTAACGAAAAGCACAACGGGCTGAGCAAAACCTCACCGGGCGTTACTGTAGCAACTGTTTTCTTTATTTGTCAAATAAATAAAACCACTTTCTGCTCGATCGTGACTTTGAAGATATGCGCTCGATTTAGCTCCAACTAATGGTTCTACTGGTAAAACGTTCGCACAAATACTCGATTAGCTTCAATAATCGTCAACAATTTTCTTATTCATATGTGCATTTAACTAAACAAAAATTCCATGAGCAGACTTTCTTTTCCATAACTGTCTGTCTGTGGAATACGTTACCGTGAGACTCATTTCTAGTAGATTATAACATGGCTATTTTGAAATCTAATGTCAGTGAATTGCTGTTGAGTTGCCCTCTTAATTAATAAAGCCCACTTCACTTCCACTATTGCTGGTCATGTTGTCTTATCATGCACATACGTCTAGCTTTCGGGCCTTCATAAGCGATGACTCTCCAACTAAAAGCAAGTGAAGCGTGCATGAATCCTCTCTGAATGCACAATGAAAGAGGCATAAAAATTGACTAAGTTCAGCATTTGCGCCCCCCCTCATTTAGACCCAAAAGTTCCCAAGGGACGTCAAATCCTGGCGAAAAAGAAGAAACGGTGCAGTTTTAGGCCGTAACATATGTGAAATTGACTTCTGCACCATGCAGAAAAAAAAAGAAATGACTAAGTTTATCACTTACCCTTCCTCATTTAACCCCAAAAGTCCCTAAGGCCTTAACATATTTAAATTTGAGTTCAGCAATATGAAAACTGCTAAATAGACATACACAGAAAATTTGGGACAAATATGGTAAAATAGTCCCAAAAATGGACTGTTTTTATTAGCCCTGTAAGAGGCCCTGTGGCACACCAAAGAGTTCTCCCGAGTATAGACAAACCAAACTATATAGCAATCAGTTAGTTAAAACTTTTCAGAAAGTTTTATAAAAAGCCAAGGCATCAGTTTTTTTAATAAGCACAACAGTGTCAATTTTAACCCGAAAGGTAACCCTAGGGGGGGGGGCAACCGGATTTTCCCGGAAAATCTGTTCTGTTGCCTTTTTTTTATCATGTTTAATGTTTGTGCAAAATTTCAAAAAAATCCAAGGCGTAGTTATTGGGAAAAGTGCGGACAGAAGAACGGACGAACAGACGAATGAACGGACAAGGGTAAATTAAAAGAGCCACCCTCCTTTTGTCGGGGGACCGAAAACAAAATAAATGGTGTCCAAGCAACCGGCAGACAGGATAAGTGCAATACAAGTCGCCATGAACTATATAAGTAACTAAATAAGCTATTAAAATGAATTAAAGCGAGTATAGCAAACAAGTCTAACAGACGGAAACGGTCGAAATAAAACATTCTAACCTGCAAAAATTGTCTGGGCGGCCCTATCAGCATTAGCTGGTAGGGGCATCTCAGTTGATTAGCAATAAACCAACTTCTTCTCAAAGAGTGTGAAAGAAAAGCTTCGACGGTTGAATCTTCCTAGAACTGCAGGCGGTCATATTTCAGCCAAAACAAGACAAACTGCCGCCTAGTGGCATGAGTTTTATATTACAGATATTTTTTTCAAAAGGCTTAGCTTTATAACGATGTCTATAATCTACCTGGGTGTGTTTAAAATTATTAAAGATGTTTCTTGCATAAAAATATTTTAATCAAGCAGAGAGATCCAAATTTGCCAGGGATTGAATGATGATCAACGAATGTTTCACACTCCTATATTTTTATTGTCATCAAATTCGGTGAAATCGTCCATTTTTCAATCAAATCGAGTGATTGTCTGCTCTGGGTGGGCACCAATTGATATGCACCGGTAGGAAGTTTCACAAGCCTCCTCGCAACGACTTAGTCCACAATACATTGTAGTCTACATTGCACTGTAGTAAACCTACTGTTGATTTTATAAAGTAATTTTTATATATTATGGCTTGAATGCCAAAGGCAAATACTATGCTTCAGGTGTGCTCTAAACAGATATATTCATTTTGAACGCGCTCATGTTATACCAAAGATGCAATTGTTGATGTCATATGCCTGACTTTACTGCTAGTGCAATGATAAGTGTTTGAATTAAAGTTTAAAATAAAAATTCAAGTATCATAGTGTAGTTCTGTTTTAAACAGAAACGTTCATTTCGAACGCGCCCCTGTCATATCAAAGGACCTACGGTTAATGTATTATGTCAGTTATTGTGTCTGGTGTGCTAATAACTCATAAAATTCACTTGTGATTTTAGACTGTATAAGGTGGTGACTTTGATAAAAATCGCCTGTTCCTTCTATTGCGGATTATATCAATTATCGATTATCGATTATCGATACTTATCGAAAATATTCCGATACCAAACTTATATAAGAACACAGCCACGCTAATAAATTTAGTGTAAAATTTAATTTAAAAATCGGCGCAGCCGTTTCCGAGTCCATAGTGAACGAATTCACACTCACATAGGGACAAAGGTCCTTCTATATGATATTAGATTGTATACGGTACTTAAAATTTAGTCAGACAACATATCCGAGCAAACCCTATGACTCTACATTTCGATTATTTCCGGTAAGTAAGATAAACAATGTTGCCTTCGCTATTCAGAGAAACGATAGTCGTAAGATTATTAGTAGCAGCGGAGTAAGTTTAGGTGGGTCGAAAGAATGAGTTGTAATGGAAATATGAAATTTACAAGTGGTCCCCAGACGCTTATGTCACGGACAAGGCAGATGAGAACGTTAGGTTATCGTATTTCTTGAAGTGAACTGTCGATATCCTCGTACATACAGCACTTGGTATTCCTAAATAGTCATCCGTTTGGCACTTATCGGGCTGAACATTGCTTATTTTCGGTAATCAAACGAAAACCGATGTGCCATCGTATTTCTGCCGTATATTTCAAAAGATTGTACAAGAGATTAAATATTAATATGCAATAAAAAGCATTTCAAAATAATTTTAAAAGATTTTACAAAATAAACAGTAATCAGGATAGGTAGCAAAGTAAATTTTATTGCCTTTGGTTATAATTATTTACTGAATATCTGTGTATTTCGTCCGTTTTCCGTCTGTTGGAAACCCTTCACAATCAGCCAAAAACAGACATCTATGTGTATATGTACACTCGGTCATATTTTGGGGCGTACTTTTTTATGCATAGCACATGAGCGCCTTTCTGTATATATGCGTTTCTGTATACAGGGTGACCCCCACCCCATAAAGAAAAAACAAAAGCTAATTGGAGGCCATCTAGAAAATATGTGTAGAACGGAAGAAAAAAAAAGGCCACCGACCCTAGTGTTTTGATGTGATGTTTTGAATATAATAAACTAGTTATGACCAAAGTTTCATTTCATTCGGACAAAACACTAAGAAACGGGGCCTAATTAAAGTTGGGCCCGTTTTTTGGGGTCACCTTGTACATGGATAGAAAAAAAAACAGATTTTGTTTTCCAATCGTCTGTTGTTCCATGAAAAACTTCTCATCGGATGCTGGTCAATAGACATAGTTTTTTTCTCATCTCTACCCCTTTCACCGTTTTCTCTTTCACAACATCTTTCTCTCTCCCTTACACACAAACAAACACACACACACACACACACACACACACACACACACACACACATATATATATATATATATATATATATATATATATATATATATATATATATATATATATATATATATATATATATATATATTCAATCTTCTCTTCGGATGCTCGTAAATGTTGCAAGGTATTCAACCGAGCAGTAATACATAATGACAAAAATACGTCGGCGATCATCTATCTCAGTCGGCTCATGTCGATGAAAAGAGTTGAAGCTGAATAAGATTTGCTCGATAACTATCGTAGTCTCATCATATCGTTTCATCTATCAATCAACTTAACTTTATACTTAATCTAGCCTTTTCATAGATATGGTTCTCATCTAGTCTCCACCTCTTTCGATTTCTCCTATATTTCATTTCTTTTCCTCTCTCACTCACTCTCTTCATATATATATATATATATATATATATATATATATATATATATATATGAATGTATATATATATATATATATATATATATAGATGCATATGTGTGTGTGTGTGTGTGTGTGTGTGTGTAGGCCGCAATTCTTTTTTATCTTGGGCATATTTCATAAAGTAAAATAGACGTAAAATAGATGAATTCAGAAGGATTATAAAGTACCTAGACGGAGGATAATTATGGCGTGTACATCAGCCAGTTTCCGCCAGAAATAAAGACCGTTATTCGCAGTTAGAAAAGGATTAGAAATAGAATTGGAGTGGAAAATGAATTCACAAACACTATATATTGGAAAATATAGAATGAGTCATTTATTTAATAATAAAGAAAGGACTTTTTACAAGGAAATCTTTTACGTTACACCGGTCAAGGTTACACCAAGGAACGTAAAAGTGTTCCTCTGTAAAAAGTATTTTTAGCTATAAACGAATAAAAACTATAATTTAGATCGGCTTTTTTCGATTTCCGATGCTTATAAGATAAATTCTCTGCGCAACATATCTAACAACACTGCCAGAAATATAAATTACTTTTTGTGTGAAATCTTCAAGAGATAAGCTCGGCCATTTCGGGGCCTATAAGAAAGGAGCTCACACACACAGGCAAAGTTTCTTTTATATAATAATAGAAATTTAATATTATTCTTTCGTAAATTAATCTCTTACAAATCAACGTATTATTTTTCTTGGAAGAATTCGCACTATTTATAAAAGAATTTAATTAATGCTAACAATTCTATCGGTAAAGACCTTTCTAGAAATTAAATTGAGCTCGCTTTGGGAAATTCAGTAATGAAAAACGTTCAACCGTTGAATACTGTGTGGCTGTTTATTATCCTTAGCGTGTGGCATTTACATTTATCAATATTTAATCTTCCTCAATTCCAGTGCCATTAAGTTCGAATCTTCTCACTATCCATAAATTGTATTTCCTACACTTATGATTTCGTAAGTATGAACCACTTATGTTTGTAGGTATGGAAGTAATTGTTAATATTTTAATAAACACGTTATCGATATATATAAATATACCCATGTATATGTCTCTCTCTCTCTCTCTCTCTCTATATATATATATATATATATATATATATATACATATATATATATATATATATGTATATATTAGGTGCCATCAATAAGTATCCAAGTGCCCAAGCATTTAAAACCGACGTAGACGTTTGAAAATTCAGTATGTTATCGCTAAACGGCTTTATAAGATGATTGACCAATTTTTATAATTTCAGGTTTAAGATAACAACTACAGTGAGAATGTGAATACACCCAACTAAAGACTGATTGTCACAGCTGGTGAATTTCAAAAATGCAATCTGGACGTGAGGACTCTTTAGAAGAACGATATGCATTCAAATTCTGTATTGAACTTGGAAAAAATGCTAGAGAAACGTATTAAATGCTTAAGACAACTTTTAGACCATCTTTAATTAATCTAGCATCAGTTTTTGAGTGGCATAAAAGATTCAAGAGACGGCAGGGAGTATATGACGGCTTGATGAGAGGTGTGCGGAATAAAGGAAGTTAGAACATCACAGGTGATTGGCCAAATAAAGAATTTCATAGATAAGGACCGTCGTGTGGCTATAAGACAACAGGTGTACAGTTTAATGTCAGCGGAACTGTACACAAAATTAATCACGAGGAACTAAAGATGCAGAAGATTTGCGTGAATTTGTCCTAAAAGTGTTCCATCCTTATCATAGACTATTTGACAAAGCTAGGCATCCAGATCGTTCTTCATCCTCCCTATAGTCAGGGCCTTGCTCCCTGTGACTTTTGGTTATTCCCTAAACTCAACGACTATAAGAGAATGTCGTTATAAGATAATTAAGGAGATAAAATCTGTGACGAAGATCGCTAACACGCTCACAAAATTGGACTTCCATGCGCCCTTCCAGAAATTGTGTGGACGGTACAAGTGCATTGCATACGAAGGGGATTAGTTTGAAGGAAACTAGATTTTCATGTGTGTATTATATATAAAATGGCTTATATGAAAAAAAAGGCTGTAAACTTATGGAAGGCTCGCTGTATGTAATAACAGAACATATCCGTCGTTGCCAGGTAAAAACGTATATCCCCGGGGAGCGGTTTCACTCACACACTATTTAAGGTAGATCAACTTTTTTAATTTGTTACGATTTTCCTGAAAGTTGAACATATTTGGGATTTTTCTTAATATGAAACAGAATCATCTTCGTCTATGGAATTCAAATAGGAAAGTAAAATCTTACAGCTTAAAGGGAAATAACTCATAGATTAAGTGAAAGCTTACTTTCCTTTTTTTATTATATAAACAGTTGCTGTTGGTTATAATAATAATTAAAAATTAATTAAATTTTATGTAAATTAAATTAAATATAAAATTTATGAAATAAACTTTGTCCTAAAAATATACATATAAATGATATAATATATATACATATATATATATATATATATATATATATATATATAGAGAGAGAGAGAGAGAGAGAGAGAGAGAGAGTATTTAAACAATGCTATAACTAATTTCCATAAAAAATCATAAATATAATATGTGAATGAGCTAATTTTTGAATAGTGATTACTTTTAAATAAATAGTATATATATACATATATATATATATATATATATATATATATATATATATACATATATGTATGTATATATAATAAAAGTATAGAAGAGTCTGTTTTTCGTATTAACTATTTGTAAAACGGTGTACCTTTTGTATATATTCAATTTTAAACAAACAAACATGAATACGACTTCGTTATTACATATATATATATATATATATATATATATATATATATATATATATAGTAAGTTATAAAATATATATGGCGATTAAGCTACATTGAATATTCCGCATTTCATCCACTCTAGGAATCTTCAGGCTCATGCGCATAAGCCTGAAGAGTCCTAGAGTGGATGAAATGCGGAATATTCAATGTAGCTTAATCGCCATATATATTTTATAACTGAGCACTTTTGAAGTTTACGCATAAATTTATACTTTCGTATATTAATTTTATGTGAGTAAATGAAGTTGTTTTATATATATATATATATATATATATATATATATATATATATATGCTTTTTACGAAATACTAATCAAAGCCATACCGTAGGGTTGAGAAAGCTCGGACCCGTTGAGCTCACAGACGGCGCTCGCAAGTCCTGCATTACTTCAACATCATGGCATTAAAACGTAGGTAAATACAAATATAAGATGGCTGAAAGCTGTCTATTTACACTTGATTGAGTGGTTCAAATCTTGGGAGAGGCATTGACATCTGACTTCAGATTTTGGTAAACTCCCAAATACTTAACGCCATTTTTTTTTTTTTTTTTTTTTTTGCTTTCTCCTACAGACAGATTACTGTCACTTTCAAGATTTGGCATTAAACACCGTTGCTGGAATCTCAGCACATACATTTGCGCGTTTGTTTTCGCATTTCTTTTTTCGCCTCACTAATTTCTGCAAGTGCGCAATGCCCTTAGACCGCAGCTGGTTAGCTGGCCTTCCTTCAGGGAAATGATGTCATTTGTTAACTGCTTCTATTGTCTATTCCATTTAAAACTTCGATTTATAAGCATACTAGCTATCCTTTCGGCGTTGCCGGGCCGTAAAATATGATATTTAATTCATGTAAATTTCGTATTTAATATTATAGAGCTAATTCTCTATCGATTATTATAGTGTATCTAAAATATAGTACTGATTTGAAATGTAAAAAAAAAAAAACTGTGTGTGTCATTTGGTAGAATCGGAAAAAAACATATGACGCTCTAAACGTCAACATGTTACCTAATTTCATCTATAATATAAATATCACCTGTCTGTTTAAATGTATGTATGTGTCAGGTCATGTCATATGCTACTGGTACCATGTAACCCAGTATTACCTGCCTCATAGTCGGGTCACCGGCGACAAATCTGGTTCGCCCACCAGACTTTTTTGGTGAGGAGGGTGTCTAGTCTCCCTGAAGGATTAAAAACAAGACCTTCCAAAGGGCGAATGAACCCTTTTTCGGGGACAACGGCCAACTAGCACCGTGTGTGTTTGTGTGTATGTATGTGTGCGTTGAGATGGAGAGGGCTCCCGTAAGCCGTGGTGAAGGCAACCTTTCTTGGAGAAGCAAATCTCTGATTTAAAAAACCATAAAGGGGAAGACCAGTACCCGCATTAAGCTGGTCTGCAGTTTTACTTGTTGCTGGCCATCTTGCAGTTGCTTCTTGCTGGATCTCAAGATTTTGAACCGAGAGAGAGAGAGAGAGAGAGAGAGAGAGAGAGAGAGGCTAAGCTGTCATACAAAGCTAAGACTTTGTAACATCATCTGTGTATAGATAGTCACTCAGGCATTTGTCTATTTAAATGGTCCTGTGGCGATGGAAGTCATTTTTGGGCTCATGGACTTTAAGTGTCTGAGGAAGTGGCACTCGTCTGACAAGACGTTGCAATCATCATGTATGTATGTATTTATGCCTAAAACTTTCGACAGCGGCGACGGACTTTCACAAGACTAGTATCAAATTAAAAGCACGACGTCTCGGACGACAAATACTGAAAAATTGGCCAAAAAAATTAATTGCTTTACGTCAACTGGGCAGTTTTCTACAAGGAGAGGTCGATTTTTTGTATGCCATTTTTGCAATCCATCGTATCGGTCAGATTATAGCGTTCCGAACTTCCGGTCGAGTCATGGAGTAGGGGTGAGACGTCAGGTTTTCTTTCACTTTCTTTTCTGCCTTCGCGGCACGGGTTCGAGCCTACCTGCCTGCCTGCCTACTACCATTTTGTTTTGCTTACCAATTCAATGCCGGACACCCAGATTAGTTCATATATAAAAAGCGGCGAGAAATGTTTTTTTTAACTATAATGCATATGCAGAAAGTAATGAGATAGCACTTACATCATGCCAAGATATCTTAGCTGTTATTTTACCGGCTCCATTGGTTCAAATGTCTTTTGGATCTAGATTCAAGGCAGTAGACTAAATATTCAACTAGGACTTCGGTAGAGGATTTCCACACATACACACACAGGCAATGTAACTTAAACATGTGCGTTTGCCAAAACCGTTTTGTCCTAAATTCTGTACAATTATGCATAATATAGAAAATATACATCAATAGAATTGAGTCTTATAATTAAATAAAACCAATGGTTCAATAATAAGCACAAAGAATGAATAAGAAATTAAAGTTCGTTTTTCAAAGAATATGCAAATGAGTTAGCCTTTATTTTATCTGTTACGTATGAAAGATTGGATTGATTACGAATTTCGTTTTAATATTTAAAAAAAATGTATGCTTTTAATATGAATTCCAGAGAAAAAATAAACTTTATAGATATATAGTTTTCAGGTATTTTCACTCAGGCGTCTGGCATCCGCATTCGCTCCTCACCATGTGTTTAATGAACAATTTCTCAAAGTCCTATTATTTACGTCAGCTGGAGTTTTGAAATGTTCTAAATTCCGTTTTCTCCGACGTGATCGATCTCTTCATTTCATTAATGTCGGTTAATTAAATTTTTTACTCATAAAATATTTATGTTTCAGGATCGTTTCAGATGAGGATGTATTAACCGTATTATTTGACTTCAGATTAATGTTCTCATCTTGAATTTTATATCAACGTTTTGGTTGATATAACTTCTTACCTTCTTTAATTGGCTCATAACACTATAGCTGAGAGATGATATTTCAAACGCCCCCGCTTAATATGCACAGGTAGCATAAATTGAAACGAATAGGTAGAAGACACTGTCAAGGTTGCTGCAAATTAAGTATGCTCCTGCTATCGCATTAGAAAACATTATTCCCAGATGACTACAATTGTCTTCAAGTTCAACGTAAACAAATTCTTGATGAACCGCCCCCTTAAGTAATCCAATTTACCAAATTTTTATTACTAACGATTACTACAATATTATCTCATTGACTACTGTGAATTCTATAACCCATATCCTCGAGTGGCCTCCGGACCTTGATAAGTTGTGACTCCCATGTAAAAAACAAAAGAAAAAATAATTATTCGTTATTTGTGTATTCATTTTTTTTTTCGGACTGTTATTCATATTTTCATAGTTATCGTTGTTTCACTAGGATTCGGCCAACTCATCCTCTAGCCTTCTTCAGTTGGTTAACCTAGGCGGAAGTGGAATGCTGTGTCTTGTGACTGTATTCCAAGTACTAACTGCCTTTTATCGTAGTAGTAGTAGTAGTAGTAGTAGTAGTTGTTGTTGTTGTTGTTGTTGTTGTTGTTGTCATCGTCGTCTCACCACTGTTTGACCAACAAATCTTTTGGTCTTCTTTGACTATTTGAAACCGCTATCTAAAGGTAATGCTTATCTGGAACGGTAGAGACGCAACGCCTCTATCCAATGCGCCACGGATCTCGATGCGATTAACCACCTAAAGAGGGCTAGAGTTGGCCGAACCGTGGTGAAAACCCCACAAATATGAAGATGAGAATAACAGTCCTCCAAAAAAAATAAATAAATAAATACATAATAATAAAACTAATAAATAAATTATGAACCGCTGTTTAATAGAGTTCCAAATATAAAATAATACATAATATAATTCGCGAGGTATGATATATTGTTGTGACGCACGGGATGGTACATCAAACACTAGTCCAATTTAGTAGTCCTGAGCTGTCCAACAAGGTTCAGTCATGTGCGCAGACATCGTTCTGCTCAATTACCGCCAATACCCCGTTATGTTCGATCGTAAATAATAGTCTCTTACTTTCCAATTAAAGAAGATCAACGCAGTTACCACACTTCGAATACTTTTCTTATAGAAATCGGTGAAATCGCCATTTATCAATCAAATCTATTGATTGTCTGCTCTGATCGGCGTTTCACATACCTTACGGCAATAATATAGTCCCCGATATACTCTAATCTACATTGCACTGTAGAGAACCATCTATGGAATCAATCATCAATGATAGTCAAAAATAGAAAGTAAAGTATAATGGTTCGATTGTGTTCCAAACGGAAATATCTATTTTGAACACACCCCTGTTACATAAAAGAATCTAAACCAATGCGTGTGCGTATGCAGTGACAAAAGTTCTTAAATGAACTTGTAATGTTATACTGCATTTGGTCCTGCACCTGCACAAATCTGAAGCATTGTTTATTCGAATAAAAAAAAACAACATAAACTACCAGACAGCGCTAGGGTCCTCAAATGAATGAATTTTTACGGACTTTTCTATTATAGAACTTTAGCCGGTTAAAATAGTTTTTAAGGCATAAAAATGGGTCGAAATTGAAAAAAAAATCGTTACATATTTTGTACATTCATCTTAGTATATTTGAAATTTTAATCGGCTCATATGCGTGTCATGTGACTGCAGTGGTAACGTCACCAACTTTGAATTACAGTTTCGGTTTCGATTCTAGCTGATACCATCGAATACTATTTTTTTAATACTTTTGAAATCAGGACTCTATAATAATATATTCGAAAACTAGAAAAAAATAAAATATCATATTAAACCATGTTTTCTACCCGGGCAAAGCCAGGTGCTCACACCCGCTAGTCTTATTTATAAAACTCACTATGTATTCATATTTTAAAATTATATTTCTTCCGAAACTAAAATGGGACTTAAAACAGCAGCTGAGGCTAAAAAGTTGGTTGGCATATGTCATCGGTCGTTTACATATATGCACCGTTTTATTTCTGGCTTTCTATAAGAGGCTGATCCGTCGAAATCTAGAATAGACCCGCATCATTATAGTCACAACTATATATGCGTGACATTGGATCTGATAGACACGGTGTAGAGGTGGGCTGCGAAATTAGTCGCATGATCTGTTCTACTCGGCAGATGGTGGCGATTAGGCTGGAATTGGTGTCGTAGGAGGTCATTTTGGTGATACTCTTGACGTATGACCATTGGGTTCAGGTCGCGAGAGGAGAGGGCAGTGAGACAAGAGTACTACGTCGTAGCAGTATTTCTAAAGCCAAGCTTGTGGCGCTTTGGACTTGTGGACTGGAACCGAGTCCTGCTGCCACACCGATGGTCTGCCAGCGACCACCTAATTGCATCAGAGGGTAAACCACACTATTCAGAACATCCAGATACACTTTGGTATGGACTTTCCAACTTACTTCGAAGATGTGAGGCGACAGGATGTTTCACTCACTTGAAATCACACCAAAAACCATAACCGTGGCCAGAAACTTTGTTTTCATCATCCTGGACATGTCCCTGTTATTCGTGGCAATCCAGTGATGCATTTTAACGTAATGCATTTAAACTTTAATGAGGGTGAAGGCAATGCGCCTGTTGTCATAACTTGGGTCGCTGAAGAGCCTGAGTTGTACAGCAACGAATCACCGAGCAAGATCGGTAAACATTGTGTCACTTTCAGACATGACAGAAACTTCCCATCGCTCTTGGGATTTTTACACAATGACCACCTAGTAGATGGTCTGCAACTAAAAAAGAACATGAAAATCGGTGATCATTAAACAGAAATAGAATGAAGTCGTCTTTTCTAGGCGGACAATTTTTTCATTCCATCTTATATATATATATATATATATATATATATATATATATATATATATATATATATATTATTTATATTTATTACATTTTCACCCTATACAGTGCACATCATTGCCAGTTTGATGTAGGGGGCTACTATCAGGGACATAAGCTACAGAGGTATTATGTGGAGAGTTGGGCAGCAAGATGTCGGTTAACATTACACTTGAACTTCTGCATGTCAGTATAGTTGATGAAGCAAGAACCCGGAAGGGAATTCCAAAGTCTAGCGGCTCTGGGGAAGAAACTACTGGTGTAGAAAGCCCTCTTAGATCTAGAGATCTCAACTGTGAAAGGGGTGTGATTTTGCGGCTTGGCGGGTTTGTCGGGGGTATTTACGTCGAGGGGGTACAAGTGCTTGAAGTTCGTTGGAACATTCACCGTTAAAGCGGGGGGGGGCAGAGCGGTAGCTCTAGATATATCTAACACTTTTGGCAGGGTATGGCATGAGGGTCTTCTCAGGAAAATTAAATCATACGGTATCACTGGTAGAATACTTAACATAATTAAATCCTTCTTAGATAAGAGTAAAATCCAGGTTGTCCTCGACGGTCGTACATCTAAACAGTGTGATATTAATGCGGGAGTGCCTCAGGGGTCTATCCTTGGGCCTCTGTTGTTCCTAATATTTATTAATGACCTCCCCCGACAAAACTGCCTCTGAGATGACACCACACTCTATAACAGGCATGACAGAAAAACAAATGAATATATATCTAAAGAAATGGCAAAACACTAGAGGATGACCTCCAATCTGTAGTGGAATGGGGACATAAATGGATGGTCACATTCAATGCTGCCAAGACTAAACTGGTTTCCTTCAATAATTACAAGAAACCTTCTCTGCCACCAATAGCTATGGACAGTGACTCCCTGTCTGAGAGTAGATCTTTCAAACTGCTCGGACTAACGTTCACAGGAAACATGAGTTGGAACAATTATATTGAAAACATTTCCAGGACCGCTGCAAAAAAGGTAGGCTCTCTCTACCGTGCTAGAAAACTACTGACACCTGAAAGTATCCTGTACCTCTATAAGGCCACCATTCGCCAATGTATGGAGTATTGTTGTCATATTTGGACGGGTGCATCTGCTGCTAGTCTCTCGCTCCTAGACAAGGTTCAAAAGAGAGTCGCCAATCTGATAGGCCCTGAACTGGCATCTAAGCTTCAACCTCTGTCCCATCGACGAAACAGTGCATCCCTCTGCCTGTTCTACAAGTATTTTAATGGTGAATGCTCTGACGAACTGCAGACACTTGTGCCCCACGACGTAGACACACTCGACAAACCCGACAGGCAGCTAAATCCCACCCCCACACCGTAGATATCCCTAGATGTAAAAGATTTTTCTACTACAGTAGTTTCTTCCTCAGAACTGGTAGACTCTGGAATTCCATTTCAGGTCCCTGCTTCCCTTACTGTACTGACA
This sequence comes from Euprymna scolopes, assembly GCF_053919585.1. Lineage (NCBI taxonomy): Eukaryota > Metazoa > Mollusca > Cephalopoda > Sepiida > Sepiolidae > Euprymna > Euprymna scolopes. Next base: position 35,723,926 of record NC_136507.1, on the reverse strand, counting down.
TGCAGAAGTTCAAGTGTAACGTGAACCGACATCTTGCTGCCCAAATCCCAACATAGGTCCCCAGCAGTTACTGTCCCTGATAGTAGCTCCCTACACCAAAGTGGCAATGTGCCTGGTTTGGGGTGAAAATTTAATGAAAAAAAAAAGTAGTTTCAGAACAGGCAGAAGGATGCTCCATTTCGTCGATGGGGCAGATATTTATTAACCATTTAGCCCTGTTTCAGCCAGATGACTGCATATTGTGAAAGAAAAGCGAGTAAGTACAGTGTAGTTGCACAACCAACATTAACGAAACTAAAGTTAGCAATTACTTATTTTTTCGTCAGTTCTCCTGTAGGAGATGTCTCCTTTGAAAAAAAATATTGTATTTTCAACCAATATTAACGAAAAAAATCTGAGATATATGGGTAAAAGGATTATTTTACTTAATTTAATTTAATGACCGGTGGTCTAAACTGACCACCCTGGTCAAATCAAAGGAAGTCCAATTTGTTTCTTTTGAATCAGACGGAGAAAATAAAAGTAATTAGTTTAAAAAAAAAAATTGTATTTTTTGCAACCAATATTAATGAAAAAATATGAGATACATGGATAAAATCATTATTTTATTTAATGACGGATGGTCTAAACTGACCACCCTGGTCACATCAGAGAAAGTCCACTGTTTTTTGTAATCAGACGGAGAAAATGGAAGTATTTATTTTTTAAATAAACAAAAAATCTGGTATTTTGTCAACCAATATTATAACGAAAAACAAAAAAAAAACCAATATTAATCGAAACCTTTTTACTTATTTCGTTTTTTTTTGGGGGGGGGGGTGCAAATCAGAGAAAGCCCTTTTTTATGTTTTGTTAATCAGACGGAGAAAATGGAAGTAATTTTTTTTGAATAAAAAAAAAATCTTGTATTAACCGTTGACTGCTGCTGCTACTTCCAGCGATTTAATGCCTCTCAACACCACTTTGCCTAACGGCTGCTGATGCCACTCCCACTAATTTAACTCCTATCACCACTACTATTATTATCTCCGCTGCTACTCCAACCGATTTAACGCCTATCACCACTACTAGTTTGCATTTCTTTGCATTTATTTTGTTTTTCCATATGCCAAACCTGGATATAAATACCACTAAAACATCCGCTGGGTCATAAGCTTCATTTTGCCTGGGTGGGTTGTCTGTAGGCTGACTTAAACCGCGTCACACACACAATACAGAAATTTATAATAGGATATAGTTTACGCTAGAAAAGTAGTATTTATTCTTTTGATAGAGCATGGTATTCAGCTTCACAACAAAGGAACGAAGCTTTATTTGAAATAAAAGAAAGATATATTGTCGATTCCGCATGTATCTATCACATCTTTTGCTAACTCAGTACTTGATTTGTGAGTAAACCGAAAGAAGATGAGACTGGCAAATATTGTATTTGGCCCCCGGAGAAATAATATGAAGGACACAGCATGGGAGAAAAATGATTTCATTTTGTATTAAACCATAAAACATATACCATGAGCATACCTGGGGAAATTTCATTTATCTACGGAATTAAATAAAACAACTCAGTGTGAATTCATGCGTACGTATGTGTGTGTGTGTGTTTTCTGCATGTGTGTGTGTGTAGGCGTAAGTTTGTACACATGGAATCTTTATTTCCACCGAATGTAAGTCATCATAGATTCCTCCCTTTTCATAAATACCTACCGTTCTCGCGATCTGCGTCTCTCTGAAGTAGTTATTGGGAAATGTGTCTGCGCATTATTAACCCCCATCTTAGCCCATAATACCCTGCATATTTTCATTGGTTTTGTTGTGTATCTACTTATTTATTGTCCTACTAAATACCAACGCTTTTTCTACCTAAAAAGTTTACATATGATAAACAATTCATATATATATATATATATATATATATATATATATATATATATATATATATATATATATATATATATATATATATATATATAAGTCGAAATGTACTTTATTTCCTCATAATATATGTGAATCCTTATACAAAAAGTTCAAGGTAATTACAGAGCAATACAGTGAATGAATGACAAAAGTCTATATTCCAATATTCTATTTCTTCTGATGAGTTATGGGCAAAACAGATTCACTGATCGATATAATAATTAACTGATTGATTTTGTGCTACGAAACAGAGACTGTCAAGAATTCGAAATATTAACTGAATTAAAGGAATAAATTGTAAATTGGTCAACATCATGGCCTTTGGAATATAGACGTGTGTCATTCAATATATATATATATATATATATATATATATATATATATATAAAGAGAGAGAGAGAGAGAGGGGAAGGGAGAGAAAACCGTTTGGAGGACGCCAGGTCTCTTTGATATGTATGACGATGATGATGATGAAAACATAAATAAATTAAAACATAAGTAACAACAATACTTGTCGGAAGGTCTTCGATAAATCTCGATAATCGATAATCTAAATAATTCGATATAAAAAAGGAACAGGTGATTTTGAACAAATGTAATACCTTATACAACCTAACATTACAAGTGCATTTAAGAAATTTTATAACCACAAAAATGAAAGGTCTGACATCTAAAATCAACAGTAGGTTCTTTGATATGATTGGAGCGCGTTTGAAATGATGGTTTCTGTTTAAATAACAATTATACTATGATATTTGATTTTATTTATTTTAAAATTTAATTAAGCCATTATCACCGCACAAACCATAAGGTCTGGCATAGAAATTTAACAATAGGTTCTTTAATATTCCAGGTGCGCTTCCGAAATGAAATTTTCTGTTTACAGCATCATTTAAGGATGATAGTTTAATTTTGTATTTAAACATTAATGCAAGCAATTTTATATGAACAAAAAATGTATAAAATCAGCTAAAAGACACTCTTCATTGTGATGTAGAAAACAATGTATTGTGGGCTAAGAAACCGCGGGGAAGCATGTGAAGCTTTCTCCCTGTGCATCATGATGGGTCCCCAACTAAAGTAGGCAATCAATCGATTTGATTGAAAATGGGCGATTTTACCGATATTGAAGACAATAAAAATCTATGAGTATGAAACGTTCGTTCATCATAATTCAACACTAGGCAACATCGGATCCCTCTGCGAGTATATATATATATATATATATATATATATATATATATATATATATATATAGCAGTAAGTTATAAAATCTATATGGCAATTAAGCTACACCTGTCAAATCCTAGCGTGGATGAAATGTGGAATATACTGTGTATCTTACTTGCCATAGATATTTATACCTTACTATCAAGCCTTTTTCTACGTAGAGAGCACTGTTGATATAAATACTTAAAGTTTACTCATAAATTTATACTTTCGTATATTAATTTATGTGATTAAATGAAGTTATATATATATATATATATATATAGGTGTTTGTGTTAGAGGGTTAGAGCTGCCGACTGTCAACACACGATGGTCGTAGGTTCGATCCACGGCTGGGAAAGGTGTATGTCTATCCGGACTGATGAGTTGTGATACAGGGGAACAGTACTGTATGTGGATGACTATATATATATATATATATATATATATATATATATATATATATATATATATATATATATATATAATTGGATTTTCACCCTAAACAAGACACTATTCCGCTTTGGATAAGTAAATACGTGCATCTATCTCTACTTTTATATAAAAGTCACTTTGTGTGTGTATATGTGAGTTCTTTTCTTGAAGGTTCTCAAACGGCTGAGCCTGTCCTTTGCAAATTTCACACAAAGCTAGTTTGTATGTATGGCAGAGTTCTTAGATATATTTTTACGGAAATCATTTCGGTAAGTATCGAAAATCGTAAAAATCTGACTCTAAAATCAGTTTTATTCTTATACATAAAAAAAGAAGAATTTTTAAAATGGAATTTTTGTACGTTACACCGTCAAGGGAGATAATAAAATTTTAGCAACGCATTTCTTCTTTAAAAAACAACAGATTTATTGACATCTGGAGGTACAGCGCAGCGGTACAGAATTCGACTACGGACTTAATAATTCCCTGTTAAAGACCAAGCGTACCCAACCATTTTATTCTAATTTTTTTTTTTTTTAAATTTTTAATGAATTCAGTTTACAAAAAAGAAGAGGTGCCATTCAAAATCGCCGCTAATCTTTTCTCCGTTTGCATATTTTAAAACTGAACATTAATCAGGAGTGACTTTTCGGAGCATACACTGTACAAACCCAAATATATATATATGTATGTATGATGTATGTCAGCCTGCCTGCCTATAATTTTCGACTGCGGCGACGGAGTTTCAGGAAACTGTTATTGTTTTGAAGCACTACGCTTCGGACGGGAAATATCGAAAAATTAGCAAAAAGAATAATTCTTTCATTTTCAACTGGGCACTTTTGTACAGGAAGTGTAGCTTTTTTCGCCGATATTTTCGAAAGTCATCTCATCTTTTCGATTGACTAGCCCTTATTTAAACGTTCGCCACTTCAGGTTGGCGATTGTCGCAACGGAAAAGACGTCACATTCTTTTCCTCCCCGGCGGTACCGTTTCGAGCCTGCCTGCATACTACACCTTTTTTTTTTTTTTTTTTGCTCAACACACACCTCCAAACGCATTGCACCCAGACTAGTCTATAATATAACTCTCACCCCCTGTTTAAATGTATGTATCTGTGTACGTATGTATGTATTATGTACGTCTGTCTGCCTACAACTTTCGACAAAGGCGACGGATTTTCACGAGATCGGTATCCTTTTGAAGGTCGACCCTGTGGACGATAAATAACGAAAAATTGGCAAAAACATTAATGGACAGTTTTCCACGAGAAGGGGGTCGCTTTTTTCGCCGATATTTTCGAAAGTCATTTCTCTTTTCGATTGACCAGCCTTAATTTAAATCTTCACCACTTCCGCTTTGGCGATTGACGAAACGGTAAAGATGTCTCTTTTTTGCTGTTTGGTTTTTTTTTTGTTTGTTTTTTTTTTCAAGTTCTTTTCCTCCTTCGCGGTACAGGTTCGAGCCTGCCTACCTACAACTTTTTTTTTTGGCTCAACACACACCTCGAAACGCCGGGCAACCATGCCAGGTCTGAGGTTCGAATCCTAGAAACAGTCAAGCTAAGTTGACGAGAAGTAGTAAGTCGAAACACGTGTCTGTAAAAAAACTATTTTGTATGCACAATAAGAAATAAATAATTTAATATTCATTTGTTTATGCCTAGAAATATTTCTCATGATCTTAAATAGAAAATCAACAAAAAATGGACATAATTTTAATAGCAATCAAAATAACACATAAAGTCATCTAGGACTTCATGGCGTAACGGTTAACCCAATTGACTGAGGTCCGAATCCTAAAAATAGTCAAATTACGCTGACGAGAGTTGTACTTCGGAACACGTGTTCTGTTTGTAAGTACAACAAAAATAAATAAATAAATACTAGTTGTTTATTAGTTTACGTCCAATAATAGGAGCGATATTCTAAGGAAAAATAGTGTTCATGATCTCTGAGGTCGGAGACGCTATTAACCGTATTATCGTTTAAAAAATGAACAAAAAAATTCACGTAAGTTTAGAACCGATAAGAACAACGCATACAGTCATTAGGACTTTGTGCGTAAGGGTTAACACAATCGGCTATAACACGTAATGGCTGAGGTTTGAATCCTAGAAAATCAGGTTATGCTGACCAGAAGTGATACTTCGAAACACGTAGATTATACATATATATATATATATATATATATATATATATATATATATATATATATATATAAAGGCGATGATTATGTACATAAGCGCTTATGCATTTGCGTATACTTATTTGTGTAAACATAAATATATCTTATTGTTTGTAATTCAGTTGATAATATAAGCAATGTGTTTTTTTTCAGTCTGTATAAAGAATTGTGTAGGTTGCTTCAAGCCAAGCATTATCGTCGAGAACTCTCGACGATAATGCTTGGCTTGAAGACGTAATCCCCCAACGCGAGTGATTACAGAAACATGTATGCACATATGTAGACATCAATGTTTGTATAAATAAATTCCATATATATATATATATATATATATATATATATATATATATATATATATATATATATATATAAAATGTATATGTACGTACAGTGTGGGGCCCAAGTCCTGCTACAAAATTTCGGAACCATTATTTTATGATAATATTAAAAAGAATTTAGTACTTTATTGTCATTATATGATACTGCAATACATGATTTCTTATTTTGCACAACCAAAAGCGAATCATTTTGAACAATGTTTACTTGAATAGAAGATTCATTATAGAGCAGCATGAAAGAGCTTACGTCCACTAGAAATATTCAAGTAAGATAAACCCCTCAAATTCAACATAATGTTTATAAAAAAGGTCGATAAATCGTTTTCTGGATACTTTGTCGATGAAAGATAGAAAACCATCATGCCGTAACCACACATTAAGAACATCTAAACTCATACAAAACGGTGAAGGAAAAAAGCGAAATCCAAAAAGATCTATGAGACAAATTGCAAAGAAAGCACAAACATCACCAACGACAATACTAAAAATTTGTCGTAGTTGCCTACAGATATCACCCGATACGCTACAAAAGCGACAGCTTCTCTCTGGAACTACAATTGCAAAGAGACTCGTCAGAAGTCGACTCTTGTAAAACCGTATCAGAGAAGACATGCTAAATAACACCATCTTCAGAGATAAAAATGTATTCTTACTAAAACAATCCCCCAATCATACAAATGATAAGAGTCCTTGCGATAAGAGGCGAGGCAATTCCTGATAATGCAGGAAATGTTTTAGAACGTAGAGACCAGAATCAATGATGGTTTGGACAGCCATTTCTGAGAGAGGGAAATCTCCAGGATTTTAACAATCAAGAGGTCAAGATTTACAAAGAACGTTACATTAAGGACAGTTTTGAAGATACATTGACCCCATGGTGTAATTCTGTGTATGGTGATGGAGGTTGGACTCTCCAACAAGATGGTGTGACAAGCCACACTGCTCATGTAATACAGCAGTGCTATAGAGACAACTGTCTGCCCTGGATCAGCGAAGAAGGATGGCCTCCATCATCACCTAATCTTAACGCTCTTAATTATTCTTGCTGGTCATTACTAAAATTGGTGGCTGCTCTCCTCCTTGCTAATATATTGAAGCAT
>NC_136507.1:35701742-35706742 GCF_053919585.1 Euprymna scolopes | reverse complement strand
TGAGACTAAATTTTAATTTATATATACATATGCACATAAAGTTATGAACAGTACATAGGGCCCGAGCAATGTCAGGCTGAACTGCTAGTATATATATATATATATATATATATATATATATATATATATATATATTATACGAATTAACTTTTTAAAATCGAAACACATTCAAATCAAATCTCTAGGATATACATACAGAAAAAAAACAAATACTCACACAAACAAACACACATATACATATATATATACATATATATATACATATATATATATACATATATATATATATATATATATATAATATCATATACTAAATAACGTGGCCCTGTCGGTGGGGCATTAGAATACACCGACTGCCCCCCCCCCTGCAGAGGGTAAAAGTCCCTCAATGGGGGTCCTGGATATGACCTTGAACTATATTCAATGGTGAGGCCCCAGCTTGTGGGCTTTGGGGAGTGTGGAGCCACCCTTTAATTACCATTGCTTCCAGGTCCACTCCGACCCAGACTGGCAGTACCTGTTAGGGTTCCAACTATGGGTTAAATAGAAACCGACTTGAAAGCAACAAAAATATTCTATTAAAATTTTTTCTTCAAAATCTATGGATTCGGCATTAAATAACCCGAAATGGTTGATATGCCGTAAAACAAAAACAACCAACCAACCAACTAAATAACGGTTATTTCTATTTTTTCATCCGCGTTGTATGTTAGTAAAACAAAATGCATGTTGAAATATATTGACCTTAGTTATGGGAGGAAATTATGCTTCAATACGTTTCTGCTTTAAGAATTAAAACCCTTTCATAATTGTTGTGTTCATTGTACGTGATATGTCACTGTGTACGAATTAAACAGACTGAATAAAGGTAGATTTAAACAGGGGGTTTAACGCAATAACAATAACGCACACATACATTCATATCCATATATATATATATATATATATATATATATATATATATATATATATATATATATATATATATATATATAAAGAGCTATGTATGTCACAATCACGTTGACACACAGGTTCTCACCAGATCAACGTAGTTAAGTTGCGATGAGACTGGTCATTTGGAAAGCTAAAGGTTGGATGTGCCGCGTAAAGGCAGACATTTCCGGCTTGATATTTGGAGGCGAGTTTAATTTTCTCAGTGGGAAAGAAGCACCTCATATCTCGTTAAAACATGCTTCTAGGGGAAGGAAAGCTCTCATGTAAAACTTTACGTTAGCTGTATGCTCTGTCCTATAGAAGCCATTGCACCGAGGAAGAGTAACAGTTGTACTAAAAAATATGTTTGGTTCTGTGCAAAGCTGTAACATTTTAAACAAGTCACCTGTGTGAGTTTAAGAACAGCTTAGTTGTTTTATCTTAAGCTCATTCGTTTCGAACGGCAGGAGAGTGCACCATATATAGAGATAAACATATATTAAATAGATAACTAAATATATATATATATATATATATATATATATATATATATATATATATATATATATACATATATATATATATATACACGCGTGTTTCTGTGTGCGTGTGCATGTGTGTGTGCGTGTGCGTGTGTGCGTGTGCAAAGCAAGTATATCGATGACATGAACTAATAGATAATACATTTTAAAAAGCACACAATCGTAATTTCCATGGCAAGTACTCGTCCGAGCTCCAATCTCTACCCCCCTCGCCAATCCTTCATGATAAACACCCGTCTAGCTGAAACCACTGCCAATAATTTCCCCCACTCTTTATCTCTGCCTAAATCAAAACGTAGATTCCATGAACATAGCTTTTTTCTGAGAAGTGCACGCCTGTGGAATTCTCTTCCGTTTGCCTGTTTCCCACCTTACTACAAGTTAGACGTCTTCAAGTTCAACATAAACAAATTCCTAATTAATCGCTCGCTTAAGTGAGACGCTTTATCAAATCTCCAATACCAAGTATTACTACGATATTATCCCATCGACTATTCTACACAAAATAACCCTTATCCCCGAGTGGCTTACGGACCTTGATAAGTGGTGATCCCCATGTAAAAAAAGTGGAGCTTTTTTATTTTAAATATATATAAACATTATAAATTGATAAACATTTTGGCATTAGCATGCCATCATCGGGACTCAAAATTGTTTAGAAGGGCCGATGATGTCATGTTAATAGTCCAACGTTGATCGATCCGCATATATTCCGTATTATATATATGCATATATATATATACATATATATAGATGTATATATATATATATATAGATGTATATATTAATATATATAAATTTATATATAGATGTATATATATAAATATATATAATTATATATAGATGTATATATATGAATATATATAAATATATATATAGATGTATACATAAATATATATATATAGATGTATATATATAATATATATAAATATATATATAGATGTATATATATAAATATATATAAATATATAAATATATGTATATATATGTATATATTTAAATATATACAAATATATATGAATATATATATATATATATATATATATATATATATATTATTCCTTATAAGGTTTACATAAGGTTAACAGAAACAAGAACATAGATACACATAGATGTATTTATGTATTTGTTTTTCAGCCTTACTTTGATTTTTTTTTTCTTAATATAGACGCATGGTGACAGTTGTCTTTTATCATGAGTGCTTTGTGTACAGCGTTTAGCCCCCCCCCCCCCCATCTACCACCATTTTATTTAAGAATTAAGGGAACACACGTAAACCCATCTGTCTTAGTAAAGGCGAACTGAACGCTGGCATGTGGAAAAGAGAAAATACAATTGAAATAATCTGCGTTTTCTTTAGCATCATTTAACACTTAGCGATAAGCAAGATATTGTACAACGTAAACACAAAACAGATATGCGTGCATTGATCGATTATTGAGCACACACACACACACACACGCACACACACACACACACACACACGCGAGCGCATATATATATATATGTATATATAAATATATATATATATATATATATATATATATATATATATATATATATATATATATGGTTTGTGGGAGCAGAGCTGGCCTCGTGTCACACATGCGGCACAAGCATTGAAGGCAGAGTGAAGCAGAGCGAATTTTTTGCCCTCATGCGTCGAACACGACGGGAGAGTCCATTATATATATATATATATATATATATATATATATATATATATATATATATATATATATAGATATGTGTGTGTGTGTGTGCGTGTGTGTGGGTGGGTGTGTATGTGGAGGGAACTTAAATGCTTACTGGAGAGACTCGGATGCCTACTAGACCTTATCCTCGGGTGTCTAAGGGACTGAGGATACTGATCCCTAGAATAAGCCTGAATAAGATCTACTTTTTATGGATAACTCACATTGGCTTTTACCAGGAATGGTGCATATTCTATAGGTTATGTTACCTCAAGTCATAGCACGAATTTTGACATTCCACCAGACTAGGTAAATGTTTGTCTTGGAATCCAGTCAGATCAAGGATCCAAAACGAAAGATTTATTACAACATATGAAAATGGTTAATTGGGGAGAGGAACATTATGTTCTCAATTTCTTATTAACTAAATGTTTGAGAGATATAGAACTTAAATGGAACATTCGATTATATGTGTATATTATATAGAGTTCAGACAATGGGTGCCTTGATTTTTGAGATATTGAAACTGAATTAAAATACATTATACATATATGTATATATATATATATATATATATGTATATATATATATGTATGTATATATATATATGTATGTATATATGTATGTATATATATGTATGTATATATATATATGTATGTATATATATGTATGTATATATATGTATATATATGTATATATATATATGTATGTATATATATACATATATATATATATATATATATATATATAAAGAGAGAGAGGGGGAGAGAGAGGGAGAGATAGATAAATAGATAGATAGGTAGATAGATATGGATTTACATTTTACTTGTTTTTTACATAAGCTGTAATACTTTGCGACACAGTCATGAGCATGTTTCGGGCAGCTAGCTACCAATAACTAGAGATTGCAACTTTTGCTTTTATATAAGCTAAATCAACTTCATAGATCTCTAGTTACTAGCAACTAGCTGATCGAAACATGCTCACAACTGTGTATCAACATATTACTGCTCATGTAAAAACAAATAAAGTGTATACCCTGCTCTATCTCTGTATTGAGCACTCTTTTATAAGCCTCGTTAAACTTCATTGATTACGTAACCTCTCGAAACAATAAACTCAGATTATATATATATATATATATATATATATATATATATAGATAGATAGATAACATATATAATTTATATATACTTATACATGCAAATATACATAAATATATATATACATATATATATGTTTATATATACACTTATATATCCATTTATACATATATATGTATATATATGAATACAACTCATCATATATACATGTATATACGTGTTATATGGATATGTATGTATATAAATATGTATATATATATATATATATATGTGTATATATATGTGCGTATGTATATATAATATACATATATATCTACACACACACGAACCCAAACGCGCACACACACACAAACACACGCCCCACACACATTATATATATATATATATATATATATATATATATATATATATATATATATATATATATATATATTAGGGAAAAAGGACTCATGAAATAAAATTTCCAAAACTGCCTGGCAATATACTCGGTGAAGCAAGTGCAAGAACCAATAGTACTTAAAACGGAGGCCAGAATCTTAAAAGACCTTTCGCTCGGGGTACATGAGTTATCGGATGAACATTTGGCATCCGCTAGGATACCCGATGCCTACCTTGAACAAACTGATGAGAAAATTACAAAAATACATACATATGTATGTATATATATATATATATATATATATATATATATATATATATATACGTAAACATATACATATATATTTATG
>NC_136507.1:35634242-35696742 GCF_053919585.1 Euprymna scolopes | reverse complement strand
TCACACTTCGAATTATGAGATGATCTTTATATATAAACATAGGGTAATAGCCAATAGCTTCGAATACCGAAGATAAATGCAAGTGTAGAAAGATGTTCGCAAATATTGAAATTGAGGGCAACGCTAATAACACACGCCGAGGGGTTGCAAACGTCAAGAAAGAGTTTCTTAGAAAATACATTTTTGAGAATGCCATATATATATATATATATATATATATATATATATATATATATTACAAAAGAGTCACAACTTATCAAGGCCCGGAGACCACTCGAGCATAAAAGCTAATGAGTGTACAGTAGGCACCGCCAAAACTGGGGGGGCAGGTCAGTACTTTTTGACGGACCGTCTTTTTAAAAATCTACCAAAAATCAGGTAATTATCCGATCAATACGAAATTTTCAGCGATTATTAGGAGAAGAATGAACTTTATAACAGTGTACTTATTTTTCATAAACGATATTTATATATATATTTTTTTTTTGCTTACAAAACCCCCCCTTGTTTTGAAGTGGGAACAAATATGCTTAAAATAATCATCTGAGACTGAACAAAACATATTGTGTTGTAAGGGACAGAATTATAGATTCAAAAAAAAAAAAAAAAAAAAAAAATTGTTTGCATACCTTATTTTGACGTCTGAATATCAGAACTTCGATTGTGTTTAATTATCCCGCTTTTGAGTTTTGAAGTGTGAAATTCGGTGAATATGTTAAGTAAAATAATTAATTTAAGTTAAGCAAAACAAAAAAAATTATTTTTTAATATTTATACGAAAAAAGCTATTTTAAAATTTTTGATAAATAAATTAACAATTTTTTTTTAGCGAGCCGAATAATGCATGACCATTATTAAACAGGGCATGCTTTGAATAATCGATACCAAAAAAAAAAATTCGATAAATATTGTGCCCTTTGTGTTAAAAATAGCATCTTTTTTTTCGATCCCGTTTGAAAACGTTTGCCGCCTTTGACTATGGTGGACCAAACGCGCTGAAATAATTTTTTTTTATTCTGCTTTAAATTGCCCCCCCCCATTTTGGGGAGTCTGGCCCCCACACACATACACATTAAAAACCAAACGCATACAAATGGTCACCCATCTGGTACTGGCCAGCCTCAGCTTAATAATACATTGAAATTTTCGTCACTGAAAAATAAGTTTTTTTGGGCCTGTTTGGTCTTCCATAGTTTGCTTTTTATCAGACGAAAACGTAAACAGAGTCGATCTGAACTCTACGTCAACGCGAATATCTGGTTACCTATATGAATAAGTGAAATTCTTTGAAAGTCAGGTACTTATATTATAATATTTTTGCATATTCTCTTAGAAAATCATCCTAAATCTTAGTTAGACAATAAATAAATTAATTAATTATTTCAAAAACCCTTTTTTTTAAATATTTAAGTACGTTTTTTGTGCAAGACAAAAAATGTCAATTGTTAACTTTTTGGGAAAATTTAACATTTAAAATTGAATTAAAAATAGTAGAAAAAGTTTAACATTATTCTGTTTGCTATATGATAAAATTCAGGGTTTTATCTTTCTGGAAAAAAAAAGTTACTCAGAAATAATGGATTTTAATAAACGTAATTTCGTTTTAAAAAACAACAACAACTTTATTTTGCGGCCATTTTTGGCGGTGCCTAGTGTACAGTGGCCAATGGGAAAATGTCACAGAAATCTTTATTAGTGGAAATTTGGTAAATCGAATTTCTTAAGAGGACGGCTCACCAAGAACTTGTTTACATTGCACTCGAAAACGACCATATTGCAGTCAGAAGGAAAGCAGCTAAACGGACTAAACTTCTGCAGCCGTGCGGTTCTGAGAAAGAAACTTTGTTCATGGAATCTTTGTTTCGGTTTAAGACACAGAAAAAGAGTGGGGGAACGCTATTTATAGTGGTTTCACCCAGACGAGTGTTTTCCGTGAAAGTCAGACCATAGATTGGAGCTCAGACGAGCATTTGCCATGAAAATAACGATAAAGCAGCGACAGGCTCGCAGCGTCTCTTTTGTGGGAAAGAGGTTGCCGGGAAGATAAAACGGCATCGTCCAGTATGTGCGTGTGTGTTTGTGTGTGTGTGTGTGTGTGTGTGTGCGTGTGTGTGTGTGTGTGTGTGTGTGTGTGTGTGTGTGTGTGTGTGTGTGTGTGTGTGTTAGATTCACTAATATCTACCGTCTCCGTACTCCTTCTTCTAAAATCGTTGGCCTTGTGGTGTTTTAAGATACAATGGGCACACCAAACCAGGATGTCTTTGCGGAAAATCTATAACAACTCTGCTATATTGTTTAAATTATTCCAGAGCTATTAGAAAATATCTTGTTCAGAGTGCTCCTTGTAAATTTAATGTCTAAACAAGGTTTCCGAATCAAGTCACCCTACTATTAAATACATAACCTGTGTGGGGAAATTTTATCTATCTATCTATCTATCTATCTATCTATGTGTATTTATATAATACAAAATGGTTAGGAAATACTCGACCCTTCTGAATAGGTTTGTAAATAATACGGTTATTTTTACAACAAGTATACTGCACACACACACACACACACACACACACACACACACACATACATACATACATATATGTGTGTGTGTATGTGTGTATGCGTGTGTGTGAATACTTAATTACACTCACACTATTGTGTCGTAAACTACGAAACACGTGTCCGTAGATAATTTAATACACACACGCAAACACACGTAAACACACGCAAACACCCTACACACATCACACATTATAAGCGACTTGAGGCTAGCCAGTGACATTTAGAAATACTAGGTACCGTAAGTGCTCTCCGCTTATCTCAACGTTGTATTAAGTCTTCCTGACCTCTACTTGATGTATCATGAGGTTTGAGTTTGCGCAACTCTTGCTTCTTTATTACATATACAAGCACTCTTACTCTTGTCCCCCTAAACAAAATGGAGGTCATGCATATTCCTGCTTTTAATGATGTTTATGAAACTCTATTTGTGAGGATCTGGTACCCATTTTTTTATAAGTTCCAAATCTCAGCGACTATTGATCAGAATTTAAAAACGAAGTCTCTTGGGAACGATAATGACCTGAATTGTGTAGTGGGCTATGTGTCATTTTCCCATAAGGTCGCACCTTAAGAGGGTCATCCATTATCAATAGCCAAGTCTTGGTACATTTTTACAGCCAGAAACTATCACAATAGTCATTGATTTCCTAGGGTTGCATATGAATTACAAAATATCCGATATTTACCCTAAACCTTTAGCCTTGATGATGGTGTGGAGGCTAAAACTTACTGCCATGGTTCCAAATCATTTGAAATACAAGTAAGGGGTGACTTGATTTCAAATATTTCTCATATGGTATATCTTCCCTCTTTGGTTTTTATACGTGAAATGAATTTCACATTTACAAGGATTATTTGATGCTGAGGATATTTATAATCGTACCCAATTTCCAAAAGAGAGGACATATAACATATGCCAAATATTTGGAATCAAGTCTTACCCTGCTACTATTTCAGATCATTTGAAACCATAGCAACAAGTTTTAGATTTCCCTTCATCAAATCCAGAAGTTTGCGGAATGTATATATATATATATATATATATATATATATATATATATATATATATATATATATATATATATATATATATATATATATATATGATTGTTGAGCTGGATTAAATCCGAAGATATGAAATAAAATAGACGTGTAAGGACCTGAATACTCAACGTTTCGCCCGCATTAATCAGTCGGGCGAAAGGTTGAGTATTCAGGTCCTTTCACCTCCAATTTTTTTCTTATATATATATATATATATATATATATATATATATATATATATATATATATATATATATATATAGAGAGAGAGAGTGTCAGGTAAAGCAACCAATGAAGTGTTATATATATATATATATATATATATACATATATATATGCATACACACACACATATATAATATATATATATATATATATATATATATATATATATATATATATATATATATATATATATATACTATCAGGAACACACGCCTTACTTTTTAATATTTCATAATATATACTTCATTTTTGCTTCACCCTTTCCTTCCAATACGCTATTTCATCGTCATATAATCGGAAGTGTTGTAAAAGTCATTGAATTATTATACGAATAGTTTTGATTTCATTAAAATGGTAAACGTATTTGAAGTATTTAGCTTGTATTATAGGAATGGTTATGTATTCGGTACACGAAATCATTCGTTTTTAACTTTCATTATTTCTCCTGTAACATCATACGCATATGATCAAAGTTGCATGATTATGGAATACATTTAAAGATTTAAGAGAGTTATGCGCTCAGAGTCCCCTCACACCTCTTCTTGGGAAAACATACGGAGTTTCAAGAACACTTCCATTGTTTTCCCCGTAAATTTTGCACTTTTAGGTTTTATAAGGATTCTCGAACTTTTCTTCAATTTAAGTAGCAAAATATCACAAAACAGATCCCAACTATACATATATATATGCATATATATATATATATATATATACATATATATATATATATATGAGGATTTCAACGTCTTGTCAGACGAGTGCCACTCCCTCAGGCACTTAAAGTCCACAAGCACAAATACCCGAGGGAGTATCTATACAAAGACGATGTTACATAGTCTTAGCTTTCTATGACAGCTAAGTCTCTCTCTCTCAGTTCAAAATGTTGAGATCAAGCAACAAGCAAGAGCAAGATAGCCAGCAACAAATTAAACTGCAGACCAGCTTAATCCGGGTACTGGTCTCCAGCTTTATGTTTCTGTTTTTTTAGTAAGAGATGTGCTTCTCCTAGAAAGGTCGCCTTCACCACGGCTTACTGGAGCCCTCTCCATCCCAATATATATATATATACATATATATATACATACATATATATATACATACATATATATACCTACATATATATATATATATATATATATATATATATATATATATATATATATATATATATATTGTTTTTAAAATATAATTATCCACTGACACGTGTTTCGTGGTCTACGACTACTCAGAGAGTCTGAATCTTGCGAGATTTGAAATCGGGACCTCAATTCGAATCTCGCTAGATTCAACAACCACTTTGATGAGTCGTACACCACGAAACACGTGTCAGTGGATAATTATATTTTAAAAACAATATATATGCCGCTCCCTATATGGGGGTACGAAATTGTTTAAAAGGAAAATTATTGCCAACTCGCATAAAAAGCATTTTCCTAAATACTTGTATTCATTCAAAACGTATCTCAAAAACAAAAACAAATAACATCTCTCTCCCTCTCTCTTACTCTCTCTCTCTCTCTCTCTCTCTCTCTCTCTCTCTCTCTCTCTATATATATATATATATATATATATATATATATATATATATATATATATATATAGTGAGAGAGAGTCAGGTGAAGCAACCAATGAAGTGTTAAGGAGGTTAATACAAGAGTGCTCAATTCCTTTTTACATAAGCAGTAATATGTCTCTCCATATTCATGAGCATGTTTCGGTTAGCCTGTTTTAGGCTATATTCCGAACTAAACATTTGTATAAGAAATATAGATTGAAGAAGTATCTAGTATCTTGTAACTGGCTAACCGAAACATGTTCTATAAATGTGTAGCTATATATAATTATGCTTATGTAAAACAAATAATATATACAATTTTATTATTATTATTATTATTATTATTATTATTATTATTTATGTTATTTACTACAACAATTATTAAATACCTACAGAAGTTAGTATTTCATCCTTTCTGGAATCATCAGTGCAGGGTGTCACGATTAACGCCAGTCGAGAGATTCGAACCCCGGCAAGAGAAGTCATGCCTAGCTTCATTAGCAAGGACCCGAACTATTCGGCTACCGTCAACCGCGAGAGATACTGTTGAAGTTAAACATGTATATTTAATAAGTAATTTTAACATCAGTCAGAGTGATCTAATCATTATATGACGATCTACGCTTATACACACACACACACACACACACACATATATATATATATATATATATATATATATATATATACAAGGATATATATGTATGTGGGTGGGTTGGGGGACGGTTTAAGGCGGGTTAGGAAAAAATGACGAGCCCATAAATAGATGCACATATGTAGTACATATATTATTTTAATTGAAATTCACTGAGATGAGTATTATTTATTAATTTTATTGTTTGCGGATTATTATCCTCATCTTTTCTTTGTTGTTTCACGATGTTTCAGCCAACTATTCATCTAGTTACCCCGGGACGAAGGCCAGCAGAATAGTTGGCCGAAACGCCGTGAAACAACTAAGAAAACATGAGGATAGTAGTCCGCAATAAATCAAATTAAATTCATATATCGCATGTTTAAGATTTTAGGTGGCCATCACACACGCGTACCAATACTTTCCATTCTAGTCTTCTATTACCTCTCTTTCGATCCTTAACCCCACCACCCTTTCCCATTCAAAACACAGACTAAATTCTGCACCCCTATTGGGTCTCATTTATATACAACCAAATCATATTTTACACTTAATTTGACGGAACCCTGTGAAATTAACTATTGGAAAGACAAAGACCTGATATTTTCATTGCAAATTTAACTTTCGTATAAGCTGTATCGCCTTAAGAGGTATCCAGTTACTGGTAACTAGCTAACTGAAACATGGTCATGATTGTGTAGCAACCTATTCCTGATTTTGTAAAAACAAATAAAGAGTATATATACCGCACTTTGGGTTAATTGCGCCAAATTCAGGGGTAATTGCGCCTATTAAATGTAGTGTTCTTTATATACGTGGTTGCCAGAACAGCACTTGTAGCTATACATAGAACAAAATAAACATTTTATTGTGAAATATTTAGAAATGCATAAAGAATCGGAATCGGTTTGTTTCGTAGTCGGGAATTTAGTACAGAATCGGTAATAGTATCGGAATTGGGAGTAAAAAATTGGAGTTGTCTCATCACTAATATACATGCATGTGTGTGTATATATTATCGTCATTAACAGCTGTTTCAGTTTTCGTCTGATCAGTGGTGCCAGACGCAGCGAGCGTATCGGCCCTGGGATTCGAAACCCGGAAACAAAGTATTTTAAGAGATAACGAGAAAGCGATAGATGCACACAGCGAGTGAGAGAGATTCACTCTGAGACAGCGATCGATTGCGCGTGATTCGCTGTCTTTAGACAAAGACGGATGAACGCCAGCAGCGTGAAACTGACAGAGGAAGAAAACGAGCGTAAGAGTGTGTGCGTAAACTCGTGATGTGTTACTCTCTCTTTATTGCCCTCTCTATCTCTATCTCTATCTCTATCTATATCTCTATCTCTATCTATATCTCTATCTCAATCTCTCTGACACACGTAAGTACCCATCGTTGACTGGGTTCAAAAACAGCCTACAGAAAATGGACTCTGATTTATGAAAGCATGATAGGTTATGAAAAGAAAGGGTTGTACAGAGATGGCTTCGAATTTGGAGGTATTAAAACCTGAGCAAAATATGATGATAGCAAAAATAAAATAGAAAAATCCCATAATTTATTATACCATACCTGTTCACACTGAAACACTTATCACAATATTCTGTGGATTTATATTAAAAAACCTTGTTAAACTTTGTGACATATTTCGATTCTATGGAGGTCAGGCGCGAACGAACACCCTATAATTTTATTATACCATATTTCTTCAAACTGAAACATAATTATCAAAAAGACTTGAAAACGTTTTTTTCTAATTTCAAATTTTTTTATTTCCATACTTTGTGGACCAGGCGCGTACGTATTATATGCAATCAGTTTCAATAATAGTCAACCATATCGGAGCCTATTCGTGACCACACACACACACACACACACACACACACACACACACACACACACACACACATGTTCAGTTTTATATAACGATATATATATATATATATATATATATATATATATATATATATATATATATATATATGCATTGGTGTGGAGAGGGGTCCCATAAACCGTGGCGAAAGAAACCTTCCTAGGAGAACAAATCTCTGATAAAAAAACATAAAACGGGAGACTAGTACCCGCATTAAGTTCTTTTGCAGTTTAACTTGTTGCTGGCTATCTTGCTCTTCCATGTTGCTGGATCTCGATATTTTGAACCGAGAGAGAGACTTAGGCTGTCCTACAAAGTTAAGACGATAACATAATATGTGTATAGATACTCCCTCAGGCATTTGTCTATAAAAATGGTCCTGTGGCGATGGAAGAGCTGCAACGCGTGCAGGTTTAAAATGCTGGAAGCATGTAATAATTGATCTCAATGACCATCTTCAGTGGCATGCCTGCTCCAGCGTGTGAATTCACCGTAGGACTAAAAAAAAGAAGACATTTTTGGGCTCATAGATTTTAAGTGTCTGAGGGAGTGGCACTCGCTGACAACACGTTGCAATCATCATATATGTATATATACATGTATATATATATATATGCATATATATGTATATATAAATGAATATATGTATGGATATGTGTGTGTATATATGCATATGTATATATATATATATATACATATATATTTATACATATCTACACATTCATGTGTATGTATGTATATGTATGTGTGTATATATATGTATGTGTATAAATAAATATATAGGCATATATATCTATATGTATATATATGCATATGTATATAATTATATTTATGTATGTGTATATATATATATGTATATATATATGGAGGTCTGTTTATATATATATACATATATATATATACACATATATATATATGTATATCTATATCTATCTATATATATATATATATATATATCTATATATATATATATATATATATATATATGATGGACTCTCCGTAAATTTCTCCGGACGAGCTACTGCCACGCAACGAACTTGCTCGAAAATACATACAGATGATTTGTTTACAGAGGTGGAAGTTTCGTGTAAGCCCAACCACAATTTTTGGTTTTACTGCTAACCCTTGTCGGTGCAGATACTGCCCCAGGATAGAGTATGCATTACACCGCAGGATTTTTTTTCAGAGTTTCCTTCTACTAGATGCAGATTTTCACAAAGACTGTTGGTGTATCTCTCCAAGTAAATTTAATGCTCCCCCCCTAGATACCAACCTGGAAGTTTCTACGACTCAGCCCGATACATATAGCGCCTAGCATTCCAAAATGGTCCATCTGGTAAACTCACCGTTTTTTAACTTCGATTATCAGGCGAGAAACAGTGTGTTAACGTATATATATATATATATATATATATATATATATATATATATATATATATATATATATATGGCTACATATATGCGGGTTTGTTTCAGCTGCATCTTAATTCGACGTCTAGCTTACTTAGATCAGAGCTACTATACACATGGTTTCAATCTGGAGAAGCTGGCTTTTCAATAAATCGCAACTAAAGCATGTATTCAGATATGTAGCCCATAATATTTTTAAAGTAAAATTCTATTTCAAAATACAGTTGTACATATTATTGACACTGCAGTATGAATACCTTAACTTCATTATATAAACCCCTTACACCAAACCCATATCTTCTCTTCCTGCATTCTATATAACTTTATACATATATACTACATACATATATATATAGAGAGAGCGAGACAGAGAGAGAAATATGTACACACACACACACACACACACACACACACAGATATATATATATATATATATATACTAGTTATAGCAAGGAGAATGTGAGTGATTTTGAAATACACGCACATACAGTTTTATATAAATTTACGATGATAGATAATTATATATATATATATATATATATATATATATATATATATATACGGAGATAGACAGATAGATAGATAGATAGATAGATAGATAGATAGATAGATAGATAATATGATAGATAAAGTGGAAAAGACAAGATTGAACAGGGGTGAAAAGGGAAAGATAAAAGGGAAACCGGTTATAGATACAAAACATTAGTAGCAGTTGTTTGAGATTTCGAATTGGGAATTATTAGTACAGCTACTATTTTTCGTGCGTCCTCCTGTACTGCTGAAACTAATTTTTACCATTCTTTGCGTGTGCGAATAGTGAAACAAATGACGCACTTCTTTTCGCTGCCGTTACACTAACATTGACAGTTACTGTGGAAAATAAATAAACAAGAAATAACTTGGACAAAAAAGCACTCGAATGAAGACTAGCTCGACCAAGACTACAGATTCTTTCCCGCAAAAATCACCGGCACCCATGATCTGTTCCTATGCAATAAACCCGTAAAATAATTAAACTGTTATTTTCCAAAAAGGTGATTCTATAGAGTACTAGCAGGCTGCCAGTCGTTGGCTGGTTGTTTAAAACCTAAATATAATGATTCAAGTACGATAACAATTAGACAACTCGACACGATCTTTAGAATGTGTTTCAAACCTACTTATGCTTAAGCTAAAAAAAAAACCTTTATGTTTAACAGGCGCGTATGCTGGTTTGTGAAACCATTTAAAATAGACAAATTTCCATCACCTCCGAAGTAACAATTTCTCAATTCTGATATCTTAGAAGCCCTTTTTCACATGAAAACCAATTATTTTTTTCCGCATGTCTAAATACCCTATATGCCAAATTTCAAGTCTGTAAATCAAAATTTCGTTGAGTATATAGGTTGAGAAATACCCTCATACACATGTACACGGTGTCATTTTTATGTATATATATATATATATATATATATATATATATATATATATATACATTACTATACCAGACTATATAAAAGCCAAGTACGTCCAAGGATGGAGTACTGCTGCTATTAGGGCAGGAGCTGCAAAAAATAGTCTATCCCGACTTGACAGAGTACTAAATAGACTTCGTAGCTTAGTGGGGATGCCCTTTTCTGTTCCCTGCAACTTCTCTCCCACAGAAGGGACGTTGCGAGTCTGTCGTTGTTTTATCGTTATTTCCATGGGAAGTGCTCATCTGAGCTCCAATCTCTGGTACCCTCTCGCCAATGAAACTCTCTTCCGTTTGCCTGTTTCCCACCTGACTACAACTTGGATGTCTTCAAGTTCAACATAAACAAGTTTCTGATGAACGCCTTAAGTAAGACATTTTATCAGATCTCCATTACATTACAGATCTCTCATTATTACATTAATGATATTGTCCCATTGATTATTGTACACGCAATTGCACTTACCCCCGAGTGGCCCCCGGGCCTTGATAAGTGGTGACTGCCTTGTAAAAAAAAAAAAGAAAGCAACAATGAACGGAATCAAACCTAGTTTCGTTGGAACTAACCTAAAAAATAGGTTACAACACATTTAGGGTTAGTTTATGATTATGATAATGTTATGATTATGATAATGTTATGATTATGATAATGTTATGATTATTATAATATTAGGATTATGATAATGTTATGATTATGATAATGTTATGATTATGATAATGTTATGATTATGATAATGTTAGGATTATGATAATGTTATGATTATGATAAGGTTAGGATTATGATAATGTTAGGATTATGATAAGGTTATGATTATGATAGTGTTAGGATTATGATAATGTTATGATTATGATAAGGTTATGATTATGATAATGTTAGGATTATGATAATGTTATGATTATGATAAGGTTATGATTATGATAAGGTTATGATTATGATAATGTTAGGATTATGATAATGTTATGATTATGATAAGGTTATGATTATGATAAGGTTATGATTATGATAATGTTATGATTATGATAATGTTATGATTATGATAATGTTATGATTATGATAAGGTTATGATTATGATAATGGTATGATTATGATAATGGTATGATTATGATAAGGTTATGATTATGATAATGTTAGGATAAGATTAGAGTTAAGGTTAAAGGATAAAAATTCCATCACCTCAATGTTCTATCCCTCCGCATGTTTTTCAAGTAATTTAATCGAATATCTTCTGATGAACTCCTAATGCTTGTGTACCCCATCTACGTGCATACTCCCGAGTAACCTGACAAGGAGAAAACTCATCTTTTTACTGTTGAGTTCACTAGATGCCGGAAGCCTTCTGTCCCAATAGTTTCTTTTCTCAGACTGTTAGACTTTGGAATTCCCTCCCGGTTTTCTGATTTCACGACTGTGCCTACTTGCAGAGATTTATATGTAATGTGACCAAATATCTTGCTGCTCAACTCCCTACATAACCCTGTTAGACACAATCCTAAATAGTGTACACTAACGATTCAAGTGACAATATGTCTTTTTAAAGTGAAATCAAGTTAAAGACAAAAAGATAGTACTTTTATACTTAAATATACAACGAGACACTGACAACCAGAGCCTCTAGAAGAGATGCACAGTCGTTTCTACTAATTACTTGCCAATTTGGAGTTGAAATACATCTCCCTATTCCCCCTTCTCTCCTTAAAAAGTATATGAGGACACTTGATGGATGAAGAACTAGCCAGAATAAGCACCGTCGAAACTGTCTTTTTCCTGCACCTAAGGCGATTGTCCATAAATGAGCTCCTTTAAAAAATGAAGTAAGTACTGCAGGGGCGCCAGATTCGACCGAACAAAACCGGCACAAAATGAAGGACCAATAATATTGATATTACGATATAACCTTTATTATTATTGTGGTACCGAACTATTATTGTCATTTTAATTATTCTACTTTTTATGTAGTAATGGACGATTGTTTAGCAAGACTAAAAGGTACCTCGAGGATAAGTGTTAATTTGTCTGTAAAGTGTGTTGTGAGACAACACCTTGAAACTTGATTACGATGGTTAAAACTGGGTAGAATTTGAGTCGAATGGATTGCTCAACAATAATTTCTTTGACGTTTCTGAATTTTGCGATGACAATTTGTTTACATTGGACTTGCAAACTACCATGTTTAGTTAGCTGGAAAGCAACACCGATATTTTCTTTTTGTCAGACGTGTAGTTTAAACAAATGCCCTTGTTGAGGTGCTCTTTCTTTCAATCTTGAAAGTAACTAGTTTTCAATTATAACAATATGAGCACGAAGATATCAGTGGCTACGTTGACCAAAACAAGCAACACAAGGCCAGCAGTTTGGATAATATAAATAACATTTGTAATGTCACAACTTCCCAAATTTAAACAAGAAGTTCCTACCAATAAATAGTACAGTTATGTATCCAACCTCTACAAGGGGTATCGTGACGTATGTATGTCTTATAATGTTGAAAGGGACCTCAGCCGTGTCTGAAACAGAACTTTGCTCCCCTTCCCTTGAACAATCTTAGTATCGTCGTATTCATTATTTCTAGCGGGACTCGTGGAAATTGTACAGAGGACTCATTCATATATAATATATTGATATTGGCATTCTGTAGATGTTCAGTGTAAATGGAGACGCTCTGATATTATTGTAGCTTTTTTTGTTTAAACTGCAAAAGTATTTATCTAAGCTAGCACGAACGCCCGGCAAAGCCCGGTCGTGAAGTACGCTTAAATATGATATTTAATTCTTGCAGCTTTCAGATATATATTTATATAGAGTCAATGTTCTATCGATTTTTATATATTATAATGTTGCGAGTTCAATATATATATATATATATATATATATATATATATCCATATTACTTGGGTGCATTAGCTTGAATCGAAATTGAAATACAAACTTATGAAGTATATATATATATATATATGTGTGTGTGTGTGTGTGTGTGTGTATAACTTGAGTTCCTTCAGCCATAATTAAAACCGAACCCAAAACTCATGAAGAAGAATTGTAAAATTATTTATGAAAAATTAAATGACATAGGTGTCATCAGCTATAAGCGAAATCAAAGCGAAAACTTGGTAAAATTATGTATGAAAAGAAATGTAATACTTATATCTAATTCACTTCTCTGACCGAACTTGAGTGCACATTCTTCTAGGATGATCTAGTAATTATCTGATGCAGTCTTCTGCCTATATAAAGCCAAATAGATACTTAGATCAAGCACTGCTCCCACATTTCGAGAAGATGAGATTCAAGATATTTATTGTTGCTTGCGTTGAAATACGACGTAACGAAACTTGTCCGTTTTTTACAATCACTTTTTACATATTATTTAATCTAAACCAGGGAACTCACAAACTGGAAACGGGGGACTCCACACTGAAAACAGGGGACTCCAAACTGAAAACAGAGGACTCCAAACTGGAAACAGGGGACTCCAAACTGAAAACAGGGGACTCCAAACTGGAAACAGGGGACTCCAAACTGGCAAAACAAAGGCAAAGGTGTAAGAATATCTGGGTTTTTTTTTCAGGAAATGATTTAAATAAGAACCAGTTTCATTAAAATATAACATAATTAGCAAAACAGTATAAAAACGCATCTAGGTAATCCGTTTTTATTTTTGGTTCGGGTAACTCTAAAAATTCGAAATATGCTTCCTCCGTTCAAAAACTTTGGAGACCCATGATCTAAATTATTAGCTATCCCTTTACTTACTCGTATTTTTTGATTAAAAAATATCCCCTGTTGATAATCGTCATGTCCAAAGTTATTTATTTACTGTATTTAATTCCTAATACAATGCTTTTAAAGCACATGGCTGTGTAGCAACATTTTACTGCTTATCAAGCCTTCGCTTGGGAGAGGTGCTAATCTAGCCACACTGATGAGGTGTGATACAACGAAACACTACTCTATGTTAATGACTACAAATATATATATATATATATATATATATATATATATATATATATATAGAGAGAGAGAGAGAGAGAGAGAGAGAGAGAGAGATTGCGTATATTTAGGCAATATTCGTTTTTTCATTCAGACAGACATTGTAAAAAAAAAACAAGAACCTTCTGTTAGTATTTCAACTCAATATGACCACACACATTCCTGACGATACGTAGACGACTACAGGAAAAGTATGAATCGTAGTCATTTCGGAAAAATACGTGGACCATACATCGATACCTCCGATGTATATACAAAAAAAAAAGATAATAAGGAATATTGAAAAAGAAAAAGGAGGTATAACTAAACAAAATTTTGTGTTATTTTTTAACAATGTCTGTCTGAATATATATATATATATATATATATATATACAGATATATAAACACCCGTTCACATACACCTTTCACGATAAAGCTAGAACCCAGAATTAGATAGAATCGAGCAATTGCATCGACAACGGACAACGCCAGACCTAAAGTGGGTTTCGATGTACTGCATCTCATCAGTGACGTGCTCCGACATAGGCGCGAACCCAGGTCGTCGCACTCATGAAGTGTGCAATACTGACGACCCAACCATATGATCGACGGAGAAATCTATTGGCTATGCTTCGCTTTTTTAAATTCTGATATTTTTATCCAGTTCTACATTCTACGACGTGACAAGAAACGTGTCCTATACAACTAGGATAGTTACTGCTGGTATGCAGGCGATAGATATCATATCTACAAACATAAACTGAAATTAGCCGACTCCCCTAGACACGATTTCGGAACAACCTATTTGGTGAGGGGCATCACGTCTCTACGAAGGATGACCCCCCCTTTTTCTATACATATTAGACATTAAGGGGAGATTATAGATAGATATATAAACACCCGTTCACATACACCTTTCACGATAAAGCTAGAACCCAGAATCAGAGCAATTGCATCGACAACGGACAACGTCAGACCTAAAGTGGGTTTCGATGTACTGCATCTCATCATTGACGTATTGCACACTTCATGAGTGCGACGACCTGGGTTCGAGCCTAAGTCGGAGCACGTCACTGATGAGATGCAGTACATCGAAACCCACTTTGGGTCTTACGTTGTCCGTTGTCGATGAAATTGCTTGATTCTATCTTATTCTGGGTTCTAGCTTTATCGTGAAAGGTGTATTTGAACGGGTATTTATATATATATATATATATATATATATATATATATATATATATATATATATGTATAATCTTCTCTTAATGTCTAATATATATATATATATATGTGTGTGTGTGTATGTACATATATGTATATATACACATAAATATCTATATATATACACATAAATATATATATATATATATATATATTGTATTATTTTTATTATAAGCTAATACTCAAATTTTAAATCGACGTATATTTTTAAGCAACTTTTTATCGACTTCATATATTTTAACTTACCATATATTTTAATATATTTTAACTTACCATAACTAACGCGGTTTAATATATATTTTACTTTTCACTTTTTAATTTCCATTTCCGCCCCCTTCCCACTTTTATTTCTTACACACCTGAAGATGATTCGGAGACGAAACGAAAGCGCTCGTGACAATCACAGCTATGCAATCTATCACAGCTATGTAATCTTTATTAATATTTTCGATTTTGATATAAACTGGAAAATCGAAAAGTTAAAAAAAAAAGAATTATAAGCAAAACATCTCCGTTGCATTTAATTATGCTTGTTTGAATATATATATATATATATATATATATATATATATATATATATATATATATATATATATATATATATATATATATAAGCGAGATAAGTGACAGATTAAAGATCACGTGAAATATCCTGTTCGCTGCGTATACCCTTCGGAATAAACGTATGGAGCAACCAAACATTATTGTTATATAGGAGTGCTGGCTTCTCCCCTGGACCACTATTCATCCAACCTGATAATAATCCCTCAAAAAATATTTAATTCTTTCCAATAATGGACTGCCCAGGTTGTATGAAATTCCTTTTTCTATAACTAATCATCACCATTCAAATAACATTTTCAATATATGTGCTGAAACCAAATAACGTGTTTATTAACAGCTGAACATTTTGCTAACCGCATTTCATTTCCTCTGATGATATGAGCCAGTATCGAAAATCCATGGATTAAGGAAATTAATATAACTCCCCTCTATATATTCCTTGTGTCAAACAATAAATTCTTAACTCGAATATATGTGTTTATATTTTGATTTTCAGAATTTAACTTTAACCATTAAACTTATATATATATATATATGTATGTATATATATATATATATATATATATATATATATATATATAAGCAAATAGTTAATAAAACATACCAAAAAAAACTTTGAAAAAGAGGTAAAAAATATTTAATTTGAAAAGTAAACACTAAATAAGTGGATAGTCCTTAATCCGCGGTGTTTCGAAGAAATACTTTCCTTCTCATCAGAAGGTTAGGAATTAACAAATGCGGGATCGCATTTTGTACGCAAAAGTATTTGATGAAACTGCAAATAAGTCAAAGATCTTATGTGATAACAAAAAGTGAAGCTTAGGAAATAAGGTGAAGAAAAAGGCTATTTCACGTGAATGGATAGTCTGGTGAAAGGTAAAGTATCCAATGAGAGTAAAATAAAAAACGCTCTATTATAATTATATGATAAGCTCTATCTCCTAGTTGGGTTTATTGAGCGTTTACATCTGGTTTAGATTACTTTATAAATATTATTTTTCTAATATTTATAATATACTTTAGTTTTACCATCTTGGATCATTTTGGAAAATGTAATTGTAATTCTTATTTTATTTTATATATATATATATATATATATATATATATATATATATATGTATATATATATATATACATATATATATATGTAGAGTATGCCTTCATGAAAAATTTGCTGTCCTGTACTTTATAGAACCCCCAAATCTATTAAACTGTAGAAGAGAAATAGCAAATAACTGTGTTCACAAAATAAAATTTACTCCAGAATAGCGATACAAAATAAAACTAACAAAAACATATAAATAAAAATACTAATAACGAACAAGATAAATGCAATTGTAGACACTGCACACTTTGCCCAGTTCAAAATAAATGTCTAACAAAAAGCGTAGTTGATCAGGCAACAATATTTGCGAAAGAAACCCCGAATAACAAGAAATAGTACGTAGGCATGACCTCCTTAGATTTCAATACCCGATACTATGACCACAAAAGTACATTCAACAATAAA
This sequence comes from Euprymna scolopes, assembly GCF_053919585.1. Classification (NCBI taxonomy): domain Eukaryota; kingdom Metazoa; phylum Mollusca; class Cephalopoda; order Sepiida; family Sepiolidae; genus Euprymna; species Euprymna scolopes. Next base: position 35,678,718 of record NC_136507.1, on the reverse strand, counting down.
AAACACCGTATAAAACCAACACTAGCGAATAAATACTGAGAACTCAAAGAAAGCGGACATCCCCCGGAAGTCGAATGGAAAATAATAAGACCAGCTACCACGTGTAGGCATTTAGACGACCCATGTAGAGTATGCCTTCATGAAAAATGTGCTATCGTGTACCTTAAAGAACCCCAAAATCTATTAAACTATAGAAGAGAAATAGCAAATAACGGTGTTCACAAAATAAAATTTACTCTAGGATAGCGATACAAAATAGCTTTCAAACTAACAAAAACAATAGAAAATAAACAAATAAATAAATTAAATAAACATGAATATACATAAACGATCACACATATATGTATGTATATATATATGTGTGTATATATATGTGTGTGCATATATGTATGTACACATATGTATATTTATATATAAACTAACAACAAAAAAGAAAATGTCTGCCTTAAACCACTAACCTAGTTTTAAAACAGATCCTTTGTTCGATAAAATGCATGCCCATTTGCTGATAGGAAAGGGGCGCGGTGCATACTAGAAAGCTGATTGGCTAACTAAATCCTCAATAGAAGAGAACCATATAAAAACAATAAACAACTACAGAATTCGCGCATAAGCCTGAGGAATCCTAGAGTGGATGAAACGCCGAATATTCAGTGTAGCTTAATCGCCATATATATTTTATAAATTACTATATATATACATATAAGTACATATGTGTGTGTGTTTTTGTGTGTGCCTTCAGAGGGGAGAAACATAAATAGAGAAAGACTAGGCATGAAAGCATGTTAACATATCCATTAATTCGTATTTCCCTGCTTGGATAAAGTAAAAAACAACTTGGAAATTTAGTGAACGATACTCCTTTCTCCTCACCACTATTTCTTTTTGACAGAAGAGACGTTTCTATTCTTTCTCTATTATGTTTATATTTTCATGACAAGTGCTCGCAGAAGAAACGTTAGTCTCTTCCTACTCTATAAAATATTCGTAATTAGGTGTCAGACTTAAGTACATTTTCTCTTTGATAATCATTCACAGCAAGCAATCGCAAATATAATAACGAAAAAAAAATCAACAAACAAACAAACAGACATCTATATTTCCTCTATGTGTTTAGTGGCAAGCGAAATTCTCATGGAAAGAACATTGTTGTAACAGCTGTACGTCTATGAAACATATTCCCGAGATCATTTTTCCCTGTGGACCGTAACATGATTTGCCTTTATTCAACGTCTGTAACATGGCCGTTGCATATCAACTCTCGTGACCCACCTATTATATGAAGACAGTCTCAAGTCAAACAGAGACATGGTAAGAATTAGACCGATATTTTAATAAAAACTTCAGATATTTATTTACAGGTACTTCCAGAAAAACGCTTTGTCTCTTGTTCAATAGTCTTTTCATACTCCAATGTGCTTAACATAACTCTACCCTGTCGAAGACGTGGTATTTTGTCTTTATCCGGCCATGTTTTGGACATCTCTATTCATGTCACCCTCGGACATGTCTATTTTGTTACCTTTTCGATCAAGTTTTTATACAATATTTTCCTTTCCTTTTTCCCTTCTGTGACGTCCCCTCGCACACAGTTCGGTCATTTAACAACTATTGTTGTCGCTTTTGTTACTGCTACTGTTATGTGCACCTTCTCACATGGCAATAAATACTTGTCATAAACTGTCCCATCAGTAAACATTGCTAGTTTATTAGATTGATCAAGTTCGGATAACAGCAATTCCTTGTCATTAACCATGATCCTCGAATAGTTCTATGCCTTTAAATATAAATTACACACTGTAAAAGAAATAACGCAAGATTAAAAAAAAAAAACTTAACTCAAGTTAGAATTTACATTTAATATTGCCTGCACTGAAGATCGAACCTTAACTTAAAATTTAATAAGTTTAATTTACAACTGGATTTACCAAGTGTAACGTTCTTCACAAAATAGACCAAGAATATATGAGAACTTCAACTCTCTTCTTTTTTTTTTTGTAAATACATTTATTTCATCATTTTAACGGTCGTGACGTAATCCACGTAATGTTGAAAGTTCTCTACGTCTCTCACGTAATCTCGAACGTTATGTACGTCTCTAATAAAATCGTCCTCTTTCTCATTTGGTCGTCTTTTTTTCTTTACCTGTGCCTCATTTCGGATGCATCCGTGCTATGTTACACAAATGTGTGTGTGTTCGTCAATCGAAGTCGATTATGACCATACACAACTAGTTGTGTGTCCGCAAGGGGGTTGATCTGTCCAATCCGGGCGCGGAAGCCCCTGCCACATGTTGGACACCAGTGGCTGAAGACGGCCACTTCAGCATCTCGGGCTTTTCACGCAACGCGCTTCTCTTTTGCAGATTCAGTTCATCTTGCCTCCGCGAGCAGAGAGCCCTCGTGTACCAAGCGGCGCCAGGTTGGCCTGTCGGAAGCACTGCTTTCCCATGAGTTCAGGTCAATGTTGAATCTTTCATATAGGGCATCAGAGTGTATTTGAACCGTTTGCGTTGTCCACCAGCTCTTCTCATTCTGCACCGGAGTTCACCATAGAGCAGTTGTTTTGGTATGCGCGAGTCTGTCATCCGATACACGTGGCCTACCCAGCGGGTTTACGCTTTGTGGATCGTAGTGATGACGCTTGGGAAACAAGTACTTTAACCAATGCGCTACAGATCATTTTGGAAAATTCAAATTAGAGTGTGGGCGCTCGAAACTACAATTACGAATACGATAAAGATAACGCTCCCGAGTAATCCATAACAGCTGATATCTCTTTTCAAAACGTTTACAAAGGATAGCCTGAGATATGTCATGCGCTTTAGTGGCAATGTACGTGATACCAGAATATAAATTTAGAGTGTCGTTCCAAAAGTAAACTATTAAACAAAAAACGTCGTAACCTATGGAGACGGAAGTGATACAATTAAAACGACCGACCATTTGTACTCCAGGATTTATTTTTCTACATATTCACCGCCATTTTCAATCAACTAGTGCCAGCTGTTTTTGATGCCTCGGTCATAAAAGCGTTTTTTCCACCCACACCCCTGTGTAACAGAGCGAGGGCGTGCGTATGGCGGCTATATGCAAATATCGAGCCGTGTACGAAATGACGCCACGGTAAAGAAAAATAAAAGGGATGTTATAAAAGAGGAAGAGCACGTTAGATAAGACGATCACGTTAGAGACGTGAGTGGCGTCATAGTCATAACAAGATGTCATGTATGGCGGGAAAATGAGGAATAAATATCATGGTTACAAAAAAAACAGAGTCGACTTATAACCTGTGCTATGTTCTTTGCGACGTAATCTGCTACAACGTGTGGGTATACGAGTGTTTACGTGTGCACTACACTACATGTGTCACAACTCTGAAATCGACGAACCTATCTCCGAACTGTGATTAAATCAACTGCATTGACTCATTTTTTTATTGTGGTATTGGGGAATTTACTGACGAATTTCTGTTTGCGACGTATGGCTTTGAGATTGGTTGCCTATTACACCGTCAATATCTGGAACAGAGCGATGACACTTTTAGATCATTAATGCACAACTTTACTCATCATAACAATGCGATTTGCAACCTCCTCTGATCTATGCAAGAGAAATAAAAAATAGGAGCCATTATTTTGGAATGCCTCTCGTATTAAGATTCTGTTTCGCAATAAATACGATGTGGTTAGTAATTTGGATTAAGTGAGTCATTCGGACTACTACCTCATGTTTATGAATTTTTGAGATGAGAATTGGTAAGTGGTATTATGTGGATTATTTGGACTAAATGAGTATTATTCGTATTACGTTTTGATCGATGTGACCTCCGATTTTCTCCAGGTGTATTTTATCAAATTTCGGAATCTTTCAGTCGAACTCGGACACTTTTTTTTGACTAACTCGGGAATCTGTACGGAATTTCGAATGGCAGATGTTGAAGCTTCAATTCGCAGTGCGAAGCAACACTAAATATAGAATTATAAATTACTGAAGACTTTTATACAGTCATGGCTGACGAACAGAGGATGGGTATCGTTGATGTAGAAGTAAGCGGAGACAAAAGAAACCTGCTGAATAAGGAAAAGGAACGCCCGAGAAGAGAGGAGAGGATAGAGCAGATAACAAGGACGGCAAAGAGGAAGACAAATAAAGAAGAATTATGAAGGGAAGGAATAAAGAAGAAGAAGAAGAAGAAGAAGAAGAAGAAGAAAAAGATGAAGGAGATAAAAATAAGGAGCAGTAAAAATTTAAAGTAAAAGTAAAAAACAGCGAAAGCAAAAAACACGCAAAAAAAAAGAAATGAAAACGTAAGTAAAAAAGAAAAAAAAAGAAAAAAAGCCAATACAGCAGTAGGATGCAATGTACACGCAGAAATTAAAATGTAATGTTAATAAATATCTCACGATTTGTTTTCTCACATCGTCCTTGTCGCTATGGTGTTCAATAGTAGCCCGTTTTTTTTTTCAAGTGAGAATATGCCTATTTTGAGCTGAAAATGAGTAAAAATATGAAAAAAAGGACAATATATATATATATATATATATATATATATATATATATATATATATATATATATATATATATATATAGGCCGCTCCCTATTTGGAAATACCAAATTGGTAAAAGGAATAATTATTCCCAACCCGCATATAGGTAAAAGTGCACTATCGTATAAATAATTGAATAGATTCAAAAGTATAGCCAACAAAAATAAATGAATAAAACACACACACACACACACACACATATATATATATATATATGTATATATATATATATATATATATATATATATATATATATATGCATATATATATGATATACTAGAAAAAGTACCCGTCGTTGACTAGGTTCAAAAACAGCCTACAGAAAATTGACTCTGATTTATGAAAGTATGATAGGTTATGAAAAGGAAGGGTTGTAAAGAGATAGCTTCGAATTTGGGGGTATCAAAACCAAAGCAAAATATGATGAAAGTAAAAATAAAATAGATAAGCCCCTTAATTTATTATACCATACCTGTTCACACTGAAACACTTATCACAATATTCTGTGGATCTATATTAAAAAACCTTGTTAAACTTTGTGACATATTTCCATTCTATGGAGGTAGGCGCGAACGAACACTTCATAATTTTATTATACCACATTTCTTCAAACTGAAACATAATTATCAAAGTATACTTACGCAGATAGATAGCAAAAGTCTTTATTAAAGTGTGTGCCTATTTCCATTCTATGGAGGCCAGGCGCGAACGCAGACTCCACAATTTTATTATACCATCCCTATTTAAGTTGAAACATACTTATCAAAGTATTATTATGTACATCTATATCAATAACACTTGTAAACGTTTTTCTTTAATTTTTTAATTTCCATACTTTGTGGACCAGGCGCGAACGCAGACCCCACAATTTTAATAAACCACCGTTCTGCCAGATCAAACAACCCCATTCCTGTGTCTCGATACATCTTCTATCGTTATATGTAATCAGTTTTCTTTAAATAGTCAACCATATAGGAGCCTATCTGTGACCATACACACACACACATACACACACACAGACATTCAGCTTTATATTATAGATATATAAACACAATTACTGTTTTCATACAAAATTGCCGGATCTGATAATATTAATGATTCCGATTCAGATTCTCTATGAATTAACGCATTCACGAATATCCGCGGGGCTAGAACTCATTTAGATAATGTTGAAACATTTCTCCTAGCAAACACCCCGAATATCTTGGCGTTAAGTGAAACTAACCTATACTCCTCAACCCCTCTAACCTCTTTAACATGCCTGGTTATCTCCCACTTTTCCCTCAATACTCGAACAAACATAAGCACCGACTTTAAATCTAAATTCTAAAGACCCTCCCCTTGACTAGAGAATTAAAACGAGAACCCAAAGACTAGACCTTTATGTGCTTTAGACTTAATCTGCAACATAGCCTTGCTACTTATATTTTCTCTGCCGTTCTCCTTCGACCCTGGACTGTACTCTAATCAACCAAGTCTCTGACAGTTAAGATACAGCACTCACCCTTCATACTAGCACGCATTTACATGTATTTGGTGACTTCAATATCCACCACTAGGTGTCTCTACTTACGCAGCTGGTTGCATAACATATAGCTTCTCTATATCTCACTCCCTATCACAGACATGTATATTTGCTGATGACACCAGGCTCTACAACAGACACGAAGGGAAAACGAATGGATACATATCTAAGGAAATGGCAGAAACACTAGAGGAAAATATGCAATCTGTAGTGGAATGAGGAAAAACATAGATGGTCACATTCAATACTGCCAAGACTCAGATTGTATCCTTCAATAATTACAAGAAAATTTCTTAACCATAACATCTATGGCAATAGATACATTAACTGAATTTACTTCTTTCAAACTGATCGGCCTAACGTTCACAGGGAACATGAGTTGGAACAGATACATCGAGAGCATAGTCAAGGCTGCTGCGAATATCGTGGGCTCTCTACCGTGCTAGAAAGTTACTTACGCCTGAAAGTAGCTTGCACCTCTACAAGGCCATCATTCGCACGTTTATGGAGTATTGTTGTCATATATGGTGCATCTGCTATTAATCTCTCCCTCTTTGACAGGGTTCAAAAGAGAGTCGTCAACCTGACATGTATTGAACTGTAATCAAAGTTTCAACCTTTGTTTCATCGACGAAATGTTGCATCTATCTGCCTGTGTTACAAGTATTTTAATGGTGGATCCTCCGAGAAACTACTAGCCAGTGTACCCCCTCGACGTAAATACCCCCGACAACACCAATAAGCAGCAAAATCCCACCCCTACACAGTAGATATCTCGTGATGTAAGAAAGCCTTTTACTCTAATAGTTTCTTCCACAGAACTGCTAGACTTTGGAATTCCTTTCAGGTTTCCTGCTTCCCCCAACTGTATTAACATGCATAAGTTTAAATATAATGCTAAAAGACATATTGCTGCTGAACGGCCTCCATAGTATCCCTAACATACCTGTCCCTGGTAGTAGGCCCCTACATCAAAGTAGCACTGTTTCTTATCTGGGGTGAAAATGTAAAAAAATAAATTCTCTTAATATTTAACAATAACGTGGTTATGTATTCTCTATTACCGTAAAACTATACGTTAAATTTGCCGTTAATTCCTCAGGCGTAAACTATCTTTGTGAAAGATGATCCATGTATAATAGTTATAATAGTTAGTGCAAAGAGATAATAGTTAGTTTAAAAAGTATTAAATATTTATAATCAAAAATTACTATTAGCAGTGCCATCTTTTGCGTTAAAATAAAATCCAATAAAAAGACGATGAAAAGAATCGTTTTTGGCATTGAAAAATAGCAATTCCGATGTTGATGTCTATTAATCGTTCCAACAATAATATATCACACCGGTATAACGAAAAATATTTATCTGCTAAAATTCTGTTTATCTATGAGAGAGGAAAGACTGTTCCTAAGCTGTTGTTTTTTTTTTCAAGTTTCTATATATAGAAGATGAATTTCTGTACAAAAAAGTCTAAGAAAACTGCTAGTAATATAAATTACCTTTGCGTGAAATTTGAAAAGGATAGGCTCAACCGTTTCAGAACTTATGAGAAGAAACTCACACACATACACAAACTGACTTTTATAAAATAATATATATATATATATATATATATATATATATATATATATATATATATACAGGGGGTGCAAAAGTAGGTATACAGTATTGAAATTATTGACATTTTGATATAGAACAGAACTTGGTCTCTTTTGTTTCTATTAAAACAAAGAATTAACTTCAGTACAACATTCTAAAATTTAGAATAATTTTTTTAAAATTTGGTATCGATGATTTTTGAAAGTTTCGCAGAAAAGAACTTGCAAATATCTGAATTTATATAATTGAGAAAACCATGATTACTTGTTGTATGATTTAATTTTCGGTGCGTGCTTTACGGAACGATGCGTTTTTTCCTCTTTCAAATGTTCGCCTTTACTTTTGTAAGCATGAAGTGTATGTAGTTGATGCGTCGAAGCATTTTTTCCAAATGAATTTCAAAATCAGAGAGCTAAACGAAGGCGACAGTTTGACTACACGCCGAATGTGTAAATTTGACCTCTTGTTGACCGTTAGCGTGACAAATCTTTTTTAATGCGATATTCCAACGGTCTCACAGTTGGAGATGAAAGAATTGCCAAATGATGAGACATAGGTCATTCTAAGTCACCGCATATTTGAGGGTCGTAAAATAAATTTTTCCCGTTTCTTTATTTAAAGAAATTTTATCGACTGGCGGGCGAGTGATTTACGACTTTTAATCGCCCCAAGAAATTTTCAATCGACTGTGGCGACCGGTTGTGTAAAGTCCCAAGTATATATATATATATATATATATATATATATATATATATATATATATATATATATATTTGTAATCATACACATACAGTACTGTTTCGTTGTATCACACCTCATCAGTGAGGCTAGACCAGCACCTCCCCAAAGCCAAGGATATAACCTAGAACCATCGCGTTGACAGTCTTTGTGTATGTGTGAGTGTAACTGGACGTGTGATGTTTTATTGTGTTATGAAAAAAAAAAGCGAGAGAATCTTCATAAAGTCTATCTGTGTATATGCATATTCCCTGGCGAGAAAATGAAAACAAACCCGAATCTGCAACTGAAGCTGTTATAGGGGCAGAAATCATTTTTAAATAATATTAATAAAATTTTCTGGGTAAGAAAATAGAATCGCGCCCAGATCTATGATGGTCATACCAACACAAGCTATACGTACAGACGTTTTTAAGTTTTCAAATATATCTTAATTGACGAAATGCTTAAAATGTCTATGAGAATTTCTAGAGAACAAAATTGTAGGTTGTTCCGAATCTCTGTGTCATCCCTTAAGAACAGACTGTTTTCGTTACTTCGCCTGTGAATGACCCATTTGGATAGAACCCCTTTCAAACCTTGAATGCGTATGTATATAAAATTTATCAATATATGTTAAACACTATGAAACTATGAGTTATTACGGCAGTATTTTCTTTAATTATATTTTTACTATCGGGAGGAGGTGGCACCTGACTTTGCACGGTCGTAAAATATGCTTAAGTATGCTGTTTTAATTTATCTTTATTTGTCAAGATTTCGTATATGGAGTCGTGATTTCTAAAGTTTAAAAAAAGTAGTTTGGTGCCATCAGCTAGAATCGAAACCGAAAGCAAAACGGTAGTATTGAAAGCTGGTGACTTTACCACTGTACCAACGTACCATGCATATGAAATGATAAAAAATAAACTAAAATTAATGTACAAAATGTATACCAATGTTTTCAATTTTGATCCCTTAAAAATTATTTTAATCGGCTAAACACCAATAAAAGAACGGTTTATAAAAAATCCAATCATTTGAAGCCCTTAGCGCCGCTCTGTGACTTTTAGTTCCAGAGAGTGAGTTTGAAAATATGGAAGCAAACAGACAAACAAACAGGCATAATGAGTTTTATAAATTAGATTTATTTAACTACATACTGTTCCATATTCCCCTTAATTCCCTCGAAATATCTGAATTGCTCATGGAGTTTCAATTTGCAACCTCTTGAGAATACCGTCATTTTTTTTTTTTTTTTTTTTTTACCCGTTGACTATCATTACGCAGGGGTGCGTTTATCCTTTTGGTTTTCTATATCCCAGAAGGCTATGGTGTTTCTTTCTACCCCTTTTCCTTCTGGCCATTCTTCTTCCCCCCTCCTCCTCATCCTCATCATTATCATCATCATATCGTAATCGTCATCGAGATCCACTTTGTTTTCGTTTTTTCAATGTGTCTGCCTTTCTCGTCGTGCACAGTTAAAGAGAAGACGTTTTTATTAATTCACACCTAAAATCGCCGCTCAAACATGGAAGAAATATACAAATTCCCTTAGTCTTGCTGGATTTCTTCTTGACTGACCAAGGACAGAATGGATGATGTTCTAATCAGGAACGAAACAAAAATGTTGCTTCTAGTCCAAAGGCCAACGAATGGTTCTTGTTTTGTGTTGTTAATATTATTTGTGCTTTTTTGTCCTAATATTTTTTCTTGTTTTTGTTGCGATTTTGCCATATATAATTAAGAATAATTATTATGTAGTTATAATTAAAGAAAACCCTTTAATAATATCTAAAGATGTGTACTGTTTGGGATTCATACACTAAGAAGCAGTAAATTACCGTTTATGCAATGTTCACGACTTCCGTTATTCGAACGTTGGTTTTTCTAATATCTGCGCTAGAATCGTGCTTTTTTGTTGTTATTAATTCATTTCATTCTCGGTGTTCCAGAATAAAAATTTCTTAGCAAAGTCGAAGTATTCGTTCGTAGCTGCGTTCGAATCTCCCGACCGGCAAAAATTATCAACCCTACACTGATGATTTAGTGTTTGTTGATATAAAATAATAATTATTATTTAATTATTTTTATCGAATAATTAAGTAAACGAACTGTCTGTGAACTATAAAATCAGAGGCAGTCATATTGCTTCATGCAAGGTTCACGGCATCCGTTGTTCAAACACTATGGAGTGTCTAATGTCCGCGACTGATTTGAGCTGTTATTACTTATAAAATCTTTTTTATTCTCGAGGTTATTGTTTGGCGGCACAGAGGTAGAGGCTTAGCAAGGTGGTTTCATTGGCTGGGTTCGAATCCCGACCGCAGAAATTGTCAATCCTATACTGATCATTGTTTAAGCATATAACACTAGTGTCTGTAGGTATAAATAATAATTATTACTCAATTATGATTATATAAACGCTATATATGTATATATATGAGCTGTGAAACAGCGAAACAGTACTGTATGTGGATGACTATATATATATATATATATATATATATATATATATATATATATATATATACGATGCTCATTCAATAAATATTGGTGATTTTTTTGGTATAAGGACTTCTAATAAAGATATAAATTTACTATTTTTAATTAGTTTATTTCACTTCTTTTTCAGATTCAATTACACCATTGATGGTTTTGGCGGTTAACATAGATGGTCGACCAAGAAACATGTTTAAGGAGTTTTTTTGTTTCCTGATAGGGGCAAACTAGTTGAAAATTCATGAGAAAATCTCAACTGTGAATTGTGTCACGTGTTTCAGTCGTAAAAAATATGTTTACAAAAGGATTAAATTGTTTTAAAAAGACGGAGCAGAATTGAGGATGATGGGTGGCGTTGAGATGTGATGACTCCTGAGGTCGAATCAGTCAATGACTTCATTCAGTCATATATTGGAAAACAGTGAACGACATTTCAAGGATATCCTGGTTTACATTTGTTACAGTGCTCAAAATTGCCATTGACGATCTGTGGAAATATATTTTATTTCCTTATCATATATATCAATCCTTATTTAAGAAGCTCAATGTGATTACAGAGCAATATAGTGAATGAATGAAAAAAGATTATATTCCAAAATTCATGATGTTGACCATCTTATAATTTATTCCTTTTTATTCAGTTGACGACATATACAATTCTTGACAGTATCTGTTTTGCGCTACGAAACAGATATTTTAAAAAATTGTAAATGTCAACTGAATTAAAGGAATAAATTATAAGATGGTCAACATCCTGAACTTTGGAATATAATATTTTGCCATTTATTCACTATATATTATATATATATGTATATATATTATATATATATTATCTTATATTCATTATATATTATATATATGTATATATATTATATATTATATATATATTATATATATATATTATATATTATTTATATATTATATATATATTATCTTATATATATATATATATATATATATATATCAACGAAGGTTAGCTATTGATGGGTGCAAAAAATGATGATTACAGAATAAGAGGGTTGAGTTGTTCAAGCAGTGGATCTCCCACTATGAGAAGGATGACCATGAGTTTTTGAGGAAAATGGTTACATATGACGAAACATAGTTTTGGCACTATGAGCCTGAGTCCAAAGCAGCAGTCTATGGAGTGGAAGGATGTAGGCTCTCTAGTGAAGAAGAACTTCAAGTCCAGGCGATCCACAAACAAGGCGATGCATACAATTTTAGGGGGGTATGCAAGACCCAATGTACATTACATTCTTTAGGAAAGAAAACACTGAACACTGCCAACTATTGTGAACTGTTAAGACAATAGAGATATAAAGAACAAAGGCAAAAGTCATCTTAAATTGTGAAAATGCAAGACATCACACAGCAGCCCAAACGGTTCAGACCATCACCGAACTCGGAACTGTTCTCTTAGTCTTATTACAGCCCAGATCTTGCCCTTCCAGACTTTCCCTATACGAGAGACACAAATTTTGAAAATGATGATGAGTTCAAAAGTGTTGTAAGTGACTGACTGAAACATCAGTGAAACTTTTTACGTAGTAAGGAAGCGTGTACATAAACGGAAAAAATGTTTGACATTGCTATGAGACTACGTTGAAAAAAAAGGAAGTTGCTCTCTGTATTATAATTCCTTATACCGAAGTGTTTATGCAAGAGTATTGTAATAATGCGAAGGGCATAGTAGTTTGATGCGTACGTAATGGGTCGACTAAATATGCTTTCTACTTGTTAACTGTTAAATAAATATATTTTTGATAAAAATGCATTTGTTCGCTATTTTTGTACAAGTGTTCGATTTCAGTCTGCAGTTCCTCCTATTAATGCGACGACGGAAAGCTGCCTTTAACGACGCAATGAACACACATGAAGGGACCCGTGCCAGACAGTTATAGCCGACGACATATCGACCCGTTTTTGTTGATGTTTCCAACATGTTCCTATCGTTAGATATCGTTGGATATCGTTTATTTCCCGGGGAGCTGGGTACGTACCCTAGACGTTCCTTAACCAAGTGACCCTTCTGTGGAAGCGATAGTATCACATGGGATCTTTTTTCTTCTTTGATAAGGCATGAAGTCACTTAATGTAAGGAGTTTAAAAAATACTACTTCAAGATCAAAAACAGAGCAAAATAAACCGAACTCATTAAAAAAAAAACTCTTTACGTAAAGCGTAATAATCATTAGTTCTAGAACACAATTCTTTAAAGAATATTTTTTTTTGTTTTAAGATCAACCTTTTCTAGTGTTTCTACAGTTTACTATCCGTTGTGAAAGCAACGTTTTACGGCATCTTCCAGCAGTGAAGTAAATCGATGGAAAATGCTTAAGTGTTTATCCAATCAGATTTCAATAGGCGATAAATATCAATATCCACGTTAATAAAATGTAATAATATATAGATTCTATCGAATGCGGATGGACGATTTAGTTTCCACAAAGAATTATTGAGTTGTGTTTAAAATAAAATGTATACGCTTAATATTGTGTTGAAGAAATTGTCCTTTTTCGCACTAAGCCTACCCCACCCCCAAATACCAATCCTAATCTAAACCTAATCTTGTTGGTCCTTTTCAATAGATGCTTAGCTAACCTTTGCCTTAACCTAAGTAGAACACGGACACCAAGTAAACCTAACTCTAACATAACCCTAATCTAGTACACCAGGTTCCAAAGCTGTAACAGGCAAAAATTTAACTAAAAACACTTGCTAACAGTTGTTTTAGTATGTATTTTTTGCAAAATAACGATGTCCAGTTGGTAATTAATAGGAAGTAGGAGGGCCCGCAGAGATTCCACGGTTTGCGAAGTATATTTAATCAACGAATATGTCTTCATAATAGTGACATTTTTTTTCTGGATAGCGTATAAAATTCCTTATTTGGAAAAAAAAAATCAAGAAAAAAAACCGTAACACGGATCAAATATGAGTCTCCATTGTATTTTAAATATAAAACTAACACAAATAAGATAAATTAATAAGTGCTAATAAATACTCAGAACGTGATATTGTGCTACATAGTTTAATACAAATAAGAAAAACTCATTGTAAGAGTTATTCTTTAATTTATTCCGTCAGTTCAGCACCTCTTGACGGATACTATTCTTTTTTGTTTGTTTTGTTTCTTTCAAATTTTCCGGGGGTTTTTACGTTACGTGTCGTTAACATCTTTCTTCCGAGAAAATCCGCTGCACGTCGAAATTTGTACGAGTTCCTTTCACACTCTATTACAACAAAGATGATGTGTCAATATGATAGTATTCATAAACGAGGTAATATAAAAGGGAGATAACACTCATATCTTTTGTCCAGGGTTGCCTGTTTTGTATTTTAAAATCAAAATTCTGGAAATTTAGTCGTTTTTTTTAAGCAGTTAGACCTTCAAAAATATCATTTGGCCATTTTCAATGCGTAACGTACGAACTCACTAAGGAACAAAACAATCAGTGTATTTAATAGATATGTTTAGATAAAATACCATATGTAATATGATGTTTCTTTACTTTCTCCCGTTTGATCGTGTTTTGGTAAAAAAAAAATACATGTTCTTTACATTATTTTATCATCCGTCATAGCGTCGCTTTTGTTTATGTTTTATGATCAAAAGTTTTAATTCCGTTTTCGCGGCTGTATATTCAAATTGCCGAAAGATGCCGATATAATACTTGTTTTAGAACGTGTCGTAAAATGCGGGCGTTCGTTATCTTTATTTTAATTTCATCTCTCTTTATTTTTCCCATCTCTTTCCGCCGCCAACGTCTCCCTCTCTGTGATCTTTTTCACTAACTCCCATATCTAACTTAATACTTTCTTTTTACCCATGTCTTTTCTTGCCTTTTGTCTTTCTTTCTATCCTTATCTCTATCGCTATACTTCTCTATTTTTATCTCCCTCTCTGGCGCTTTGCTTATAACTTTGTCTTTTCCACATCTTTCTATATTTATATATATATATATATATATATATATATATATATATATATGTATATATATATATATATATATTTTATCTCAGACCCTTCTTTTCTTTTCTATTTTTCTTGCCTACTCTCTACATCGCATTTACGTCTCTCATCTTTCTTTCCTTCCCTCCCTCTCTCTTTTCTCTCTCTCCAACTCCCTCCATTCTCTCATTCTCTCAACTTTTTTATTTCTATTTCCTCTCTCCTTTCCCATCTGTTCTCGTCTCATCTCACTTTCCTTTTCTCTTTCCCCCTTCTCTCTCTCTCTCCTTCTCTCTCTCCATTTCTCTCCATTCTCTTAACTCTCTTTTATCTATATTTCCTCTCTTCTTTCTCATCATTTTCTCGTCTCATCTCTCTTTCCTTCTCTCTCTCTCTCTCTCTCTCTCTCTCTCTCTCTCTCTCTCTCTCTCGTGCGCTCTCGGTTTATTTTTTTTTATTCGCCCAAAATGGCCGCTCGAGCATGTTACTTTATCTCACATGAACAACTGACTCTTCAAACACGTCTTCATCATTGCCTCTCCTCTGTTCTCCCTCTCGCTCTATTTTTTTTTTCTGTTGCTTCTGATAAATTATCTTGATTCTTGCTCGCTGAAGAAAATGATCTGTAGGGAAACGTATCCCGAAATCGATTTATGTTTGCCCTTGCTTCATTTGCATTGGTAATGCACGCCGTAGTATAATAGAAATGCAGACAAGAAGCGAAAGAAAATATAAAGGATAACTATACTGCTACTATTACTACTACTATTACAACTTCTGCTATAATTACTACTACTACTATTCTACTACTACTACTACTACTACTACTTCGAACTCGTGTCAATTATTAATGATACTTGCCTTAAGATAATAATTACTTAGGTTTTTAAACTCTCCTCATAATACATTTTAACGATTTTTCAAATATCTACTATTTGAGATATTTGCATACTTACATGCTCCGGATCATAAGGAAAAGTCATATCGTTGAGGAAAGAGGAGAAGGTTCTGACCAGTTGGCATAGCAGCGGATGTTCGTCCCGACATCTTTTTTGATAAACTAGCGGCTGTCCAGTACCAAATAAAATCCTTCTGGCCCAAAGCCATTAGACTGTAGGGCCTAGCGTCTTGGCCATTGTCGAGCTGGCTTGTCCTTTGTTGATCGAAATGCCTAATCCTGGGCCCTTTTCAGTTCAATGAGGCCCATACTCCCCAGCTTCGTATTCTCGCCCGTTAAGAATGGGTGAGTTTATTGTTTGTCGCCTGAGGCGCGCTTCACCGAGAAATGCCGATGGAATTATTTAAGCAATTGTTTGCAGGTCAGAGTGACCTTTATTTAGGGCATTCGCTGCTCAGCTCAAATCCTAATTTATGAACTTTGTATAATATCTCGCCACCGTGTTGAAAGCGATTTAAGTAAAAGGGGTGGGGCTCAATTCCCTGCTTCACCTAGCGCCCCTATAGAAAAATGACAATAGTATAATAGCAAGGGGAATGCATTGCTAATGTTCTGGTTGAAATTCCACAGATAATATCCAAGCCATATTTTTAATAACTTTTAAAAGCATTATCTGTTATACAATAATCAACAGAGAATTTGTTTTATAAAAATAAATAAGGAATCTGCATTAATTGAAGGATAATATTTATGCGTATTTTACAACCGGGTTGTCTGCCAGTAAATACAGGGTGGGCCAAAATAAGGGTCCTATCTTTAAATTTGAAATAACTTCCACAAAATAAAAGTTAAACTCAGCAAACTTTATGTGTGTGTAGACTGACCCTTCCGAGATTTTTTTGAAATAAACAAAACAAATTTTGGCCGAAAAACACTTAAAACTTACATGAATTTATGATTTTTTTTTAAAATAGGACCCTTATTTTAGCCCACCCTGTATATACAAGTAACTGCTTTTGTATGTGGAAAACGTCTCCATAAAACGCCTCCCATTTATATTTTATGTGTATGCTAGAAAAGCGGTTCTGGATAAGGACCGGTGTCCAGCTAGACAGAAACTGCAGAGTCTAAAAATCCCTCGTCTTTCCAGCCTTGCTGTGCTCAGCTGAGACCTACACTCTGTATAAAGAACACTTAAGGAGACTGTAATTCGTCCAGCAGAGATACCTAGGAAGGATCATGGAGTTTAAATGGAGTGACTACGTATCAAACGTGGAAGTTCTCAGGAGAGCAAACCTAGATAGCGTGGAAGCTACCCTTGCTATTATGCAACTACGATCGACCGGGTACATTGCTAGAATGGAGGAAAACCGAATCTCAAAGACGATCTTCTACGGTAAACTTGGAAAAGGAACCCACAAGGAAGGAGTCAGAAGCTTCGCTACAAAGATGCAACAAGCGGAAGATGAAGGCGATGAACATCAATGTTGAGAGTTGGGAAGAAGAAGCAAAAGAAAGGAGCAGTCTCCACAAAGGGAGGGAAGAAATAGAGAGAAAGATTGGATAAGCCTTAGAGCTGACACCCTATCGACAACACAACACCGTTACCCATATTATGCCGTGCCTGTAACCGGACGTTTTACAACAAGGCATAAAGAACCGAGGTCCCGACTAGTCACCGTCGACTGACGGACTGCATGACAACGATTATATATATATATATATATATATATATATATATATATATATATATATATATATATATATATATATATGTTCAACGTGACAAGAATTGATCCATCGTAATAAATACAAAATCTGAATAAATTTAAATATCATAATTAAACGTTTTTAAAGCAGGGTAACGGCGGGAGTTTTGCTAGTATATATATATATATATATATATATATATATATATATATATATATATATATATATATATATAAAGAGTAATGCACGCATATATATATATATATTTATATATAAGGGTAATATATGTATATATATATATTTATATATACATATATATAAGGAAATATATATATATATATAATAAAAATTCTTTTTTATTCCATTTTTCTTAAATCAGCCTTGACAGCCGTGTTTTAAAATCTCTTCAGTTCTTCTTTCCACGCCCAATTTATCTTTCTTTGTATTATATTATTTGGACTCTTTCCCTTTTTTCCTTGTACCCATTTGTGAATTATTCTACGAAAGTCTGCCTTTTGCAGGATCTTCCATTAACGCGATTCTTTCGATTTTACTTGTGGAAATGGAAATTTAATCAACTTTTTTGGATTTTACCGTTATTGGATATTTTATCCTTCACCAGATCATTCATTCACGTGAAATAACATTTGTCGTTCCCCTATTCTTTCTGCTTCACTCTCTTTACTTAATAAGATCTATAACTTATTTGTCGTTTCATTAAATACTTTTGCAAGCTAAAACCAATCCTGCACTTTGCTAATCCCTACCCTCTGATGAGATGAAAGTATTTCTTCGAAACTCCGAGGAGTAAGGACTATCCGCTTAGTTGTGCTTCCTTTTTCAAATGAAATATGTTTTAACTTTTTTTTCAAAGTGTTTGGATACACGTTTTATTAACTACTTGTTCTTAAATATATACATATATATATATATATATAATAACCTTTATATATATATATATATATATATATATATATATATATAAAGGTTAATATTGAGTTTATTAGTGTAAAGTATATAAATAGGAAAATGTGAACTAAAAATGATTAGAAATATCGTAGAATTATTTATATAATAATCCAAACTTCGCGGAACAAAGTTTGTCTTGTTTATTCGTACCTCTTGACGGAATAAATAAAACTTTGTTTCACATCCTCACATGATTAAAATGTATTTTTTGAAAAATTTTATTAATTTTTATTAATAAGATTTATATATATATATATATATATATATATATATATATATATATATCGCACGATCTATGAATTTTTCTTTTCTTACATTTTTATTTCAATTATCCTGAAGATGTCCTCTGAAATAAGGACGAAACGTTGATCTTTTAATAATTTCATTCGGTTTTTCTATTTTTCTTAAAACATAACGTCAACCACCGCTGGTATTTTTTCATTCCTTATACATATATATATATATGTATGTATGTATGTATGTATTTATGTATGTATGTATGTATATATGTATGTATGTATGTATATATATACACTGATAATTCATGTGTTAATAAAGGCGAACACCATTCGAGAATGAGTATTAATTAGTTCATTATTACTATCAAACGTTTTGAGATCAGGAACTGACAGGATTCTGAAACTTAAGAAGAGACTAATCCATACGTTTTATGGTGTATTTTAAACATTCGCATTTTCGCCAAAATTGCACACACGATATGTCACTATTGAGTTTCAATTTACTAGAAGGATTTATTATTGATTTAAAACGTAAAATGTATCTCTTAATCTAGCTATATATATATATGTATATATATATATATATATATATATATATATATATATATATATATATATATATATATATATATTAATGTACAACTACTCCTACAGCATGTTAAAATTTCGCTACAAATTCTAACAGATCCGTTTCGTTATACAGATACAAACGGTTATCATTTTGTCAATATCGTTTTTGTTCGTGCATATATTTAAAAAAAAATGCATACAAATAATTCATAAGAATATAATATTACAATAAGAAAAATAAGTTCACATATGAACAAACACCGTGTGTTTGTTACGGAGGCAACCATTGCTTAGACATAAGGAGTGGATAAAAGTGTGACCCTGGAAAAAATGGCATGCTTCAAAATTTGTTTGATGGAATGCAGTTTTCCTATTTTGTTGCAAACCATCTATTAATTGGCCAGTTGTATACAAATCTTAAATCTGAAAGTCACATAATTTTAAAAGACCGAGATCGGAGATGCGCCCCTGTACAACTCATTCTCTCTACCAAGCCAAGTTATGACAACAGCATCATCGCCAGGACCTTAAAAATACAAAGACATACGTTTCAACGCTTGAAGGCTTATAGTCTTTTTTGTGGTTTCAATTGAGGGCAACATTATGTAACTTCACGTCTTCGAAATCTGCTTGAAAGTCAACTCCAAAGTGTACCTGGATGTGCTGAACAATATGGTGACCCCTACCCGATACAATCAAATGGCAGCAGGAATTGGGGCAGGCCCACAAGTCCAAAGACACCCAGGCTTGTCTTCAGGAGTGCTACGACTTTATACCCTTCTCTCACTGACCCCCCTTACATTCGCCGACCTAAATCCGCTAGACTAGTTCGTTTTGTCATACGTCGGGACATCGCACAACACCAAAGCAAGCCTAATCGCGTCTATCCACCAAGTATTTTCCGAGCTTCCGCCTGCGTTAGTAGAAAGGGCATGCTCCCAGTTCTAGACCTGTATCGAGGCGGTGATTGGGGCTGAAGGCTACTACATCGAATAGATATCAGCTCTATAACACAATTAAGTAATCTGAAGTAATTCTTTTCAATAAAAGTTTTAAAATAAAGCTGTAGTGTTGTTTTCTTTAAGTCGACAAATTTATTGTTTTACCCTGTAATATATGTATGTTATAAAGTGTCATGTTTCCTTCTTTAACACAAAGGGAACAACTTGTTTCTCGACCATGGTGTGACACACAATGGAAAGTGGGCGACAACCGTCGACGCTGAGGTCAGTGGTTAAACGAATACGAAACTCTACGATACTCTCTGAAGCCACAGTTGCACCAAATGAAGATCATGTTGACTGTTTTGTGGTCGGCGACTGATCTCACCACTTCCAGTCTTTTTAATGCAGGCGAAACCATTACGGTGGAGAAGAACTGTCAAGAAATAGATAAAATGCATCAGAAACTTCGACAACAACACCCAGCATTAATTAGTCGACAAAAAACAAGCTATTATCCATCCACGACAATGCCTGGCCGCACGTGGCTAAATGGACTCTGCAGAAGTTGAACGAATCGGGCAATAAAACTCTGCCTCATCCGCCACAGTTTCCAAACCTCTCACTAACCGACTACCACTTTTTCAAGCATCTCGACAACTTTCTGCGTAAAAAAATATTTCAAAAATCTACGCGATATAAAAACGCATTTTGTGACTTAAAAAGCGTAAATTAGTGGGGGATGCCCTTTTCTCTACCCTGCAACCTCTCTCCCACAGAAGAGACGTTGCGAGCCTGTCCTTGTTTTATCGTTATTTCCATGGCAAATGCTCGTCTGAACTCCAATCTCTGGTCCCCCCCTCGCCAATCGTTCACGAAAAACACCCGTCTAGCTGAATCCACTGTGAAAAATTTCCCCCACTCTATATCTGTTCCTAAATCAAAACGCAAATTCCATGAACAAAGCTTCTTTCTAAGAACTGCACGCCTGTGGAACTCTGTTCCGTCTGCCTGCTTCCCTCCGGACTACAACTTGGCTGTCTTCAAGTCCAATGTTAACAAATTCCTAATGAACCGCCCCCTTAAGTAAACATATCAGCAAATCTCCTCACTAACGTAATGTACTTGCAATAACCCTTATCCCTGAGTGGCTTCCGGGCCTTGATAAAAGGTGATCACTGTGTAAAAAAAAAAAATGCAAGATTTTTAGAAAACTGGCATAAATACACTTGTTTTCGTAGACAAAAGTGTGTTGATTCTGGTGGTCCTTATTTCGATCAATATATATATATATATATATATATATATATATATATATATATATTCAATTAACTTTAAATTTAATTAACTTTCTTGGAGTTATATTTTTTTAGATTTTTCCGTCATTGGATTATTTATCTTTCACCAGGCTATGTACTCACGTGTAATCACGTTTTTCTTCACCATATTCCCTCTGCTTCACTTTTTTTTGTTATCAAGTAAGATCTTTGACTTACGTGTTGTTTCATCAAATACTTTTGCCTGCAAAATCCGATCTCGCATTTTGCTAATTCCTATCCTCTGATGAGAAGGAAAGTATTCATTCGAAACTCCGCGGATTAAGGACTGTCCACTTATCAAGTGTTTCCTTTTCAGATTAATTATATTTTTAACTCTTTTTAAAAGTGTTTTTAACGTGTTTTATTAACTGTTTGCTCGTATATATATATATATATATATATATATATATATATATATATATATATATATATACATATATATACACGCATATATATATACATATATATATATACACGCATATATATATATACGCATATATATATACACATATATATACGCATATATATATACGCATATATATATACGCATATATATATATATATACGCATATATATACGCATATATATATACGCATATATATATACGCATATATATATATATATATATATATATATATATATATATATCGGACACCGTTAAATATATTGAGGAAGCGGAAACCCAACTCAAAGACACAAATTTCTACAAAACACTACCGGAACACCCAACATTCAGCTATAAACTAGAACTCATGAATCTTATCAAACATTTCACTCCTTATATTTCCAAGATCATTACTTCTCTCATCCCCACAAATCCTTAAGAAGCTAAGTTTTACACAACTCCTAAACTACACAGACTTCAAAAACTCATAACAAACACAGACACTACCTCGCTACACCTCAAACTTTGGCCCTCAACCCCGATAATATTTAAGAACTAGCGAAATCCCTTAACATCTCACCCCCTGTTAGACCCATAATATTAGGTGTTGGCACCTTAACAGAATATATCTCTGCATATATACATAAAATTTTAACCCACTTATTACCCAACATCCCTAGCTATATTAAGGACACCACACATTTTCTCAACACTATTGGGCAACCCGACAATCTTTCACAAGAAAGCGTTTTAGTCACCTTAGACTTATCAGCTCTATACACTAACATCCCTCATCACGAGGGAGTACAAGTCTGAAAAACATTCCTCCTTCACAATAATTTCCCCAACGACAAAATAGAAGACATGTGTAATCTTATAGACTTCATCCTCACACATAACACTTTTAAATTTAACAGTCAAAATTATCTTCAAATAAAAGGAATCATCTTCCTCCATGATCGAGACATGTTCATCTGAATTATTCATAAGTTAAAAATCGCTCAGGCTTCCAACCATGGATCCAGATCTCTCTCTCTCTCTCTCTCTCTCTCTCTCTCTCTCTCTCTCTCTCTCTCTCTCTCTCTCTGATCGTCATAAATGGTCTTCCCACTCATTTCCTTAGATCTTGCATCGACATTTATGAAGACGACACTATCATCAACAGCAACACTTCCAAGGCCGGTAATAACCGAGATCTTTCTTATTCTTTCTCTTCTGATTGTTATACAAGATGGCCTGTCCTAGAGAAGCACCATGCTTTGATAGGTTTCTGAGTCTGACCTTCATCCCTGATATAAAATTAAGCATAAACATAATATCCTTATCCAAGGTTGCCGGAGAAATGATTGGGTCATTATGCAGGAGATATCTCACTTCGGATTTAATCATCTACTTTAACAAGAGACAAGTACGTCATAGAATGGTGTACTGTTGCCACATATGGGCAGGGGCTGTTCGGAGCAGCCTGTCCTGCTTTGACAACGTTCAAAACTGGCTTCGAAACCTGGTGAATAATGCCCTTTTCTCTTCCTTTTATCCTCTTTCCCACAACAGAGACGTTACTAGTTTGTTTTGCTCTATTGTTATTTCCATGTCGACTGCTCGTCTGGGCTCTATTCTATTGTCTTCTTGTTAAACTTTCCAAAACACACTCGTCTAGTTACAACCACTATCAAAAAAGTACACCAACTCTCGATCTGTGTTTAAGTTTAAACGTGTATTCCCTGAACTTAGCTTCTTTTCCAGAAATGTCGGCATATAGAACTCTATTCTGTTGGCCTGTTTTCTAGCTGAGGCTGTAAACAAGTTCGGGCTTGGCCGTTTCCTTAAAAAATTAAATTATACCAAAGCCACCCTACTATCGATTACGACCCTTTTGTCCTAATGACTACAGTGTAGCGATTAACCCTTATCCTCGAGTCTCTTTCAGTCCTACATAATCGAAACACGCTCGTAAGAAAAAAATGTTTTATCACAATAGATTATATTTAAGGATGTACAGATTATTCAATCACCCTGACAATTCAGGTGAGGAGAAAACATTCTAAACTGTTTAAATAAAGATATCGTTTGGCCGGAAGTGACTTAAAGATTGTTGAAAACTCGCGAAACATTAAACAACAAAAACGCAAACATGATTGTTTTACACGCTTATCTCATTCGCCATCGTTTGCAAAAATAGTGCCGCAGTACAGATCACCATTCATCGTTCCTAATATATCATCGCAATTCTGACATATGTAATCAACCATTGCCGCCTGCAATATATGTATAAATTCATTCACAAGTATGCTGATCCAAACTATCAAAAGTTGTCTCCTGAGAATAAACCACTGAATTCTTTGGCGTCGGGCGCATGACGTGCCGCCTAACCTCATGCGCGGGTCAATTAGAACGATAGCAGTAGTTGATGTGATGGTCGACCACAGTTGATCGATAAATACGCGGCTGGCCCTTAGGTTGTCCCGCTGACATCTAGAAAGAAACTTCGGTTCTCTGAGCTATGAGGCTGATCTTGAGGAGGAAAAAAAGTCGATAATTCAATTGTTTCCGTTTAGCAATGGTAACTGAAGTGGGATTTTACAAGGAAATTTCGCACATGCTTGTCTTGTGATAATATCATTGGAAGGTGAAACACTGGAAAATTAATCTCATATTCAAATTAAAGGCTATGCGGAGTAGTCATGCATACATATATGCCTACACACACACACATACATATATATATATACATATATATATATATATATATATATAGAGAGAGAGAGAGAGAGAGAGAGAGAGAGATGACGGCTTGGGTATACCTTTGTATAAAGAGTTCTTACTCATCCTACACCCCTAACTGATGTATCATCCTTATCGAATAAATGTATAAATCTATATAGAGTATTTTTATTCTGTCGCTTTATATATATATATATATATATATATATATATATATATATATATATATATATATATATGTATATATATATATATATATACTAGCAAAAGTGCTCATCGTGGACTGGGTTCAAAAACAGCCTACAGGAAATGGATTATGATTTATTAAAGTATGATAGGTTATGAAAGGAAGGCTAAAGAGATAGCTTCGAATTTGAGGGTATCAAAACCAAAACAAAATATGATGAAAGTAAAAATAAAATAGATAAACCCAATAATTTATTATACCATACCTGTTTACACTGAAACACTTATCACAATATTCTGTGGATCTATATTAAAAAAAATCTTGTTAAACTTTGTGACATATTTCTAATCTATGGAGGTCAGGCGCGAACGAACACCTCATAATTTTATTATACCATATTTCTTCAAACTGAAACATTATTATCAAAGTATACTTACGCAGATAGATATGAAAAGTCTTTATTAAAGGGTGTGCCTATTTCCATTCTATGGAGGGCAGGCGCGAACGAAGACCCAACAATTTTACTATACCATCCCTATTAAAGTTAAAACAAACTTATCAAAGTATTATTATGTACATCTATATCAAAAACACTTGTAAACGTTTTTTTTTTTATTTAAATTATTTTCATTTATATTTTAGTGGATCAGGCGCGTACGCAGACCCCACAATTTTAATGAATCATCGTCATGCTAGATCAGACATACCCATTCCTGTGTCTCGATACATCTTCTATCATTATATGCGATCAGTTTCCTATAATAGTCAACCATATAAGGAGCCTATTCGTGACGTTCAGCTTTAAATTATATATATATATATATATATATATATATATATATATATATATATATGTGCACCCGTGACTTCATAAATATGTGTTTTTGAATTAAATATTTTGTACCAGTATATATGGCTAGAAACCATTAAAGATATTAATTCCCAAAAGGCATATTTTTTATTGATATTTAGTATTTTCTGTGCTCAGCGATTAATTGCAAAAAATAAATGCAAGATTTCGCTACAGAGAAATTTTAACTTAGCAAAATCTGACAGTACAAGTAATTTCCAACATATGACTTTCTTCCAGCAATATGATGGAGCGAAACGTTTAATAGAAAAATAAAAAAACAAACAACATTGTTATGACTACAACGAAAAATCTATAGAAGTGATACACATTGTTCAATCCTTAACAATGTGAGGACATTATACTAATATTATATATTCCTTACAAAATGGCCGTTAATTAATTACTTATTCATTTCTTATGTTTTTCGTATTAGGTAATTGGTTCTGTTTTATTATATGGCTTAATTCTATTAACGCATTCTTCCTACATACTTTATCATTGCGTAGAATTGGATATATATATATATATATATGTATATATATATATATTATAAAGAAGTGAACAATCGCGTAAATTCAATCGACTAAAATAAGATGGAAAACGGGGTGAGGAAAAGGAACAACAAAACAAAACAAAAATGGGGCAAGTTACATGTAACAAATGTACAATTCAATAAAATAAATAAGTCGCTTAAAAACAAGATTGTTAAAATACACCCGAAGCGCTTTTCGTTCAGACTAACTTTTCAAGGGTCATATGCCTGAAAATTATTATTTTTTAGAATATTTGGTAGTGGTATGGAGTAAGAGCGGAGAGGAGGTTACAAAAACAAAAAACTGTACATTTGTTTACATGTAACTTGCCCCATTTTTTTTCTTTTCCTCACCCCGTTTTCAATCTTATTTTAGTCGATTGAATCTACGCGATGGTTCACTTCTTCTTTATAATTATTCTAAAATTTTGCCAATCGAATAAAGATATATATATATATATATATATATATATATGTATATATATATACAGTGATGATCATATTTATTGGCACGGTAAAATAAAAGTTAAATTTTGTCTAATAAATTCTAAAACAGGGATTAAATTAAAGAAAATAACAAAGTATATTATGTATTTTTAACTGGCCTTTCCGATGCAGCAATCGGATTTTAGAAAAAATAAATAACAAAGGAACAACAAACATAATTGCAAAACACCCTTGTTCAAAATTATTGGCACGATTTATTTAATAATCAATTGTATAGCCTTTGGCCTTGATTACCTTCCTCAGTCGCTTTTCATAGTTTACAACCAAGTTGTTGCACTCTTCAGTAGTAATTTTAGCCCACTCTTCCTGACAATAATCCTCCAATTGAATAAGATTCTTAGGCTTCCTTTGCATTACCCTCAATTTTAATGTTCTCCATAAATTTTCAATTGGATTAAGGTCTGGGCTTTGTGATGGCCACTCCAAAACATTAATATGATTGTCCTCAAGCCATTTCTTAGTCAGTTTAGCCGAATGCTTTGGGTCATTATCTTGCATGAACCACCAACGACGACCAAGTGAGAGCTCTTTAGCAGAGTCTTTCAGGTGTTCATCCAATATTTTAACATAATCTTCCTTTTTTATGCTACCTGTGACCTTAACAAGTCGCCCTGGTCCAGAGGCAGCAAAGGATCTCCAAAACATCAAACTGCCTCCACCGTGCTTCACTGTGGGTATGGTGTTCTTAGGCAGGAAAGCTTCGCCAGATTTTCTGTAAATATAAGACACTTTAATATGGTCAAATAACTCTATTTTCGTTTCGTCAGTCCATAGAACACGTTTCCAGAATGCAACATCTTTATCAATATGACGTTTTGCAAAGGCTAGCCTTGCTTTCAGGTGCATAGGCTTCAATAAGGGAGTCTTTCTCGGACGACATGCTTTTAAACCAGCTCTCTTCAAAACTCTACCAACTGTATGTCGAGCTACATTCACTCCAGAGGTGCTCTGTTCATCAACAATCTCCCCAACAGAGATCCTTGCGTTTTGTTTTACTTGTCGAACAATTTTCCGTTCATCTCTTGGGGAAAGAATCCTTTTTCTCCCTCTACCCTCTAAACTCATAACGTGGCCTTGCGATTTGAACTTGTTTATTATGGCTCTAACAGTGGATTTGGGAAGGTTTAGCTTCTTTGAAATCTTATCATAGCCCTCCCCATTGGTATGGCATGCTACAACAAGCTTCCTGACGTCTTCGCTGTGTTCCTTAGTTTTAACCATGGCGATTGAAAATTATAATTTAGTCACTTATAATAGTTTAAATAAATCGCTATCTAAAAATTATCTGAAAAAAATTATTCACTGAATTAGCGTTAAACAAGCATAATATGGCTATAAAAAAGTTCAGAAAGCACGTAAACCGGAAATTGATTGATATTATACTGATACTAAAAGAAAAACAAAGCCGTGCCAATAATTTTGAACAAGGTTTTTTTGCAATTATGTTTGTTGTTCCTTTGTTATTTATTTTTTCTAAAATCCGATTGCTGCATCGGAAAGGCCAGTTAAAAATACATAATATACTTTGTTATTTTCTTTAATTTAATCCCTTTTTTAGAATTTATTAGACAAAATTTAACTTTTATTTTACCGTGCCAATAAATATGATCATCACTGTATATATATATATATATATATATATATATATATATATATATATATATATATATATATATATATATATATATATATATATATGTATATATATATACACTTTTGTTTTTAATTTTCTTCCTTTGAAGATTGTAATGCTGGGTATTGGGCAGCCAAACACGCTCCCAACATTGTCCTGCTTTTTATTGAAACCAACCGAGAACTCTTTTTAGTATCATCGCTGTTCCCTTAAGTGCAATTGTCTGGATCTCTATTGCACTTAGTTCACCAGGAATATTAGTTAGGTAGAACTGCGTGTTCTTCTTCAGAAGCCCATATCCACATGTATATATATATATATATATATATATATATATGTATGTATATATATATATAGTAATATGAGAGAGAGAGGGTAGGCTTAAGTGCTTTTAAGTGCTTAAGAACAATGTTACTGCTCATTTTCAGTCCATAACTAGTTTTCTTCCAGCTTTTCAAAGATCGTTACTATTTTCCGGTCATACTATTACTATAAATTTGCAGGGATTTATGTGCAGACGCTATAAGTGACGAAATAAGTGACGAGAAAACCGTTTATGTAATAATTGCTGTAGGAAGTAGAAGAATTATAGAATGTGGATATTTAATTCTATTTGACCGCTATTTTTTCTATCTTTATATTGTTTTCAATCATTTTCCTTGCCATTAAACAATTACAGATGGTTTATAGGGATATTGTACCTAAATAAATTTTACTTTGTTTTATTTTACTTCAGTCGAAGTTCTCAGAAATCAAGGGGCCCATAACCTGGGGCTAACACTTGAAGTCTATATGAGATACATAGATATTCGAATGCCCCATTTAAGTTCTTTATTTCTCAAACACTGAGTTAATAAAGAATTTGAGAACATAATTTTCCTCTCCCCAATTAACAATTTTCATATATTCTATTATATCTTTTATTTTGGTCTCTTAGTCTTACTTAATTCCAGGACAAGAATTTATCTAGTCTGGTGGAGTATCCAGTTTCATGCTATTACTTGAGGTAACATAACTTGGAAAAGGGGCACTATCCCTCGTAAAAGCCGTGGGTTAGTCATAGCGAGGAAATCTTATTTGGGCAGCGAATACTATGTGTTTTTTTTAATATTTGGTCAGGGTTTACTTCCATGGAAAAAGTATCCTCGTGCCAGAATTTTCTTAGAAACCCCCGTACAGAGAGATTTAGACACGCGAAGACAGTGTCTAGTAGGTATTCAAGTTCTTACCAGTATGCATGAAAAGGAGGTATCTCAAATTGACAGAATTCTAAAAAAAATGTAATTCCTGAATGGTTTCCGCATGGAAGAACAATGCTGTGTCATAAACATACTTCAAATTACATTGTGGTTAATAACTAGTGACCAATTATCTGCCTCCCACTCTTGTAGAAACCGCTGGGAGGTATTTATGCAGACTAGATTTACCAATGTGTGGAAGAGCAGTATGGATGAAGAAGAGGGGCTAAAAATCAATTGGTTGTGGATAGGGTAATATTTCGGGGTTATAAGAGAAGGTTCACAAATCTATGCATGTTAAGGGTAAATTACAGCAAAGCATATGAACTAGTCCCACATAGCTGGACTAAAGAATGTATGGAACAAATTGTAATAGATGTGATTGTACGAGATAGTATGAAACAATATGTTTCATTGACATAAAACGGAGAAGATCTTTAGGAATTTCATATGAAGAGAGCGATTTTTCAAGGGGGACAACTTGTCAACCTTGTTGTTTGTTTTCAGAATCGTGCACTTGTTGTTCATATTAAAAACGATAAACGCTTATTATGAAGTAGGAAGACCGGGTAAACCATTAATTATTTATTGGCGACATTATGTTGGAAATGAACTTACTTTTACTTAGAAAATCATACATATGTTTTGTATGCAAACAAATAAACAAGGTTAGAGACGCTAATAATCGTATTATCGTTCAAAAAACAAGAGCGAACAGTCGACATAAGTTTATCAGTAATAAAGAAAATAACACGTTTAGTCATACAGAACTTCGTAGCATAACGTTTAATGCATTCGGTTAACATATGATATGAGAGTAGAATCCTAGAACAGTCAAGCCACACTGACGACCAATAGAACGGTGAAACACGTGTTTATAGGTTACTTTTTTAAAAGTAAAATAATAAATAAAAAATATTTGTTTATTTGTGTACGTCCCCAAAATATGGTCAATAATCTTACAATTTTGTTCCTAAAACTCAAAGACAGGAGACCGTATTATCGTTATAAAAATTCAACAACAAAAAATCGACATAAGTTTATAAGCGATAAAAAAATAACACGTAAATCATATAGAACTTCATAGTGTAACGAAACATTCAAGCTACAATGACGATAGGTAGATAAGTTTTATAATCAAATTAATAGATAAATAAATAATATCAATACACACATATACATATATATACACATACATACATATATATATATATATATATATATATATATATATACTTCAGAATAATGAACATCAATAAATCTGCTGATATGCAAATCAAGTTATTATTGTTCTTATAATATGTTATGGGATGAATTAGCTCATATAAGAAAATCCCAGCTGAATGAAAATTGCTCAATATACCACTTAGCGCAAATAAATCACAATTTAGGAATTTATTTGTAAAGATTCAAAAGCAAATAAATCACAATTTAGGAATTTATTCGAAAAAAATTAAAATCTAGAATTTTTTTAATATGCAAAACGATGACTACATTTTAATAAATATATTTCCTTAACTCATGAGTTTCCGATGTTTATTCATTTCCTCAGAAGCAAATATTATAAACGGTGTGCACCTTATTTGCTAAAGGTATAAAACATAGGGAGTTGGAATTAAAAGTTATTAAAGTTATTAAATTATTATTCTTTTTTTTGTGTATAAAAAAAATTCTAGATTTAAAATTTAATCTTTTCAAATCATGGAATTTATAATTCCTTAATCATGATATATATATATATATATATATATATATATATATATATATATATATATATATATATATGGAAGTTTTAAACGCCAAAAACAATGCGAAGAAAGACCAGAATCATGAAAGTAAAGAAAAGAAAACAACCAAAAGTAGACGGGTCTTTCTTCACATTGTTTTTAGCTTTTAAAATTTCCATATATTCCTGTACCAACAATGCTTTAAGAAAACTACTATTTACTCTTATTTATATATATATATATATATATATATATATATATATATATATGGGTGTGTGTGTGTGAGTGTGTGTGTGTACATACATGCAAACGAGTGCTGGGTGGGGTACTCGGATATAATCGAGTGAAACTTTACTTATTTTTTAATTAAACACTGCTTGGCTTGTCAATAGATGGTGAGTTTCATTATCAATTTGATTTACATAAGGTGTCCTTAATAGAAAAATAATAGATTTCGACTAATTCGCAAACATCAAAAAGCATTATATATTCATGCGCGATAACATGTGGGCGTTTGTGTGTGTCTCCATATAACCACATGAATGCGGGTGTTTACACGTGCATGTTGTTTGTGTGTGCGTGTGTTTATAGCGTCGTTTTGTATGCTTTCCAACATCACAAGTTGGCTGCACAAAAAAAAAAAAAACGAAAAATATGCTTTTTGTCCAACTTCATAAACATTTGCAAACATTTCAAATCAATAAACATGGCCGTTGTAGCGGGAGGAAATGGTCTAATTTTATTAGTGGGAGTCACCATGCAAAAGCGAAAAGAACTTGCCGTGGCAATAGCAGACTGTAAGCGGATTTACATAACGAAGAAAAAGACGAATAATAATAATAATAATAATAATAATAATAATAATAATAATAATAATTCTGATTTCGTTTATCAACGTCTCGCTGAAAAGAGATGGGATCCATTTCCAGAGGACTTCCCTCAATCTCGGCTCCAAACCACACGCTTCAAAGGGTTTTCCTAAAAATGTTGGTGGTACCTATAATAGCAGAGGTCTGAAAGTCACATAAAACATCGAGGAAATATATATATATATATATATATATATATATATATATATATACATGATTTTCACAATGTGAGAGATTCTATATAATAAATTCCACAGCCAAACAACGTCGCAATTCACAAGAGCCATGACAGTCAACGAACCGGAAGTCCAATACTCGAGTTTCGCTCTCATTTGGGCTCATCAGTTAGACACATCCGAACTCAGGATTCGAACTCCGAGCCTCTTGTATGCGAGGCAAGCACTCTACCAATTGAGCAAACGCCTCGCACACGAGAAATTCTATTTATCAACACAGATCAAGCAATCGGATGTGTCTAACTGATGAGCCCGAATGAGGGCGAAACTAGAGTCTTGGACTTCCGGTTCGTTGACTGCCATGGCTCTTGTTAGTTGCGACGTTGTTTTGCTGTGGAATTTATTATATAGAATCTCTCACATTCTGAAAATCATATATATATATATATATATATATATATATATATATATATATATATATATATATATATATACTATCATTTCCGCCCGGCGTCGCCCGGGTGTTTGCAGGTGAGTACTGAGCAAAAAAAAGGTCAATTTTTTAAACTTTAACTCCTATTATGACCCCTTAAAATCTATTGTTTTGGGTTCAAATCAAGTTATTAAGTTAAACCCATGTCCAAGTAATCTATATCTAAAATTTCAAGTGTTTAGACCCAAAATTGTCGGAGGAGTTCGGTAGAGTTCTCAAAGGTAAAATCATTGAACTTTGATGCCTTAAAAGCCAAATTTCTGGCTGAAAACCGAACATATCGATGTTCCCAAATCTCAGTACCCTGTATATCAAATTTCAAGTATGTAGACTTTAAATTGACAGATTTATTGCGTAGGGAAATGTACACAGACACACAGACACGTTCACTTTTATAGATATGTAGATAGATAGAGTAATAGATTAAACAAAAATATATACGTATGAATAAATATATATTGAAACCATTGTTTGTTTACTGTAAAGATTTTACGCAAATATTATGCAAGTATAAATCATGTAGAATATCTGCATGAATATGATTACATGTAATAGTAAACTCTAGATGGCAATCTCATAAGAAAACCGAAAAAACTAATAGGGAATTAATTAAAATGAATGTTTAAAAGAATATGCAAATTAGTTAGATCTTTAGCTAGTGAACGCATTTCCACAACCCATATATAAGAAAATTGTATTTTATTTTTAAATATATAGAAAGGGGGGTTTTAATATGAATATCAATACACACAAAATAAAAACGGATTTATAGGAGCGTTGCCTGGGTGTTTGGATGTGTATGTTGAGCAAAAAAAGAAAGTGGTAGTAGGAAGGCAGGCTCGAACTCGTACCGCAAAAGAGGAAAAGAACGGGGTAAAACCTAACGTTTATGCTGTTACGACCACCGCCAAACCGGAAGCGACATTTTTTTAAATTAAGGCTAGACAATCTAAAGGAGAGGATAACTTTAAAAAACATCGGTGAAAAAGCGTCCCCCCTGTAGAAAAGTGTCTAGTTGAAGGGGAAGATATTAATGTTTTTAGCCAATTTTTCGATATTTGTCGTATGAAATATCGAACATTAAAACATTACTGATCTTGGTAAAATCCGTCGCCTCTATTAGAAGTTTAAGGCAGGCATGATAACAGACATACATGCATACATTTATATATATAGCTAAGAAACAATTTCGACCCCAACTGATAAAAAAAAGCTTGACCTATCTTTGAATACCGTTTATGTAAAATTTCAAATATTTAAACCAGAAATTGTCGGTGTAATTTGGAAGAGACCGCAGAAGTCAATTTTTTTTAACTTTAACCCCTATTATAACCCCTTTAAATTTATTGTTTTGTGCTCAAATCAAGTTATTAAGTTAGATCCATATCCAAAGAACCTATATCTAAAATTTCACGTGCGTAGACCCAAAATTGTCGGAGGATAGATGGTAGAGTTCTCAAAGGCCAGAGCGTTGAACTTTAACACCTTAACAGTCAAATTTCTGGCCAAAAACCGATCACAAAGATTTTCCAAAATCTCAGTACCCTGTATATCAAATTTGGAGTCTGTAGACTAAAAATTGACAGAGTTATTGCGTAGGGAAATGTATACAGACACACAGACACTTTCACTTTATATATATATATATATATATATATATATATATATATATATATATATATATATATATATATATATATATATGTGTGTGTATATATATATATATAGTGCCGGCAAAACGAAAGTCCGCACTAGTAATTTTTCCAAAAACATGAAAATTTCAGCTAATTTCATGTAACTGTTTAACAACCTACACCTCATTTGATTCGCATTTTATTTTTCTATAGTTTTTACTGTTCATATATTGACTTTTAATTGAACATTCTTGTGTTCACGTCAATTTAACAAATAACTTAAAATTGAGGCGGCGAAAAGAAAGTCCGCAGCAAATTCGCATAAAACCAGCTTAAATTATCGCCCCTAAATCAGTTTAAATATCCACTAATAGGAAACAAAGCAGCTTTAATCGTAATTGTTGTTGTTCCAGGTTGTACAACGAAACATTTAGTCTATATGCCACTATTTTCTCTTTGTGATTGTCATTATTTAATCTCCACCTTTCTGGTTTATCTAATGGAGAAATCGGCCGCAGATTGAAATGTGATGAGAAAACAGTACGAACGACTGTGCAAACACACCAAAACACCGGTGGGGTTCGTGATGTCCCTGAATTTGGTCGTACTAGAGTTACTTCCAACTGGGAAGACAATGCTATCAAGACCCGCTAACAAAGAAACAGGTTTGAAACGGCTCCCCAAATCCAACACCAGTGCAATCTTGTTAAAAACTGCTCTCTACCCCTGTCAAGAACAGATTAAAGGGATTTCATTTGCGATGATATGTTGCAAGACTTAAGCTAATGATTTCTGTAAAGAACAAAAAGCGCCACCTGGACGTCGTCAGATGCAATGAAGATCATGACTCTTCATATTGGTCAAAAGTGCTTTTTAGCGACGAAAGCAAGTTCAATGGGCTAGGCAGTGATGGTACGCAGTACGTGCGTAAGAGGAAAGACGAAGAATTTAAGGTACTCGGTTGCAAGGTGGTGGAGGTTCAGTTTTGGTGTGGGGCATTAGTACCAATGGTCAAGGGCCTATAGTTCGCTTGCAAGGTCGAATTAATTCGACCAGGTACATTAATATGTTGACTGAGCATTTTCTACCTTACTTTGGTCAGAATTTGGATAGTAATATCATCTTCATGCAGGATAATGCTCTATTCACACAGCTGGCAATGTCAAGGGGCTCCTTTAAAAGCAGAATATTATGTTTGGATTTGCCTTCACAATCTCCAACCCACAATCCTATCAGAAACGTATAGCATTATATCAAGCAACAGCTACGCAATGGTAAAATTTGAAATTTGGATGAACTTTGGACAAAAATTAAAGAAAGTGGGATTCCCTTTTCCCGAGGTATTGCTTCAGTCTAATTCAAGGAATTCCCAAGATATTTCATGCTTTTAAATTGATGAAGGGCTATACTACTAAATATTTACTAGTTAATTGTGTTGCTGTTGTATTTGTGTTGCATTAATGTCCTATAGTTTCATTTAAATAACAATTTTCCACTGTGCTGACTTCCTTTTTGCCTCCTAAATTTGAAGCAATTTTTTTAGATTGACGTGAACACAAATATATTTCAATTAAAAGTAAAATATGAACAGGTAAAAGTATAGAATAATAAAAGGTTACATTTTTTTAGCTTAAATTTGCAATTTTGGAAAAAAATTACAAGTGACTTTCTTTTTGCCTACATATATATATGTGTGTGTGTGTGTGTGTGTGTATATATATATATATTTATATATGCTTGCGATGCCTCTATTCAGTCTCAAGAGCCAATGAACACTCATGTGTCATGTAAGGGAAGCTGTACATGTGATTGTAATGTATGCATTGTACAAACCCAATCACACTCATCCTGTATCGACACTGCTTAGGTCTAGTGGTATGAAAAGACCCAGGACTGGTTGGAAACAATGCCGAGGTCAATAAAGATCACAAAGAAGACCTCGTATCCTAAATGGTTTTCTATTTAAATACTTACGAGGCTCCACTTTACTATTATTTCAGTGATATATATATATATATATATATATATATATATATATATATATATATATATATAAATATATGGTAATTTTACGAAAATATAGGAAAATTAGGTTCCAGTGAAACTCCCGCGTTTAATCGGCGTAGGAAACAATCTACTTGGATGGTCATCATAAAACTCAATTCACTTTTGTCTGTGATGAATCATGCCTCAGTTGTAAAAATTCGGAGCGCTTAGTAATTGACATCTCTGCCATCTTGAAATGGCCCGACTCATCCTCTAACGGTGCGGATCTGAACGACAGCGGTTTTGTAAAAATTAACAGTTGATCGGTTCATTTTTTGTTTCTACATTACGAATTCAATGACCCATCTTTGATTCTCATGAACGTCCATAACAGGGGCTGATTTCTTAGAGTCTCATACAGTCCAGAAGGGAAATTTTTACATCATGCATGCATAATTCCGATCAATCATAACGATGGAATTTGTAATCGTCTCGATTTATTCGCGTGAAATAGAATAGGAAAATGCATTACGTTTGAAACGCTCCCTATGTTTGATTTCAATAAAGCGTATACGCATATATACAGACAATAATGTTCGTATGAATAAAAATATACTATATTTTCTCTCTCACACTCTTGCTCACTCTCTCTTTCTCTCCTTCTGTGTATATATAATGTTTTTATGTAAATGAACCTACTTGCAACACGTATGCAGAAGTGTATTGCAAAAATTCGAAGTAATGTTTGCTCAATATACACACACATTATAATTAATGAAACTAATTTAATAGATAGCTTCACGTACGACATCACATAACTATGTCACGGAAAAAAATCTTACCCAAGACAGATGTTTCTTTAATTTTTGTCCAAAGTTCATCCAAATTTCAAATTTTACCATTGCGTAGCTGTTGCTTGATATAATGCCATACGTTTCCGATAGGATTGTGGGTTGGAGATTTTTGTTTTATTTTTTGTTAAACATACGCCTCTAAACATCCGAGCAAGGTCTGGCTGAAATGCTAGTATATATATATATATATATATATATATATATATATATATATATATATATATATACGCGTAGGTGCTTGTTTAATTTTTTTAGCTCAAACCAACATTGTTTAGCTTTTGTCATATCAAAAGAATACAACTATTTTCAAAGAATTAATTTAAATTATTCGCCATGTACCGAATCCAGATTCTATTCTGATCTTAAAGAATTTGGACTCGGAATAGTCGATTCCTTTATCGATGTCTGTGTTCATTTGTATCAAGAGTTTTATATACATAGTTGTTCAAACGAAGTAGAGAATATATACTTATTAGGCATCAAACGATATATACTGAGGGAACCTGACACAAGTAATACTAGACAGAAAAAAGGAAAAAAATATTGGAAAATGCGAAAAACAACTTCATAATAATTTAAAACCGTATCAATTCGATTGTGATTATCATTGTACTGCTATAAAACTGCGCTGTGAATATTTCAGCATGTGAGATTATTATTGTGTATCAGGCCGTATGGACGTAAATACTTCATTTACTCCATGCACTATTTGTTAGATGAACTAAACACTCATACATCACACACACATACACACACACACACACGCACACACACATATATATATATAATGTGTGTGTATATTGAGCAAACATTTTTTAAATGACTAAAATCACTGAGTAATTATGAATGAT
The DNA here is from genome assembly GCF_053919585.1 of Euprymna scolopes. NCBI lineage: Eukaryota > Metazoa > Mollusca > Cephalopoda > Sepiida > Sepiolidae > Euprymna > Euprymna scolopes. Next base: position 35,640,576 of record NC_136507.1, on the reverse strand, counting down.
TTTATTTTTACGATTTTTACTTGTGTCTGGCATATATAAACTGGCATATATAAACTTAAAAAATGTTAATATATATCCGACATATATCACAAACGTTTTCGATTCGTAGTCCATTCATCTTCGCGAGAGACTCAAATAAACGATAGACTGAGAAAAACTAGCAACGAAAAGAATTAGTCGCAGTACATAGTCAATATTCGAAGACAGTAGGTGAAGCCTCTGCGATCCCTAAATAGGGATCCCTTGTCGCATACGCGCTGTGCTCGTTCTTCGCAGGGGATTCTTCGCAAGATCCCTCGGCACAATAGGACTCGTTGATAGATTTGGTCGGATCGATTTTCACCTTCGGGTTGATATGCCGCTGTCATGCTGGAAGTGAATATATTTTCATGCACGCAAAAGAAAGACTAATTCAAATATATCTACTCTACTTGGTTAATTCAAGTAAGATATACAAAATATGATATAAACGTATATACAATTGCTCAGGTGTTTATTTTTGAATATATATATATATATATTAAATTAGCAACTAAACACGTCGTTAAAGCAGTCAATGGTTTTCAAACGACTGGAAATATGATGAATGTATATTTTGAGATGAGGATGTTTAATCTTTTTTTTGTGTTATTTGGACTATTGTTCTCATCTTGGTTGTTTTATTTTTGTTTTTTTACATCGATCGAAACGTTGTGATAAAACAAAACAAAACAAAAAACAACGAAGATGAGAATGATAGTCTAAATAATAAAAAAGATATTAAAAATCCTAATTTCAAAAATACACATTCATCATATCAAAAAATCGGAATGGACCCGAAGTTATTAATATAAAACCAAAAATACATTTTAAATTTCTAACGGCTGTGTTCTTTGGGAAAGCAAATAAACCAAACATTTTTTTTTCACTATTCACGAATAACATCCAGTGTGAATGCACCTGAAGATGGTCGGAGGCTGCATCGACCGAAACGTTGAGAAAGAAAAAAAATGAACCAAAATGAGGATCATATCCCCCCCCCAAAAAAAAACGACTGGAAATAGTTATCTTGCAGAACGTCATCCGATCACTTTTATGTCCTAGATAATGCTAAACTTTAAGAACTTTCTTCTTAAAGCGATTAAATAAATATGATTTATATTTGTAAAGCTTATAGAACTTTGTGTTTCATGCCTTTGCAATCATCAGTGCAGAAGTTGACGATTATTCCTGCTTGGGGCATTCGAACTAAGATACAAAGCCACCATTAGCTTCATTTGCTAGGAAGGATATCCTTCAGTTGCCATCAACCGCACAAGAATAAAAGTAAATACAGACATATGCTGACGTGTTGCTTTTTGGACTACTGGTATCTCAGTCCAGCGTTGCCCGTGTGTTTGGAGGGGTATGCTGAGCAAAAAAAAAAAAAAAACTATCAATATTTTTAAAATGTGACCCCTGTTATGACCCCTTAAAATTTACTGTTTTGGGCTCAAATGAAGTTATTAAATTAGATCCATGTCCATGGAACCTATATCTAAAATTTCAAGTGTTTAGACCCAAAATTGTCGGAGGAGTTTGGTAGAGTTCTCAAATATTATATCGTTGAAATTTGAACCCTTAACAGCCACATTTCTGGCCGGAAACCGATCACAAATTTTTTCCAAATCTCAGTACCCTGTATATCAAATGTCGAATCTGTAGACTGAAAATTAACAAAGTTATTGCGAATGAAAATGTACACAGACTCACAGACACACACACACAGACACGTTCACGTTTATAGATATATAGATAGGTTAGAATGAATCAAAAGTCATAATTTTTATTTAATTTAATGTGTTTAATTTCGACAAATGGCAATATTTTTATTAGTGTACATCTTACGCATATTCCGCAGCCAGTAACAAAAAATAACTTTTGGTCATACGGCCCTTGATCAAAGACGTTAAATTGTAATACAAAAAAAAAAAAAAAAAAAAAAAAAAAAAACAGCCCCAGAGTTCAAAAACAACAAATGGAAAGCGAGAAAATAAAAACAATTTAAAAACACGAAAATAGCATATATGTTATTTAATTGGAAGTCATTATTGCGATGAGTATTATTTATTAATTTATTTATTGCGGACTATTATTCTCATCTTTCTTAGTTGTTTCACGACGCTTCGGCCAACTATTCCTCTGGCCTTCGTCAGGTGGAAACCGCGACAGGATAGGAACTCCTCATCCTATGACCGTATTTTCAGCAATTACTACCATCCATAATTGTGGTCGTCTCACCACGTTGTTTGACCAAGTAAGCCTCTGGCCCGTTTTGGGTAAGATTGAAACCGCTATCCTCAGATTGGCGCAGTGGATAAAGACGTTGGATCTCTACGGTTCCAGGCGAGAATTGTCTGAAGATAGCGTATCAATCCTACCCACAGGCGGCTAGAGGCTTTCTTGACCAAAAACGTGGTGAGACGACAACAGCTATGGATGGCAGTAAATTGCTGAAAATGCAGTTAGAAGATTCAATGTTTCTATCATGTCGCGGTTACCATCTGAGGAAGGCCGGAGGAATAGTTGGCCGAAGCGTCGAGAAACAACTAAGAAAGATGAGAATAATAGTCCGCAATAAATAAATCAACGAAAGTATCACTTTAAAGATTAAAATGAGAGAAAAATACTCCTTACAACTCCTAAGTCGAGTTTTCAATTTTTATTGGATTTTTATCTGAGTTGGTATTTCAATTTCATTTTTTAGGGTGATCTTTGATCTGTTTCGTTATTTTTTAGATGTTGACATCAGAAAATTCGAAATCGATATCAGGAGTTTTTTTCTTTTTTTTCGGGAAACATTCTCTCGTACTCGGGAATCTATATGGAATTGCTAACTGAATCGTTTATTTAATTAACGTGGGTAGCATGTTCTCGTTCCGTCAGCCCCGACCGAGTAGAAGTCAGCAAGCAGAAGATAGCAATTGTATTTCTGTATCGCCCGCACTGGGAATTTACAGTGTCACTTAGAACTGAATTTTAGTGAAGTACTTTATCCGTTGCGTCACAGATCGAATATTTCTTGGCTGAAACACTGTGAGAATTACACTGACAGTGAGAACGATAGTCCGAATGATACCAATAATGCAGAATATCAATCATTATCTTAAAAATACGGATACACACAGAACAGAAATAATAATTTTAAAAATGTCATTGACTAATGCAGACGAAGCTTACACGTTTAGGATTACGAATCATAGAAGTTGATATTTCAAGTTTTAAAATTAATTGAAGTGCCCAACGAGACAGTTCGATCGGTAGAAGAATTTTTTTTTATCTTTAGCAATACCAAAACACTAGTCGATTTAAAATTTTATCTTGAAAATGAAAAAGACGTTTTTGCTTAATCTTTATTTACGACAATAACGACATTTGCTTTCCATGACATGTTTCAATTTGTCTACGAGCATATACGTACTCTGTCTGTAAAAATCTTGAGTTTTTTTTATGAGAAATATGAATCTACCTCATATTCAATCTCCTCTTGTGGTGTGAAACAAAGTCCACCTTAGAGCTCTTCTGTAATCCTCGGAATAAGTGACCATCCGAGTGAGTTATGTTAAGAGAATATTTGTTTTGATGGACATTATCCGAGACAATACAGGAAGCCATGTGATGTAAAAATCCCCCCCAAATAAGAGCTCAACAAAGTAGTAATTTACAGTCAAAAACTAGCAAGCAATAAAAAGCCCCCCCCCACACAAAAAACATAAGAGCTCAACAAAGGAGTACTTCAAAATAAAAAAAACTAGCAAACATTAAAGTAAGATAAACTAGAAATAGCAATTTCCCTCCTTTGTCAGAAACATCGCTCCTGGAATTAAAGACTAAAAAAACAAAATAAAGGAAGCGAGTGTTTCGAGGTTGTCGAAAGTAAATCTAAGGTCGACTTTCTATTCACATTAGGTCTATTTTCTAACCTTCTTAAAATAAATGGCAAGATTTACTCACCAAATTTCCTTGGGAATCATTGATCAGTGTTGAGAACGAGCATTATCCTAGTGGATGCAGATTAACATTTCGTTAATAAAGAAGGTCCTTTTTGGGGTCAAATTAATGAAAGTGCATATTTTTACGAATCTGAAAGGAAACAATTATACATCTAACATGGTGATTTTTTCCTGTAGAATCACCGCTTATCAAGGCCAGGTGCCAGCTCAAGGATAACCATTTATGCGTGCTAAGTGGGACATCATCGCCATCGTCGTTTATGGTGGAAATTGGGTAAAAATTTATTCTTTAAGAAGACAGCTTATCAAGTACTTATTTACCTTGGACATTAAAACGAGCACCTACAGACAATTCTGAAAGATAAAAAAAATGCTTATATAAAATTCGTATAGAATATACAGAGTGTAAGGGGAATTGGTGATAGTCGTAGTATTTAGCCGAGTGTTTTCTGTGAATGTTTTACAAGTAAGGGATTAATAATGAAGTCAGTCGAGCACTGCCATATAAATGACGATAGAGAAGTGATCGCTTTGTAACACCTTTTCTGTTAGAAATAAATAGAAAAGAAATGTAAACGATATCGTTCACCAGATTGTAACGCAGTTCTCTACTCAAATGTTTCAAATCAAATACAATTGTATAAAATATCCCGTTTGCATACATGCAGCGGCCTTGCTGTTTTAACAGTGTCGGTGACCACGGCTACCAAATTGTTGAGCCATGGTAATTTCGGGAGGACAAGTAAAGACGGTAGTTTACTGGTGTGTTCCGTAGTGATTCATGGGCGTACCTTCTCCCCCGTCCCCACGGAATAAAACGCAAACCTGGAAATTTCTACAGCTTGGCGCGGTACATACAGAGCCTAGCCTTCCCAAATGGTCACCCATCTTGTACTGGCCAGGTTCATCATTACTTAACTTTGGTGATCTGGCGAGAATCGGCGTGTCAACGTGATTGTGCCGTATATACTTCTACTACAAAGTGACAAAAAATGAACTTTTGCTTGGAACTAACAACATTCGTTAGTTTAACAAGTAAATGTAACAGAGAGCGTATTGGCGCGTGTGAGAAAATCAGCAGCAGCCTAAAGATAGCTGGCTAGAAAACATATTAGTAGCAGCTGCAGTTAAAGCTCGTATGTAAATTAGCATGTTCTTCACAAGAAAAGGAGAGAAAACTACACAATTGGTTAAAAGAGAAGGTGTTACCGGGAAAAATGGATGAGAGCAAGAAAGAGCTAACTAACGGCCAGAGCGGGATGGCTAGAAGAAAAAAATGTTTAAAAGCACATGGAAGAACCACGAATAAATGCATTACATTTGCACTTAAACCATGGCGCCGAATCGGATTTTTATTTCTTTTCTTCTTTTTTATTTATTTGTCTATTTGCGACGGTGCCAGACGGTGTGTGTGTCCGAGAGGTTTGAAGTGTAACGATAAAGTTAAAAAAGTAACGGGCACGTTATAGAAACTGCCATTCCAAACAGAACGGTTTTAGATGAGAAGACGGACAGATTCTCTGAAACAGATTATGGGGCGCAACTATAATTAGATTTGTCTATTTGTTATGCCCACTTCGTAAGTACAAAACCTGTTTTGAATTGAAATGTTATCGATTGACGACCGAACAAATGGACGGAGAGTTCGAGCGACAAACCCCCTTAGTAGGAAGCTGCGACACCTCAGAAAATCGAAACTGATCACATGCCTATACGTATATACTTAGCAACATATTTATAATTTAAAAGCACATATTGTCTTAGAGCGATGAAAAGACGCAACTGTAATAAGATACTTCTATTTAATATGTCCACATTTACGAAAATAACTGCTCTGAACTGAAATTTAATCGATTGACGAACAGACAAATGAACAAAGAGTCCGAGAGACAGAGCCACTAAGTAGGCAGTTGCGATACATCAGTAAATCGAAACTGGTCACATGCCTTCTAAAGTACATATATCCATAGCAACATATTTATTTAATAAAAAAATATTTGCATAAGTCAATAATCTGCACAAACGAATACAAGCCGATTAAAACAAACATTACAAAATGTAATAATTTATGTACGTGCGTAAGTTAATGTATATGTTGTCCTGTCTCTATAAACATGTATGTGTGTACCTGAATGTGTATGTGTGTATCTGAATGTGTATGTGTGTACTTTAATGTGTATGTGTGTAACACATTGTTCCTAAGTGAGACGTTTTAACCCGTTCATTTCACTAGCCATGGATGAAATCGGCAGGAGAGAAAAGAAAAAAAGAGAGTGCGCCCGGATTTTCTCTAATGATTCAGGCGTTTTCCGCTGTCTGGGAATAACCTTCTATCCCGGTCGTGCAAACGCCAGACACCTTTT
>NC_136507.1:35506742-35626742 GCF_053919585.1 Euprymna scolopes | reverse complement strand
TCTCTTCCGTTTGCCTGTTTCCCACCTGACTACAACTTGGATGTCTTCAAGTCTAACATAAACAAATTCCTGATGAACCCCCTTAAGTAAGACACTTTATCAAATCTCCAATACTAATGATTACTACGATATTATCCCATTGATTACTGTACACGCAATAACCCTTATCCCCGAGTGGCTTCAGGGCCTTGATATGTGGTGACCTACATGTAAAAAATGTATATATATATATATATATATATATATATATATAGAGAGAGAGAGAGAGAGAGAGACAGACAGACAGAGAGACAGAGAGAGAGATAGGCTTCGAAATACACACACATATAAAAGGTCTTTAAATACACTTGTATATGATATTTTAATACATGCAGAATTCGTATTTATTATAAGGTATTTTTATTGATTATTATATTTCACCCACTATATATAGTAATGATTTAAAAAGTTTTAAATACTGACCTTTGTGTCATTATTTGGAATCGAAAATGAATAATTCAGCACCCGAGCTTTCGCCGTTACCGTCTGAATTATGCCAGGATAGATAACATACGATTAGAAATAAATTGACTACAAGCTACACATCTATATGCATGCCTGTGCATGACAAGTGTTTTTTTTTTTAATTTTGACTGTTTGCAAATATTCGTACAAATAAGAAACGAACCCGAATATGTTCCCGAAATCTGAATAATCTATATATCAAGTTTCAAATCTGTTGACTATTCAGAAATTTGAGGAAACTTTTAGCACACACAGACAATTTATGGCACGCATATTACTATAGACGTTGAAAAGTTTTCGAGCGTTGGCATCATATGAAGACCTTGACGACGGATAGGATGGATCAGGCAAGTGAACGACGATGCATTAATTACGGTTCAACTCAAGTAATTAATTAATTGCCTTAATTAGTAATAAGACACTCACTTCACATAATTAAAAGAAGATTAGTAAGAAAGATTATAGTTTGTTTTCGTTTTATGTTTTTTTTTCGTTAAAAGTGAGCGCTGAGTATTCCGCCTTTTCAAAACGCGAGTTTTAAATTCCGATCTTGAAAGAAAAAATGGTAATTGACATTTCCTTTCGAGTGATTCGCGTGGTCCTATATATGAGTCTTCCTGTAAGGACAGCATTATGTAATAGTGTACATTTTTCATAAGGGACACCAACTTTGTCTACGTCGCAAATGGGGACCAAAGCGAAGAATAACTCGAATTAGCTCATTTTTTTTTTGTTTTTACAATTGACATGTTTCCTCATTCTTCCGCTAAACGTGATTTCTTGTTGCGGCCGTGACGCTTTTCTGTTTTTGCGGTTATAAACAAATGCAGAGAGTATGTAAGTTTGGCCATGTGTGGCATCATTCAGGAAGATTAGAGGGTGGCTACTACACAACGAGACATGGTGGATTATGTAAGTACATTCACTGGACCATCTGTAAAAGATTATACATCTAATGTAGCAGAAAATCTTGGTAACATCAATCTGAAAGAACAGTTGGAAATGACTTATATACCATACATTACGACCATGCAATCCCTACAGTCACCTAACTTGAAAATGCTGCTGTGAAACCTGAGATAGTTATATGGAATAAGTCCATATAAGTTGCAACCTTGGTTAAAGTGAGTGTTCCTAATGATGGAGGTCTTAACAGAGCTGAAAGAGAGAAACAGACCAAATACCAAGGTCTCATGCATGATATGAAAAGAAACTGGAATCTTAAGGAGATATCAATCATACCAGTTATTATAGGTGCCACAGGGCTTATGAAGAAGAACCTGAAGTCCTACCTAATTAATATTCCTGGTGAACCAAGTGCAAGAGAGATCCAGACAGTTGCACTTAAGGGAACAACGAGGATAATAAAAAGAGCTCTCGGTTGGTTTCAATAAAAAGCAGGGCAACGTTGGCAGCTGGTTTGGCTGCCCCATACCCAGCATTACAATATTCAAAGGAAGAAAAGTAAAAAGAGAAGATTGATTGTCTGATTTTGTTTATGGCTATTTAAAAGAATTTCTTACAGAACGATGGATTTTATTTTTAAAAATTGTGACCTTTAATTATATTTCTTCATTTATATGGCGAATAGAGCCACATGGACAACTACAAGTCAGAATCAAACAGTTGTTTTGTAGGAAGTAACCTATCGATAACAACAAAAAGAGATAGCCTGACTATATATTTTAGATAAACTTTCTAATGGAAAATACTGATAACACACACTTCAATCTTCAAAAATCATTAGATGCGTGAATATTTTCCACTTTTATAATTTATTTCGTCGAAAAGTAAACTTTTGTACATCCTAGTTCCCTTAGACCATACAAATATGCAGAAATTTAAATGAACTCTGAACAGCCATCTTGCTGTCAAACTCCTCATCCAAGTTGCAATTAAAAGATCTGGTTCCGACCAAAGTAGCTCAATTCGTTTTAATATGTAACAAAGCCGGTAGTCCTCCTAGCAGCAGCAGCCGTAAGACACATATGCAGATAACCAAGACAGTTCGCGAAACGACGTCACAGCGGAGGAAGAGAAAAAAAAACAAAGTAGAGGAAAAGGAACACAGTGGATAGAAAGTGACGGTAACAAAAATAGACACAGAAATAAGCGCAGCCGGTGTGAGATGGACGTGTGGTTCCATGGTAGTGGCGGCGAGAGAAGTTTAAGTCAGTGTAGAGACAGCAGGTTCTGTCAACTACAGCGCAAACTATACGAATAAAGAAGACTTTTAACAAGATGCAATGCGTTAGTTTCGAATGCACCATGTATAAATGACTTTCATTTCAATGGAAACAAGGCCGATAGCCATTAGTCGCGGGCTCTCGTGTAATGAATAAATGCGTAAATGTAGGATTGACATGAAATTCTTACAGATAAACTAAAATGACCGAAAAATGGGCTGAAATTACTTAAATAAATAAAAAGTAAATGACTTAGAATAACTTTAATGAACTTAAGGAAGGATTAAATGACCTTAAGAATGACTTGAATGCTTAAAAAATTACTGGAATCCTTCAAAAATAACTTGAATTATCTGGAAAAGGACTTGAATGGCTTTCAAACTGACTGGTTGTAAAGTGGGTGATCATTTTACATTAAATTAATACAGAAAAGTTATCCTTCACTTTTTATCAAAAAAAAAATATTTGATTTAGGGAATTTGAAACGTTATATTAGCTATGTGGCCAAGGAAAAGTTACAAACAGAACGTAGTAAGTCAGATACTACACTTTGTTCTTGGTCAAAAGGCCAAGTAAAGGGTATCTATTTTCTCCCCCACCGAGCATATTAGGCACAAGGCCAATTTTTAATGTGAGGAGTGAAGGGGAAATGGGGACCAACTCCCCGGGGAGTAGGGGAGATGGATAGTGACAATTGGTATGAAGGTTTTCCCTACTTTGACCAAGTTCTTATATGTAGGATTGCCCCCACATATGGTCTTTGCTTGCAGTATCTGCCGAACCAGATACTACACTTTTATCTTGGTTAAAAGGCCAAGAAAATCTGTGTTTATTTGTCCTCCACCGATCAATTAGGCACAAGGCCGGTTTTTAATGTGAGGAGTGAAAGGGAAATGGGGGCCAACTCCCCGGGGAGTAGGGGAGCTGGATAGTGACAATTGGTATGAAGAGTTTCCCCTCCATTGACCAAGGTCTTATACGTAGGGTTGGTATTTATTTGCTCCCGCACACAGCAAATTAGGAACCAAGCCGATTTTTTATGTGAGGAGTGAAGGGGAAATGGGGACTACCCCCCCCCGGGAGTAGGGGAGCGAGATAGTGACAATTGTTATGAAGGGTTTCCCCTACATTGACCAAGGTCTTATATGTGGGGTTCCTCCCACATATGGTCTTTGCTTGTAGTATCTGCTGGAAAAGATACCACACTTTGAGATATTAAATCTTTTATTCATGTTAAAAATACAGTCAAAATCAACGATGAACAAAAAACTTAGGCACATGGCCAACTCAAAAGGGGGATTGTGGGGGTCGTTGGTCATCCTTGTCACTCCAGAACTAAACAAAATCAAAAGTTTCTCCCAGCTAGTATCTTCTTTGACCATAATACCGCATTCACCCTTTCATATTGGGGGACGTCCTACTTAACTCCCAGTTTTTAAAACATTTTTTATTGGCGTGTAAAAACAAAAAAAGATAACAATAAAATGGTACAATAACTCATTTGTGTCGAGGGCGGGGGAAGAAAAAACAAAAGGTGATTAGTAGGACCCTCCCAACCCAGTCTAGTTAATAGACTGTCCGTTCCACTAGGTTTGTAAAAGGAACCTCGCTTCTGCGGGTCAGTGTCTAGGTGGGGATGCCCTCTAGATGGGGGTGAATGGAGAAAAGAAAAGTTTGTGGGTAAGGGATGGGGGTTAGTTTGTATTTCTTTCTCTCCAAGATGGGTAAAATCTAGAGGAAGGGGTGAAAACAAAAATTGCAAGTAAGAGGGGACGGGGATCTTGGAGGCTTCCTGATCGGGGAGGGATGGAACACACACTCAGCTAGCTGAGAGGCTACTTGTTTAATTTTACTTTACGGAACTGCGCGTTCCACACCTAGGCGGGGAACACGTATTCAAATTTGGCTCCTCTTCGGACACACAGACTTGCTACATGTATCCATCTTCTGTCAAATGCCGCGCGATGCAGCCTTCTTCTATCCCATCTGATCTTCACCCGTAGTTGGTGTTTATAGAAAGCGATCAGATCCTGATGAGAAAAAGACAATGCCCCCGACCCGCAACCTTGCAGACGCGACGTCCAAATCACCATTCTCGCCACGGCTAGGATCGTAACGTAGACCATTTGTCTTTCCCGCTCCCACGGCGGCCTCACGTTGTCAACAACATTGGATACGGTAATTGGGCGAGGATGCTCAGGATCGATACGAGCCGTCACTTCGCTGACATACGACCAGTACTGGCGGAGTTCGCGGCAATCGAAGAAAGTAGTCTGTACCGTCGTTGTCGCACAACGGGGACAACCAGGCGACTCCAAAAACCCGGAACTGCATTGTATGTTGCTGAGTGGAAGTGCATTTCGGGCCAATCGCCAGGTCGGAGAGAACTCCGAATTGTTCAGATGACTCGAACCTGGCGCCCAGCTCCAGGCGGAGCGGATCTCACTCTGCTGCCAACCCAAACGTGCACATAACGGGTCGTCGGCTGCCCCCTTCACTAGATTCCCTACGGGTAGCAGTCACAAGGTCGCTGGACCTTGGTAGTCGTTTTAGCGCGGCTCGGCACTCTTTCATGCAGGCAGATTTTCCCTGCGGCCTGCGATGAACTGATTATAAGTAAACTAAAATCAAAGTACAAAGTGTATCACGATTTTTTACAAATTTAGACTCATTTTTTATCCTCTAAATCCCATACGACTAAAAACCCATGAAATAACGGTCCGTTAAAAATCGATTCATTTTAGCTCCTTTGCGCCACTCTCCTACTTTTAGTTTCGGTAGAGATACATTTTGAAAATATGGAAACAGACAGAAAGGCATATAGCTTTTTATATATTAGATACTATGTTGAGAAAAATAGAAAGTCGACGGACTCTCGCCACCCCCATTATTTCTTTTACTTCACACATTCCATCAGCGATGTTTCTGACAAAGGGGAAAAATTGCTATTTTTAGAGCTGAATTCCATAAATCTTTTAATTTTAGGTGTTTTTTTAACCTTGAAGTGTTATTTCTATCTTCTTAGGACAAGGGAACTCACTGGAGCGATTTCCACTAAAAAAAATCCTTTTACAAAAACAAAATTTCCAGTTAAGAAATGACTTACAGCAGGAATGCTTCACGCAGACTATAACATGTCAACTGTTTACAAATATATGTCGGGTCGTTTTCTAACGTAATCGAAATTTGTATTTTTTATTAATCACCTCCAGTCTTCGAATTACTTTGTGCATCATCCGACTAAGAGTATTATTATATACTTGAGATGTTTTTGGCTTTTGTACGTGGCGACACATGAATATAAATCTATCGCAAAAATGTAAAATAAAAATTTTAACGATATAAGCAATGCGATTAGAATAAAAATGAAAAAGAAATCTGAAAAGAAATGGAAGAAAATCACGGGGGAAAAACAGAAAATTAATGGCGGTTATCAAAAACAGAAATACAAAAATAGTAATACACTTTCAAAAACATCTTTAAAAATATCAATGTTTCTTTTATTTGATTTAATACGTGTTCGTTGTAAAAACGATATCGTTTCATTAAATACATATCATCGAATTTATAGATAAATCACAGTTTACTGATTATATATCTGATGCACACACACACACACAAACACACACACACAAACATATATATATATATAATTATATGTGTGTATATCTATGTATATGTTTACTATTATATGTAAACAATTATTAAAAATTCATTTTTTGTATGTATGAAAGCAAAGCGATGTCGTCCTATTAAAATCATATATTCGAATGTATAGACAAATCAGTTTACTGATAATATATCTGATGTATACACGTAACGAACACACACACACACACACACACACATATATATATATATATATATATATATATATATCTACAAACTCCCATTTTAAAGAAAAACTTTTTACGAAAATATCTGAAGAGAGCACACCCTAAGCTCGAAACGCGTTATAAAAATATTTTAAAATAAAAATATGATGAAAACCTTTAAAAAAAAAACACAATTGTTGATGGCTACACTCTTTTAAATATACATTTTTTCTCTCGTTGGAACTACACAACCATCACTTTTAATATAAATAACTACAACGACAGAATGCCAGCAACAAGAAAAAAATCTCTGGAGGACCTGATGGATTCACAGACAAACCTTTCCATAGAACACAAACATCTCGAGGACGGATTGCAACAACTAAATGAGAAAACGGACAGAATAATCCAGCTCATTTCCAACCAACAGGATAAGAAAGAGATCCAATTTGAGGAAATCATTAACCAACTCAAAGCACAACAAGAATACCTGGAATACTTTAGAAGACCATACATACAGAATGAATTACTAAAAACAAAGAAACAGAATCTCCAAAACTGGAACATCCTCCTTAAACAAAGAAAAATGTCTTTTTATCATGCAGTAAAATGCAGCGACACCGCAGCAACATACAATACATTTCTAACGATGGAGGACCAATTCATTCCATATAAATTCCGGGAAAAAATTACACCACAAGATACAGAGGAACAAGTGAAAATCAAAAAATCCCTAAGTATTTCAAAACTTCAGGCCGAAATCGACATACGGGAAGACAAAAAAGTACACTCTACGGAGAAGTACACAAAAATTGACAATAAAATATTTAAAAAAATCAAGGAACTTTGCCCCAAGGAAACACGCCAACCCCTCTTGGAACTCTGGGATTCTGAATGCAAAAAAGAGGAGGAAAAATCCAGGGAAATCATTGGACGGAAAATAACCTGGCTAAAAAACCTGCCCGAAAAAGAAAGAAGCAAACAATCGACAAACACATACAAGGACAACCAGGAACAGAACACTCTCACACGATATCCGCAAACACAGAGATCACATAACAAAGGTAAGAAACGAAACATACACCACACACAAACACATCCACACAACAGATACAACTACACACAAAGAAGCAACCACAATATATCCACGTCATACACAAATTCCCAACAACTGGCCCAGCTAAAACGCACACTAATAACACCTCAAAATTACACAAGAACCCGCACCTTTAACAAACACAACACACCAGACAACATACCACACAATACATCTCCACAAAAATACCCACTTATATACAATCCTAAGCAATACAAACCTAACTATTACCACCCAATTCAGCAAACACAATCAAAAGTCCATTCCCACAGACACCACATCGCTAACACAAACAACGAAAAAATACCTTTACTAAACAACCCCTACCAAAACATCCCCACAATGCAACACAACTACCTGAGACATCACATAATTCAAAACACTACCTACAACTCTCACCCCTCATATCCCACACAAAGAAACAAACCCCTAAGGCACCTCCCCCATCAACGGGAACAATCAGAATATCCCATGCAACACCAATCCCAACAAACAGACCTTCCCTACAACAAACCCCGACAACACAACCCTATACAACAATGCATTTATCCTCAACAGCAACACCAATTCCAACTGAAACACAACTATCCAACACAAAAAACATATAACGACAACCCATTCAACCATTTATCACTGAACCCTCACAATATTGTACACAACACTCATTTTACAAGGATACATCACATCACCCTAAAACACACCACTCCTCGAAACAAGGAAACAAACAACTCCCACCATTTTTTAGGAAGCCCCCAGGGAACAACAATTCCAGGTTAAAAAAAATTAGACCCAAAATCATCAATTTATCCACATACTCCTTATCAAAGAACGAAATGGAAATACTGAAGCTGGGCCTCAAATTCTACCCCACCCCTAAAAGCAATATAGCAGAACTAAAAAAGGACCTTAAAGAATTCGAACGGAAATTTAGACTAATAGAAACACTAGATAACAAAGGGGACAAAGATGATTCTTTAGTAAAAAACAAATCAACATATTTCCCTAATAAACAGAACAACACAAAAGAACTAAACAGCTACTTCGAAAATCTCTGGAACCTTAACCTCCAAAAAAAACACAAAACCACAAGAAACCTCACACATAAGCAAAAACAAGCACTCGAAAAGATCCGTAATAATAATGACATAATAATAAAAGAAGCAGACAAAGGCAGTGCCGTAGTAATCATGGACAAAACGTATTATGAAACAAAAATTACAGAATTACTGGATGACAAACACTACTATAAACCCATTAGTACCAACATAGATAACACCACCACCTCAAAAATCACAAAACTTTGTACAACACACGACAAAATATTAAAAAAGAAAGAAAAGGACTTCCTCACAAAGTTCATTACAAAGACCAACAACTTCTACGGACTGCCTAAAATACACAAATCTGGCACAATAAAACTTGCCATCGATACACAAAACTCAGAATATATTAGCGCCCCAAACCCTAGTGACCTTACATTTAGACCCATTGTAGCAGGACCAGCCTGTCCGACAAGCAGACTTAGCAACTTAATAGACATCTTATTACAACCTTTCACAGATCAAGTTAAGAGCTACATAAGGGACGACATCCATTTTCTTACTACCTTACCACGTACGGTAGAACACGGGACACTATTAGTTACATTTGACGTTAGCAGTCTATATAGTAATATACCCCATGAATTAGGAAACGAAGCAATACTATTTTGGATCAACAGACACGCACAAACACTACATCCCAGATTCACAAAGCAATTCATTATCGATAGTATAGACATAATTCTAAACAATAATTCCTTCGAATTCAATAATACCAACTACATCCAAACACTAGGTACAGCAATGGGAACGAACATGGCACCGACTTACGCAACCCTTACATTAGCCTACCTAGAAGAAACCTTATATAAAAAAATAGAAAAAAATTTGGCCACAGCACTAAAATACTGTTTGTAGAATCATGGAAAAGGTACCTAGATGACTGCTTCATCCTATGGAACCCCACATGGGGGGACATCACAGACTTACACACCATACTCCAGAACCTACACCCAAAAATTAAATTCACCATAGAACAAAGCTCTACAGAATTACCTTCCCTAGACATACTGATAAAGATTAAAGACAATAACATTATCACAGACATTTACCGCAAACCTACAGACACCCAACAATACCTACACTTTAAAAGTCACCACCCTAAAAGCTGCATAAAATCAATTCCCTACACCCTAGCACGTAGAATCTGCACCATAATCACGGACAATAACCTTAGAAAAATCCGACTCAAGGAACTACGAATAAATTTAAGAAAAAGAAAATACCCATCACAACTTATAGACAAAGGGATCCAACTTGCGACAAATATACCAGTAGAAGATTTGAGAACCCCTAAAGAACGAAACAAAGAACAAATCCTAACATACGTCTCCACACACAACACAAACAACCCAGAGCTTTTCACAGAGATACCGAAAAACCTCGTCCTACTTAACCAAAACAGCAAACTAAACAACTTCCTTAAAACAACAAAAATAATAAAAAGCAAACGCCAACCCAAAAACCTAAAGCACATTCTTACCTCATCCAAACTCAATCAAGACGCAACAAAAGGAGTCACAAAATGCAACAAACAACGATGTGGAGTCTGCAACATAATATTAGAGGGAAACACATACACATTTACGAACCCCATACAAACATTCAAAATTAAAAAAACCTAAATTGCACCTCAAAAAACGTAATCTATGTAATAAAATGTACAGCATGCGATAAATCCTACATAGGCGCTACAAAAAACCTTAGTAATAGAGTAGCCCTACACCGACCCAACATCAAAATCGCGGAAAATAGACACCTACATGTATCACAACATATACACGCATGCAGTGGAGGCAGATTCGAGATAATGCCCATCTTCCAAACTGACAACTACTTCAACTTGCTAACACAAGAAAAAAATTTCATAGCAAAGTTTAACCCCGCCTTAAACATCTCTCCATAATTATACACATAAATAGGCAAAACACAAAATACACTTACACGCATGTATGCTTGGGTAGGTGTACACCCTCACACACAAAACAACAAAAAAAGCACAATAAGGCACACGCACACTTTCGCGGGTGAGCGCGCCCATGCCCAGTACAGTACCATTTCCCTTAACTAAACAAACAACTAGAAATTAAACGTATGTATGGGCATGTGCGCGCGTGTGTGCGTGTGTACGTGTGTGTGCGTGGGTGTACACATATGATTGTGTATGCGCGTGTGTATATGTGTATATCATCTGTTATCTATGCTACATCTTGTTTGTATGTATACGTGCACTTATGTTTGCGTGACCGAATCCATGTATGCATATGTGCTTGGATTGGAAAGGAAACTTCAACCAATATATACATAAGGTGGGATGTATGAATATGTATGTGTGTGTGTGATTGTGAGTGCATGTACCCATATATATATATATGGGTGGATGAGTGTATACACATCCGTATGTATGTGTGTGTATATGTATATATATACATATGTATGCACATGTATGAGTGGGTAAATGTGTTCGTGTGGATATGGATATACGCGTATGTGCGAGCCCCTGCATATATCTGTGTGTGTGCATGTGTGTGTATGTGTATGTGCCCACATAGTATGTGGATGTTTGTGAGTGTATGTGCACATACATATATGTGTGTACATATGTGCGTGTATGTGTGTGTATATATGTCTTCTACCTATTCTCCATCTTACTTGTGTGTGTGTGGGTGCGTGTACGTATGTCTGAATGATTAAGCGCATATATACATGCGTGTTTTGGTTGAAAAAAAAAGTGTATATGTGTATGTATATATGTATATATATATATATATATATATATATTTATATATATATGTATATATATATATATATATATATATATATATATATATATATAAAATAAAAAAATAAAAATAATTGTTAGCGGTGAATGTATGCGAGTACGTGTGTGAGTGTGTGGGTGGGTATGTATATATGTATATATGTATGCTCCTACATATATTTCTATGTATGTACGTGTGTGTATGTGTGTGTGCCTGCGTACGTGTGCGTGTGCATATGTACATGTACATGAATGTATATGTATGCGTGTGTGATTGTATGTGAGTGTATGCTATACATGGGGAAAGAAAGTCTTTAAAAGGAACCCTAAAAAACATAAAAACCTTCACCATAGGGACTAAAAAACACTCTTTGAAAATAACTTTGACCGGACACTGTGAACACTTACAGCTGGAGACAGAATGTCTGAACACCAACAACAACAAAATGTCTGAACATCACTCTGAAAAACATATTTAATATCAGCGGAGGCAATTCTACAAACTCCCATTTTAAAGAAAAACTTTTTACGAAAATATCTGAAGAGAGCACACCCTAAGCTCGAAACGCGTTATAAAAATATTTTAAAATAAAAATATGATGAAAACCTTTAAAAAACCCACAATTGTTGATGGCTACACTCTTTTAAATATATATATATATATATATATATATATATATATATATATATATATATATATATATATATGAGCAAACAATTAATAAAATATGTTAAAAAAACACTTTGCAATGAGTTAAAAACATATTTAATCTGAAAAGGAAACACTAGATGAATGGATAGTCCTTAATCCGCGGAGTTTCGAAGAAATACTCTCCTTCTTATCAGAGGGTAGGAATTAGGAAAATGCGGGATTGGATTTTGCATGCAGAAGTATTTGATGAAACAACAAGTAAGTCAAACATCTTACTTGAAAACAAAGTGAAGCAGATGGAATATGGTAAAGAAAAAGGTGATTATTTTCTCCACCATATTCCCTCTTTTATAAATGTTATATATATATATATATATATATATATATATATATATATATATATATATATATATATATATATATATATATATATATATTATAATTTTATAAATATTAATTCTTTAATATTTATAATTTTGGATCATTTGGTAAATACAATTGTAATTTTCATTATATATATATATATATATATATATATATATATATATATATATATATATATATATATATATATATCAACTATTATTTTAAAAGTCATTTTCTGCTTGTGTGAGTTTCTTTCTTCATACGTTCCGAAACGGCTGCGCTTAACTTTTGCAAATCGTACACAACGCTAATTTATATGTCTGACAATGTTTTTAGAAATGTTCTGTACAGAAATTCATCCGATGAGTATAAAACATCGAAAAAAAATCCGATCCTTAAAATAGCTTTTTATTCTTATAGATAAAAAGAATATTTTTTTCACAGGGGAATATTTAGCATTATACCATCAAAAGAGGTAATGAAATCTGAGCAAATGATTTCTTCTTAAAAACAGATTTATTATAATCTGGAGATATAGATTAGTGCTAGAGCATCGACCACGGATCGAATGATCCCTTGTTTAATGTCGGGTGCACCTCACAATTTAATCTTATTAGTAAGTCCAATTTAGGATAAAAGAAGATATATCATTTAACATCACCGCAAATTATTTCTTCATTGTGATATTTTAGAACTAAACATTAATCACAAGCGATTTTCTTAGGGCATCCATGACCAAGGGCAAATATCAGCTGACGTGATATTGAAAACAAATAAAGACGGACTTTGATGAACGACATTATCATTATTATTTTTTATTTAATTTATCTATTTATTTACGTTTTTGCAAATTGGTTCACCGGACAAATTATCTTTTTTGATATATAATAATTCATAGAGTATTGCTTCTATTATAATAACTACGCACTCTGAATTAATTAGCACACCCTGATTAAGCGTATTTTACGACCGGGCAACGCCAGGCTACCAGCTCGTATACACACATACACACATACACACACACATATATATATATATGTGTGTGTGTGTGTGTGTGTGTGTGTGTGTAATGGTTGTACATTATTTTTTTAAGATGTAAATTCACTGAAATGTCCGTTTATTAAATATTAAATTATCGATGCGTGAAGTGAGCTTTTTTTTATCATGTTTTATTTCACAAACATTATTACCTACATGGTCGCATATATATTTCTGCAGGGATCTTCACTTGACAATATTGCGTTATTGGGCCAGAAGAGCTTGTGTAACTTCTGGTATACCCGGTTCAAGAACATACTCATGTATTCAAATAAATAATTCTTTTAGCTTATTATTGATTTATGCATATACACTTATTTAGTTTGAGCAAACTATATGCAGGTATTTATTTAATATATTATAATGTAATGTAGGTACGTGCAAAATGAATGTCACTGCTATAATTTATAAACATTTTGAGCCTTTCCTTTACTTAAAAAGTCAACAAAAATCAGGAAATAAAACAATTTTAATGAAAGTGTCACTATTTATAAAATAATGATCACCAGATATAATGCCTCCATTATTTTTATTTTTACCCTAATCCTAGTGGAAATTTTTACAAAAGCATTACGAAAAAAGCCCCTGAAGTCTGTATTAATCGATTCGATATAACTGGATGAAAAATTAATTTCTCGAACTATCGATATTACCAATGGATTTAGCGTTGTTTATTTAATATTTTCACTCAATAAAATTATAATAGCAAAAATATTTCTTTTCTTTTTTTTTAATTACAGATTTCGCATAATTTTTATATGCAAGATTTTAAAAATTTCCCTGCTAGGAACATAAAAAATAATTAAATTTAAAAATGATAAAAATTGATACAAACGTTCAGACTATTAATGTACGGATGCAGGTCTGGGGACAAAAGAAAACTGACACCCTTACCCTCTTTTAATATAAGAACTCCATTTTGAAACAGCGTTTCGATCGGCTGTAATTTTTGGTTTCCGTATAATCGTATTTACAAACTTTTATTTGTTGCGTTTTGGCCAACGGCCGAATTACTTCCTTTCGGGGGCTAATTAGGCGATTTTTGTACACACAAATTTAAATTTAATTCAATATCTTAGTACTTTACTAATTATTTTTGAAATAGACTCAGAAAACTAACATTTATCTTTTAAAGGATGTTTAAAATACATTATTTAACTTCAAAATTTAGCTGAATTGGTTAGCTCGCCGTGAAAATATTTTGAATAACTTGTTTGATTTTTGCGTGTACAAATATTTTTTTTTTCCTTTAGGAAATTAAGTTTAGTCTTTAATCTTTTAAATACAGTCAAAAGGTAGACGGAAACCTACAAAAAATTATGATAAATCGGCGTTCAAATCTAGGCCCCCTATCTTTATTTGTCTATTTTTGCCCGATACCTAATGTAATGAGTTTTCTGTGTTCCTATCTACTTATTTGTATATTATATTTTTTATTTATTAATATGTTTATTAATCTTATATATTAGGCCGGTGACTGTCTAGTTAATGACTATTTTAACGGCGTGCTCATCTTATCTCTGAATGTGAGTGTGCATGTGTGTCAGAACCAATATATATAATACTTCTGCTGGTGTTTCGTATGGGAGGATTCGGCAACGTTTTGAGAAAGCTGGTTCTGTCACAACAAAGACGCATGCAAGAGATTAACAAAAGACAAGTAGTTGTTTTATGTATAGTTTATTCACTCCCAGACGTTTTCATCACAGCAGACTGAAGTGAATGACGATCTTTGGGCTTGTGGTTCCGTTTGGATTCTGTCGCCCTCTTATGGGGAGACTTGCTTTAACACGTCTTATCTCTTCGACGCACTGAACCCAACTCCACTAAAATTAACTCAGTTTCTTCAAACTGAAACACTCGACACGTCAGATAAGCCCCTCATCTACCATTCCGGTGCAGCTGACCGGTCACCCAGTTTAATGTATGTCACAGCGAGACCCTTTGATGTTTCTGCCTTGCAATGCTAGCTCCTTATCCTTTCCCACGATTCAGCTTTGTTATTTATTTCGCGAGAGAGATAAATAATTAGATAGATAGACAGATAGATAGATAAATAAAAACATTAGTTCATATGCTCATTACTCCGCGTTCCCTAGTGATTACATAACACTGCATTTAACAAACTTTTGAAGGGTAAATAGTACTTACAGTTATCATAGAGCTGGTCATACATTGTATACCTCCTTTCTCCTTCTGTCTTTCGTTTTCTTGTTTGTTTGTTTTTTTTGTTGAAGACCCGTGCTAGGTGTTACAAAGGAAAGAAATCACAAGCAGTGTAAAGTGTATCAAATATAATATGTATTTATCATAAAGAATACAGGAGCCATAAAAGTGGTATGAGAGAAACGTGTTCGTAACATGGGGTTAAACATGGTATTGACCATCTCCATTTAGCCTCGGAAACCAGTATTATTCATAG
Source organism: Euprymna scolopes (assembly GCF_053919585.1). Lineage (NCBI taxonomy): Eukaryota > Metazoa > Mollusca > Cephalopoda > Sepiida > Sepiolidae > Euprymna > Euprymna scolopes. The sequence goes on along the minus strand of NC_136507.1, from coordinate 35,610,802 downwards.
GACTGGTTGATACTACTTAGTTATCAAAATAGGGGTGATTTGTACCCCACAACAGTTTTTCTTTTTGTTATGCAAAGGCAAAAGTGAGGGAAAGAATAAGGGGGGAGTTAAGGAGTTTAAATTATTTCTATTTAATAGATAAAGCTAAATCTAGGAATAGCCTACTTATTGCATATCCGGATTTTTTTTTTGGCTTTTTTTTTTTGCAACTAATAGCCGGTTCTAGTTTGATGTTTTATAATTTATTTTCGATCTTTGAAAAGAATCAGTTTCTGCGCCAGTAATCTAAAACAAGGTGAGTTTTAAAAAAATACTAGCCTAAGCATTTCTTCATGCTTTCCAGTAAAATATAGGAATATCATTTTATTCGATTACTTTCCAAGAGTACAGTGCCCTTACAATATGTAATGAAAGTGTGTTTCTACAGAATTTCTTTTCAAATGTTTTCTCTGTGCAAGCTATGCCATATATTTTTTAATCTTCGAATTATCTTCTGTATATATTTTATACAACCAAAATATAGGACATTTATTTCTTAATGGGCATTCGTTCCCTCTTATGTTGCAATTATTATCCAGGATACCCGTAGCATATTGGCAAATTAAAATTAATAAAAAAAAAACATGACAAAATAGTAAAATCAATCAGTCTGATAAAACTAAGAATTCGACAAAGTGAACCGGCTATAATACAGAAACCTATAGTAAAAAAATCTTAAAATTTTACCACAAAAATAAACAACAAGAATTTGATAGAAAGTAGTTATTTAAATGCCAATATGCTACGGACATGTTATATATATACTAGCAGAGAGACCTTACGTTGTCCGGGTTTAAATGATGATCTACAACTGTTTCAGATTCCCCTATATTTTTTTGTCGTCGAAATCAGTAAAGTAATCCATTTTCAATCAAATCGATTGATTTTCTGCTCTAGTTGGGGACCCAACGCGCTTCACCGGGACGCAGCTTCATATGCCTCTCTGCAGTGACTTACTCCAAAATACACTGTAGTCTACATTGCACTGTAGAGAACCTACTGTTGATTTTATGAAATTATTTTATAATAGCTTGAATTAAAGTTTAAAACACGAAAGTCAAGCAGCATGATTCAATTGTTTTATAAAGGGTATTTATATAGTTTTGGTACCGCGCTGAAATAACAACTTCATTATTTCGAAAGCCTGTCTTAACATGGGGAGGATAGGATGTTTTGTAACTATTCTGTGCGTCAACCTAATAATTTAATAATAAATAAAAAGATATCGTGAAACTTGAATTTAACTAGAAAAAACTATTTTAAAATAGCGTGGTACCAAAAATACCCAAGCGCCCTCTAAACAAAAACACTAATTTCTGATGGCCCCCATGTCGTATCTAATAACCTACTGCTGCTTTTATATGTCTGACCTTACTGCTTGTGCGGTAATAATAGCTTGAATTTAAGTTTAAAATGCAAAAGTCAAGTATGCCGGTGCAATTGTGCTTTAAACTAAAACATTCATTTCGAACGCACCTCTGTCATATCAATGACACTACTGTAAATCTTATATATTGAGCCTTTCGGCTTACGTGGTAATAAAATTTCTCGAGTGTACATGTGAGGTTAAGCTGTGTAAGGCGTTAACTTTGGTCAAAGTCGTCTGTTTCTTTTTTTTTTCATCAGATTTTTTTTATTATGGAAGACATTCTGATACATACGTTAGAACACTGCCAGGTGTGATATTTCATAAAAATCGGTCGAGGCGTGTTGGAATCCACTGCGGACAAACTAACACAGGTAAAGAGACACACATATATACAAAGTTCCTTTGTGGGTGGCTGTGCGCGTGCGTTCGTGTGTGTGTATATATTGTCTGCATTCACTTGACACGCTGAGAGATTTATCCCTAATCCGGTGATATCAACGATAAAAGTCTTAAGAGAAGGGACAATGCAAAGAGAAAACTAATATATCCGGAGTCTAATCGTAAGAAGATACTTAATAATCCGACTTACCTCAATAAGCTACACTCAACTAAGGCGAAAGATATTAGGAAAAAGTCTACTAATATCTTCCATCCTATTGAAACGATTAAACGTCAACTAATTACGTGTGCGTGAAACAATTTGCCGATTTCATCTTTTGACATAAGAAATATCGTTATAAATAATTCGTCAATATGACTTGCTTGTAATATACTTTTTTATGTCATTATTATATCGTATAAATCCGATAATTCTATTGTTGTTTGGGGACGCGTGGCGTAACGGAAAAAATACTGGTAAAATTCAGTTGTACCTATTTACAATGCCTCCCGACGGGACAGAGTTAGACACCAGGGTCGTTTTTTAACGTGGAGAAAAGGTACAAAAATAAAAATTGTCTCAGTCGTGAAGGATCTCTCCTCCACTGAAAGAGAACGAGAAATGGAAGTGCCGCATCTGAAGAAGTTGAACTCTTCTGGAGGTTGAAGGTTCAATCTTTAGTGCAGGCGTCACTCAAAATACAATTGTGAATTATTTAGGACTTCTATCTAGTCATGGCTGATTGAACGAAACTATGCTACTATCGGGTATTAAATGAAGTGTTCCATTCGAAAAATGCGTGCAAATTCCCAAGTTTGACAGAAAGGTTCCTGAGTTCAGGTCCAATATGGATACATGAGAAGCTTCGCGCTGTTATTCCTGCAACTTTTCTGCATATGCATCTAAATTTGCCGTAAACGCGTTGACGAAGTCATTGAGGTTTGTGTACAGGATCGGACATTAAAAATGTCACCCAAAAAAAGATATGCTTCAATTCGGATTATTAAGATATATACAACCTTGTGACTTCGAATATATCGAAATAGGTATTAATTTTTATATACTCCATTGTTATATTTTACAATCAATATTACCCACTCCATAGAAAGTAGACCCCCACAAACCGTTAAAATAAATTACCACACGGCAACAATACACCTCCTATTTAACCATAATACATATACCCCTTAATCTCAGTACTATTTTAAAGACCATATACAATCTTATATATCATACTATATATATAATAAGCTTCTCATTATTTATTTAGAATTCAATAAAGCTTCCCCCAACATTCTATAATTCCTCTTAATTTTGTTCATCCCTAATGAACATTACGCTAGACGCCGCACCTCCCCCATGCTACCTAGCACCTTCTCTACTCTTTTGATGAAAAGCAATAGGCTTCGAAATTCCCTGGCATAAAGAGTCCCTTCTAGCCCCCACATTTTCCTTCATTCCATTATTAAATAAATTATCCATTCTATATCTACCAATATATAGTTTGGAGTCTTCATTTCATTCTCTTGTTGGCCTATTGTACAACCTCCAATAATTACTGTTGAGCTTGGCATTATCCGGATAAGTCTACTTTTGTGGAATTGATATCTCTTTTTCCTTTTCCATTAATATATATATATATATATATATATATATATATATATATATATATATATATATATATATATATACTACCTGGGCCTGTTGCAATTCCACAGGGGACTACATCATATGTAATATATTGATGTTGGCATTCTGTAGATGTTCATCATAAATGGAGAAGCTCTGATATTATTGTAACTTTTTTGTTAAAACTGCTAAAGTATTTATCTAAGCTAGCAGGAACGCCCGGTAAAGCCCGGCCGTAAAGTACGCTTAAATATGATATTTTAATTCTTGCAGATTTCGTATGTATTATTATAGAGTTAATTTTCTATCAATTGTTATATGTTATAAAGATGCGATTTCAAAAATAAAAAATATATCCATACGATTTGGGTGCATTAACTTGAATCGAAACCGAAATAAAAACTCATGAAAAAAATATAAGTATATATATATATATATATATATATATATATATATATATAACTTAAGTTCCTTCAGCTATAATCGAAAACGAAACTAAAACCTATGAAGAATTCTTGATAAAATTAATTATAAAAAATAGATGATATAAGTGCTATCAACTATCGTCGAAACCGAAACCAAAACTTATGAAAAATACTTAGTAAAATTATTTACAAGAAATAGAAGATCATAACAATTAAATGACCTTGATGTAAGCATAACACACAAAAGAACACACACGCTATCGTATCAATATATATATATATATATATATATATATATAAAATATATTTTAGTCATCGACATACAGTCCTGTTTCGTTGTTTCACAATTCATCAGTGCCGCTAGACTAACACCTATCCCAAGCCGAGGATCGAACCTAGAACCGTCGTGATGACGGCAGTTCTACCCCCTGACTACGGAAGCGGTGGCCGCAACTAATCTGTCCGAATGTCTATTTAAATAAACATCCGTCCGCCACTCGTAAAGTGCTCAAACGTTTGTTTCTAAACAAACCGCGAGCTTCGCATTTTTTCAGTTAAATTAAGTAGCGAGTGAGATTATTTACGATAGTGCTCAACCCAAGAGGGGGGCTTTATGAAATATATATATATATGACAAATAGAGCGAAATACAGCAAGATAGAAAAAAGGAAGCAGCACCGTAGCAATGTTTTCCAAAAATCTTTTCGTTTAGTTTTTGTTGAAACAAATTTAGACACCAGGGTCGGTTTTTAACGTGGGGAAAAGGTACAAAAATAAAAAAAAATGTCTCAGTCGTGAAGGACTACTCCTCAACCGAATGGGAACAAGAAATGGAAGTGCTGCATCTGAAGAACTGATATGACACTTTGAGATATTAAATTCTTTATTCACAAGAAAAGACAATTACAATTGGGAAAATGAACAAAAAAACTTAGGCAGAAGGCCAACTCAGAAGAAAGTGGTGGACTTATGAGGTTGATTGGTCCGTCTCGACTCTGTTAGAAATTTAAAAAGATTTCTCTCTCGGCCAGCATCTCTTATCATAGTTACTATTTTAAATATGTGTGTTGGGTAGGGGAGGCTGGGGTCGTTCCTACTTAGACCCAAATGTTACAACTTTTCTTTTCTTTTAAATTAAAATACAAAAAAGATACAATAATAATAACAATTTCATTTGTCTTAAGGCGATGTAGGAAAAAAGGGAAACAAAAAAATATATATATAATAAATCTTGGCCTAAAGGCTAATGTAGCCGGACAAGTTTTTGCTGTAAATGATTCACAGTGGTTCATAGATGAGGAGTTCTGTTGTCACATCTGGGTATAAACTGCTAGAAAGGTCTTATCCTGCCTTGATAGAGTTCAAAATAGACTCCGTAGCCTTGTGGGGGATGTCCTTTTATCTCCCCTGCAACCTCTTTCTCACAGAAAGAGAGAGAGCTAGAGAGAGATTAGGAGAAAGACAGACTGAGAGATATATACATTGAGATAGATACATATATTAAGAAAGACAGAGGTAAAGAAAGAAAGAGATATAGGTGGATAGATGCTGATGCAATTCTCTATCTATATAAGAGCCAGGTACGTCCAAGGATGGAGTACTGTTGCCACATCTGGGCAGGAGCTGCTAGAAAGGACTTATTCTGCCTTGATAGAGTTCAAAAAAGAATTCGTAGCTTAATGGGGGATGTCTTTTTATCTTCCCTACAACATCTTTGTCACAGAAGAGATGTTGCGAGTTTGTCTCAGCTTTATCGTTATTTTCATGACAGGTTCTCGGTTGAGCTCCATTCTATGGTGCCCATCGCCAAACTTTCACAAGAAACACCCGTCTAGCAGAAAACACTATCGCTAGTTTCTCTCCACTCTTTATCTGTGCCTAGACCTAAACGTAGATTCCATGAGCAAAGCTACTACACGCCTATGGAATGGTCTTCCGTTTTTCTGCTTCAAGTCTAACGTAAACAAGTTTTTGATGAACCGTTCCATATAAGTTAACAAATTTACCGAATCTCCATTACTAACGGTTACTATATTGTCCAATTTCTACTGTATACTCTTTAACCCTTATCCTCGAGTAGCCTCTTGGCCTTGATAAATGATGATGCCTGTGTAAAAAAAGCACCTGCCATGAAAAAAACAATAGAATAGTGAGAGACAATGAACGTCTGCTCCGTGCGAAAGGAGGAGAAAAGGGTCTCGCACAGTAGATGTCTTAATCTTGTTTGTACTTTATCAATACAAGAAAGGATGTGCTAAGCAGCATCTTCTAAGATATAGCAACACTGACATATGTTAGGACATATTTGGCTTTATACAGATAGACGATTGCGTCAGCAGTGAGATACTTTCTAAAGCATTAAAAAGGCTCAATCATTTTCGAGAGGTTTCGCATAGGATTTGATATAAACCTCCTATTTGAAGTTTAGAGTGTTGGTCAATCTCAGAAGCTTATCAAAGCAGGGGCATTCCCCAAAACAGGTGTCATCCATTTGAGTTCGGACCTAATGGAGGATCACAGCATTGTTGATGAAAAGAAAGATGGTTGGGGTTCGATCGATGACACCTCCGACGTTCTTCAATATGAACAAATTACTGAAAGTGTTAATATTTATGTAAGCCATTTTGAAACACAGTAACTGTAGATAATTGATATATGTAGAAAAATGAACATTTAAAAAATAACTACAATACAAGAAATATTTATTTTTTTAAATATTCACGCGTAATATAAAAACGCAAACAAAGTTTTCTTTCATTTCTATTTTATTTTCTATTTTTTTTCAGCAACAACGTGCATGCGCACCTCCAAATATTTTCTAGACCCTTTAAAATTGTAAAGCCCGCGTATCTAAGGAGTCTAACGAACTTTAAAACCTACTGGCAAATGTACACGTACTCTCACACTAACAAAACAAACACAATAATATACACATGCATGTGCATCTCTATCTTATTCATTTCCACTGTCACCCAAAACACGTACAGTTACAACCGAAATGATCATATGTATTTAATTTCTCCGCACAGACAAAATAACGCGTTTCACGTAGAATTTAAAGCATTACAGACATTTTTATTTCTCATTTATTTTCTCATTAAGTGATATACTTTTTCTAGTACTCTCACTCTCTATTTAGGCAAAACATGATTGTAAATATAAGTATGACTATGATTAGTCGAATTAAATCTATCTATATATCTATAAAAGTGAACGTGTCTGTCTGTCTGTCTGTGTGTCTGTGTGTCTGTCTGTCTGTGTACATTTCCCTACGCAATAACTCTGTCAATTTTTCGTCTATAGACTCGAAATTTGAAATACCGGGTACTAAGATTTGGGAAAATCGATGTGACGGGTGTCAGCCAGAAATTTGGCTGTTAAGGGGTCAAATTTCAACGATTTGACATTTAAGAACTCTACCAAACTCCTCCGACAATTTTGGGTCTAGACACTTAAAATTTTAGATATAGGTTCCTTGAACCTGGATCTAACTTAATAAAGTGATTGTAGCCCGAAACTATAAATTTTAAGGGGTCATAATAGGGGTCAAAGTTTTAAAAAATTAACCATTTTTTTTGTTTTTTTTCTTTTTTTGCACAGCATACACCTCCAAACACCCGAGCAACGCCGGGCAGCCCTGCTAGTTAATTATGAAGAATATTATTTGAAATAAAGTTATATGTAAATTTATTAATCTTACATACATTAATATCAAACAAGATTTAGAATGTTAGAAAATTTTAATAATACTTAAGTCAAAAACTAATCAGCTATAAACCTCACCTGTCTGTTAAAATGTATCTGTGTATGTTTGTATGTATGTATGTATGTATGTATGTATGTGTGTATGTATGTATGTATGTACGAAAAGTTGTGACGTGTAGAATCTTGAGATGCTGGAAGCATGTAATAATTGATCTCAGCGACAATCTTCAGTGTCATGCCTACTTGAGCGTGTGAATTCACCGGTAGTACTAAAAAAAAAAAAGAGTCATTTTTGGGCTAATGGATTTTAGTTTCTGAGGGAGTGGCACTCGTCTGACAAGACGTTGCAATCATCATGTATATATATATGCACGTATGTTTTTATATCTTGCAAAACTTTCGACAGAAGCGATGGATCCTGAAGAGATTGGAATCATTTATAATCTCGACGTCTCGGACGACAATTATCGAAAGGTTAGCCAAAAACTTTAATTCTTTCACCCTAAATTCGACCGTTTTGTAGAAGGGGGGTCGATATTTTTCGCCCACATTTTCGCAAGTCATCGTCACCATTGGATTGACTTCGGTTTATTTAAACGCTTTCGACTTCCGGTTCCGGCATGGAGACATCGACTAAGACGTTGTCTTTTCTGCCTTCGCGTCACGGTTCGATAGTTATAAAACAAAACGATTAATTACAGTCGGTGGGGACACAAGAAAAAGAACCTCCTTTTACAAAGTTTGTTTCGTTATTCCTGTAATTAAAGATGCTTATATTTTGAAAATTGAAACGCCATATACAATTATTTACTTCTATGCTGGGTCCCTTCGTCGGGGTTGGGCATACGTTGGACAAGTCTACCTTTTTCTGTTTCGCCCCTTTTATTTTCATGGGCGTAATGTCCCCACCCTGGAGCACAACGCGTTGGATATCGAACTAAACTCTCTACATTTATCTCTAAACTATCATTTTTTCTCTTTGCTCACGTGACGAAAAATCAATCCATGTAGCATAAAAAATGTACAAATCACTCGATCTTTGCCGCATAATTTTGTTTATTTTAGTTATAAAAACTAACATTCCTTTTCGCCAAGTTACACTTTTATGTAATCGAAATAGTTCTACTACTAGTTCTACTAACTAAACACTGAACAGGCTACATGGCATTTTCCGGATAAATAATAATGCAGAAATGATGATCGTTACACGCTTGGAGGACAGACGCACCAAAAAATATCTCACATATCAAATCGTAATTATTAGATTCAATCAAGCGAAGTAAGTTTAATCGGATTATTTTTTTGAAACATGCATGCAAATGTGAAAATACTTGAAATAAACACAAACAACTTATTAAAAAAAAATGAACAGTAAACAACGACTAGAAACATATTATCTAATCCATTACGTAATAAAACCTTTGGAGTAAAAATCGAACATTTGTTTCGAAAATGAAACCAAGGGAAAATTATGAAAATCTTCCGCAGATTTTGTGTGGCATAGTTAAAAACTACTCACACTTTATTCTGGCACATTTAAGAACTGTTTGCATAAAACAAATGCTTTGCTTAAAATCTGTAAATACTCCGAGCTTTTGCCTCCAAGGCAATCTACGTAACGCTGCCTGAAAGAATACCTTTCAGGCAGGAAAACACATCGGAAGATTGCATATTGTTAATTGCTTGTAGGTTTTAATATAAACCTACAAGCATCGAGACATTCTATCAACCTATGAAGGCATTTTCATTGGTTCTTTATATCGATATTGATTAATTTGAAATAATATTTATGTTTATATATACATTAATATATATATATACATTAATATATATATATATATATATATATATATATATATATATATATATATATTAATGTATGAAATATATATATGGCGATTAACCTACACAGAATATTCCGCGTTTCATCCACGCAAGGATGCATCAGCCTAATGAGTCCTAGTGTGGATGAAACGTGGAATGAAACGTGGATGAAACTTTGTGTAGCTTAATCGACATATATATTTTATAATAACTTACTACCTAGCTCTACCTACGTATTGAGCAATGATGAAGTAAATACTTTACGCATAAATCTATACTTTCGTACTTTTCGTATACTTTTCGTATCTTTGTGATTAAATGAAGTATATATATATATATATATATATATATATATATATATATATATATATAATAAAAAGTAAAATATTTTATACCTACATAAACTATTATTTTATGCATAAAGTGTCATTAGTGTAGGATGACTATTCCAGCAGGTCTAGATACTAGAACCCATCCGGGTAGCTCCCTTTGACTCCATTTGACAAAGCATCGAGCTTCGGAACACCAAACAGCTACAACGATCTCTCTCTCTTACACAGACACACGCGTGCGCACACGCACACACTCACACACGCAAACACGCACCAATACATAATAATAAGGTTGATTCTTTGGAGCGCATAAAGAAAACAACAAGATAAAAATATATAGGAATGTATATTGGTTTATTCGTTCATTCAGTAAAGTTGATACATCAGCTAGGAATAGAGGATAAGTAAAACTCTTCATACCATGATATTTCGAAGCCTAATGCTTCTCACCAGAAGAGGAGATAGGGTGAAAAGTAACATATTAGGGATGCGACATCTAGCGATCGCTACATTAGAAGCGAAATAATTCTGCGTGAGAAGAGAATGGTAATATATTGAAACTGCTGGGAAAGAGAAATGAAAGGAGGAATATAGCTTCTATTAAAAAATGGAGATAGGTGTGTACCACGTGAGCCATGGTTGGTTTAATGTATGTGTGCTTATCCGCCTCTTCATTATCGGGAAAAATGGTGGAAAGTTGGTGTTTCTTTAATTACATGTGTTTATGACTTATAACTTAAATAGGGAACTTATTCAAAGTCCTTATATCTCTATATCTATAAAAGTAAAATTGTCTGTCTCTGTGTGCAGATGTCTCTGCACATTTTCATACCAAACTACCCTGTCAATTTTCAGTCTACAGACTCAAGTTAGACATAAGGGGTATTGAAGTTTGGAAAACTCTTTGTAATCAGTTTTCGCCCATAAATTTAGCTTCCAAGGGGTCAAAGTACAACGATTTGACCTTTGAAAACTCTACAAAACTAATTCGCCAATTTTGCGTCAAAACACTTGAAATTTTAGATGTAGGTTAATTAGACATGGATCAAACTTTTAATTTGATTTGAGCCCAAAACAATAAATGTTAAAATGTCAAAATTTTAATCAAAGTTTAAAAAAAGACCTCTGCGGTCTCTAGCAAATTACCCAGCCACATTTTGTTCTATATATTTGAAATTTGACATACAGTGTATTCAGACATAGTACAAGTTTTTAATTCATATTTTTGGCCGAAAATATCGCTGCATGGGGTCAAAGCTCAAAAGATTTGACTTTTGTTGTCCTGCCATCTATTAGGATTGTGGCCTCGGGATAGCCCATCGAGAGTGAGTGCAGGGTCCTTTTCCATGCGCGATATGCCACTACAAATAACCCGATATTATACAACTATTATACAAGCGCTACCAGAGAGTTAGGGAACCTGTACTACCAGTCGGGAACAGCAGTCAGAAACTGTCTATCCGGTACCCTGAACCTACCAGACAATGGTCAACCCAATCTACTTGTACTGGCATTATAGCATTCAAGCACACACTAGTGCCCAGTTTAGGGGATGGGATGTGTCGAGAGTTGGGAAAACGGCGTTCATTGCCCTAGTCAGGAAAAATAGATCGACCACTGAAGGTCTGTCGACTCCCTGTGATTCGACCTTTACGTCTAGCTAATAGGCAAAGAAGGATTATGGAAGCCTACTTACTCCTTAAGCAGTTTAGGTTTGCAGACCGGTAATTTGTTTGATTCACCAGCTTTAGGAAGGTTGTCATCCAAGACTGGAGGGGCCATTCCTCCCCTTAGGTTTAGCTTCAGAGTTTTCCTTCTCCTAGACGGATGACCTAGGAAGATCTACGGGTCCATCAGCACCGAGAGGATTTTCCTCGCGCCTGGGTCCTAATCTAGGGATTTCTGCCGCCCCGCGTTCGTGGTTAATGTTAACGGGTTAGTTTAGTAGGGTTATATAATTATTCTCCTCAAAGTGATTACAGAGCATTGCTATTTCATTGTTTGTTACTGGAGGAGGGGCTGAGTAAGAGTTCATGCAGTGGAAGCAGCTATATTTGCAAACAGGTCTGTTGGAATGAGTTAACATGATTTGTTTTTTCCTTTAGGTTAAAAAAAGGTTTCCTTTCCTTATTTGTATGTTGGCTTAGGAATAGGGTAATGCGTTGCAGAATGGTATGGTATTACGAATTAACTAGAAAAAATTGTACAAGCTCTGCATATTTTAGATAGCAGGAGGATTAAGTTGTATATTCAATAGATACAAGTAACGCCATTTTTATATGAAGTACATTACAGTACAGGTATAATTGGGAGTAAATTATATGCTATGTCGTATACAGTATGTATAGTACAATAAATAGATATATGGGCATATTTCCAGTAGATGCGAATATATGGAGATTGTAGGTATTATGAAGATATCATCAGCTTTCGTTTAAAAATCAGGAAGTTGTATTTTGCATTATAGAGTATCGGTTCAGTTTTTGTATTTAACATTGCTTAGCTAAGGAAGGGATGTAATATAGATATCTGTAAATCTAAGTACAGACTGTTGTTAGTGAGTATACACCTGGATAAGAATAAACTAATGCATGCCTAAGGGGTAGAAATGTACAGATGTTTAGTGATCATAACTTCCAATCAGTCAGTATGCGAAAGTTAAGGGCTGAAAGTTAAAGACCCGCATCTAAGTCGGGTGTATGGTATGAGTGTTAGTGGCAGCTTGGGGAGTAGAGCAGATTATTAGTTTGTAGGAGAGGATTAAATTTACAGAATATAGCTAGGATTAATTATAAGAGTTTTGAGTGCCAAGTAACGTTTAGTTTGAGAAGAGAAACAAAAAAGTTCTTGTTTTTTAACTTAACATGCAAATCAGACATACGCAGTCGTCTTGGAAGCAAAGTACATATTGGATATACGTAGCAATCTAGCAAGGATGCTTGTACCGTAATGAGAAAAACTATTAGTATATAGCACATCGGGATTAATTAAATGCAGTCAGTTTCTTCAAGCTCAAAGCATTGTGTATCTATTCAGTAATAGTCCTAGCAACGTAGCTAATGTCACTGTGTATTTTAGTTTCGAATATAATTAAAAGTAAGACTAATTTTATTAGATGGTTGGATTGGCTAGCAAGGAAGCAAGCATTTTCAATACAAGCAAGCTTATAGTAATAGTATATATTAGGTATATTACCTAAATAAAGTCCTAACTTCATATACTGTAATAGAGAAAATAATTCCCGACATTTTTTGTTTTTTATCGCTAGTTTACTTGAATGTAGCATAAGTGAGCAGTGTTTTGCCTGTTCGAATAGTAGTCGCGGATGGGGGTGACGAATCCCATCTTAAAAGTTTTGCAAGACAGGAAAAGTAGAGAAAATAAATAAATATACATAAATAAAACAAGAAAAACAAATTTAAACAAGGCAACATGAAATACATTCAGGAGTTAAGAGGAATTTTAAAATTAATACTTTACGTCTGTTTGACACAATGGTTCGGCGTCCGTTTATTTTATTGGGGGGGGGCGACTAGCATAGTGCGAAGTCTTTATAGAGCGTGAGAAGATTTCTATTTCCGGATAACTTGTGCACGCGTGCCTATCTATTTATAGAATAAAATTCGTTACGTTCAGATGTGTAAAAATGTTAATTTAATTTAATTAATTTATTTTTTTGTAAATAAAGTCCTAACTTCATCTACTGTAATAGAGAATAATTCCCGGCATTTTTGTTTTTATCTCTAGTTTCATTGAATATAGAATGAATGAGCAGTGTTTTGCCTGTTCGATATGTAGTCAAGGAGGGGACTGACGAATCTCATCTTAAATGTTTTGCAAGACAGGACAAGTAGATAAATAAATAAATATACATAAATAAAAGAAGAAAAACAGGTTTAAACAAGACAATATGAAATACATTTGTTAAGAGTTAAGATGAATTTTAAAATTAATACTAAATGTCTGTTTGACACAATGGTTCGGCGTCTGTCTTATTTTTTTTTCTTTGGCCGACTAGCATATTGCCGTGTCTTTCTAGAGCGGAAGAAGATTTTAAGGACACCAATAGTCCACTACTTAAAGTAAGTTTTAACTGCCTCCCTCAGAAGTGAATTTTTAAAGTGCGATATAAAATATATTTGAGGCCCCCATAGCGTAATTAAAGGAACTAAATAAAAGTAGTGCGTATCCATAGAACATCCAAGGATGGAATACTGTTGCCATATCTGGGGAGGAGCTGCTAAAAACAGCCTATCCTGCCTTGACAGAGTACAAGATAGACCGTGGCTTAGTGGAGATGCCCTTTTCTCTACCCTGCAACCTCTCTCCCACAGAAGAGACGGTGCGAGCCTATCCTTGTTTTATCGTTATTTCTATGGCAGGTGTTTGTCTGAACTCCAATCTTTGGTCCCCCCTCGCCAATCTTCACGAAACACACCCGTTTAGCTGAATCCACTGTGAAAAATTTCCCCCACTCTTTATCTGTGCCTAAATCAAAACGTAGATTCCATGAACAAAGCTTCTTTCTTATAACTGCACGCCTGTGTAACTCTGTTCCGTCTGCCTGCTTCCCACCTGACTACAACTTGGATTTCTTCAAGTCCAACGTTAACAAATTCCTAATGAACCGCCCCCTTAAGTAACCACTTTATCAAATCTCCACACTAACGTACTGTACTTGCAATAACCCCTATCCCTGAGTGGCTTCCTGGCCTTGATAAGTGGTGACCACCGTGTAAAAAAAGTAAATCTAAAACCCAATTTCCACACCTAATTGGAATATAAAAATATATGTGTCTTACTCTCTCCCATTATCTTTCTCCACCTGTATTCCTCATTATATTGCCACTATCTCCCCACCTCATATGTAAGGTCTTTAAGAATATCTTTAATTTCCAAACAAAAAAAATTATAAGTTTCTTCAAATGGAAAATATTATGATTCTCTAATAAAAATAATTGTTTGGGATGAAAAAAAAAGAACAGGTTTTATATAGGTTTTATTAACAAATATTCAGTGCATACTGAGAAAAATCGGATTGAATAAAAATCTCTGTTTGTAAAGTACGTACTGATTCCTGAGATCAATTGAACAATTCAAAGGAAATACTCCCGAGTTCGACAAGCTACACCTGAATGGAGTCGGCGGTTACATCGACCGAAACGTTATTAAAATAACATTGAAGACTAGAGCAGTAGTCCGCGGAATCCAAATAATATGAATGAGCAATCTTCTACCTCGAAAAATTCGAAACAAGACTTCTTGATTTTTTTTTTTTTTTTTTTTTTTTCGTGGGATCTTTTCTTTCGGTTTCTTTTTTCTTTTCTTTTTCTTTCTTTTAATTGATTCGTTCTATTGTTTTACATGTGTATCAATTTTTTGTCCATTCTCTTACGTGTTATTCTTTCTCTTTTCTTTCTCTTTTTCATTTATATTATTTCTTGTTTTCACTCTCTTTTTCCTTTCTTTTCTTAAACCACAATGACTATCACAGCAAATTGATCAATGCCTCCTCCTGACTACCGGGTGAAATCGATGGTACCGTGCATTCAACCTTCGATTCGAAGCATGTGCGCGCAAACGCACGCACACACATACACATGCACCCGAACAAACACACAAGCACAAGCATACACGCACACACAAAGAAACATCGACACAGACATGACCGGGTATTTCTTTCTTGTCTGCAGCGGGACTTATATGTTTCTGCGCGTGCGCGATCGTTTGTGTGTGTGCGCTTGAACAGGATCGGTTGTTCGTTTCTGAAAGAAAAGAACATGCGTCGAGAAGAATTTAGTTCAATTGAACAAGGCAGATTCGATTTCTTCCGAATGTTTTTAATAAGAAAATAATGAGTGTGCATGTTCGATTTTATCCATTGTATTTTTAAATCAACACAATATATATATATATATATATATATATATATATATATATATATATATATTCTTATAAAGCATTTATTGATAAGTACGACGCTCAAAAATACACGATATATATTTGAATACAATAAAATACGCATCAAGTGCGCTTGAAAGCCAAAGCACAACGCAATATTAGGAAAATAAGCAAATATTTTACTTGTTTGAAATTTATAATTAAAATATATTTCGGAGGAAAACCCCATCCTCAGTATGCTGTTTCGTTTTCTTTTTTTTTCTTTTCTTTTCTTCTTTCTTGCCATGTTGTAAAGTTAGAGAAAGAGAAAATTGTTTGTAAAGAGCCGCGCGTTGTATCTCAGCGGTTATATTTTTAAATGTTGGAACAATTCGTAAGCAACGCGAGGATAACGATATATATTTATTCATCTATATCTATACTATTAATATAATTCTAAATATTTATTTATTTATTCATGTGCGTGTGCATATATACCAATAAAGTTTTCGAACAGATGCACCGAATTGAATTTTTTTTTTCTCTTAAATGCGTGAGTCCCTAGATTGTCCTTATCTGTATATGGTTCGTAACGAACAACCCCAAGTCACACACAAAGCCCGAATAAAGGTTTTTGGGTCGTTTCCTGACTTTGTCGAAAAAGTTACCTGCCCATGTCAACGGAATTATGCAGTCTGTATAGAGTCGCAGTAACATCTTTCGGCATACGGACCGGGACTTTTGGAGCAATGGATAACGTGTCTAACTACCAATCTGAAGATTCCAGGTTCGAATCCTGGCAATTTCGTAATAATTTTAACCATCATTTTATTCACCGTTTATTTATTGTCCTAACCCTTGGGTATTTTTTTTTCAGTAATTTTATTTTGTGCATATGGTATTTTCCCACACTCTGAGTTCACAAAGTAAGCGTTGATGGTAAGACGATGTTGAGGGTACTTGATGTTGAGTGTACTTGATTTTGTGTTTGACTCGGTATTGTGTGCAGCCGCTTGTTTATAATACAATTAATAATTATTCTTTCATACCATATGCAATAATCAACGTAGGAGGTGAACATTTTTCGTTAAATAGCTGGAGCAATTCCTCTTTGTTTTCTTGTGATCCGTCTTTTCCATTAGGCTGGCCAATGTTTGAACGTTCTGTTCGATGGTAAAAAGAAATTCGAACATTCTAAAATCCCATGCGTCGTCCTCGGGCGCGTGATGGATTAAAAAAAATGCGTTTAGTTTATCTATTGGAAAAGTAATTACACTCTTTTAAAAGCATTTAAGCGTAACCTCTCTTCCTTCATATTAAGTCGAATTGATTGTTTTTTATGCATATAAGTAGGATCTCTATGTTGGAGAGGCGCATATTATAATGTGAAATAGTGAAATGGTGGTATTCTTTATAACGGCCTTTCTCTGCATAAGGGAAATTACACCGGTTCTCACTATATATATATATATATATATATATATATATATATATATATATATATATATATATATAGTGCCAGTAATGTCTACACCAGTAAGAAGGTTAGAAGGAGCGACAGTACTCCACTGCCTAGCTGAGCGATAGTCAGTTATACCCGTATTCCTATCTTTGTACCTGTGATGTTAATACACTTCGTTTGATAAACCAACGTTTGTGAAAGGTCTCCCGCTCAGGTCAGCAATTGGTCTCTCCACTCTTCGAAACTGTTGGTCTTGACCGTCTGTCTTCCGAAAGGTTTTCGCATAGTTCTCAGCGTCTCAGCTCCGTGTTGCTTCTGTTAAAAAGCAAATAGCTTGGCATGCACGCCATAAAAAGAAGACAGACTCGGGATTTCTAACTACATAAAAGTTGCAAGTTTTTACATATATACATCGTTCAGTTTGAGTACACCAGAAAACATCAAGATGCTCCCAAAATCTTATTCTTCGTTCTCACGATAGCGGTCAGGAAGGATGGAGGGTGGATGTGATCCTCCGGGAGCGTGTGTTTCTCTCGAGATTTCCATTCAATCTGTCTATTTCGGCCCAGTTATTCGTTTTTATCATAAGGTGACGGGGTGGGTCTGGCGATCTGCTAAACCAATCAGGGTCCAACACGCTTTCTGGGGAATTCCCGGATCCATTTTGCGTGTGCTCATTTCAGAAATTCGTCCGGAGATTTGTAAATCTGGGACCAAAAATGAGATCTCTTTCACAAGACCCCAATTTCTCTACTCAGAAATCCAAAACGTCTGAGCCGGTGTTCCTCAGTCAACACAATGTCATTCCTCCTTATTCTCACATTTGCTGTAATTGTTTTAAACAATAAAAACATCTGTCTGGTTTTACTAAACTCAATAAACTCTCCCTTTTATTGATAGGTCACCTGCCGCTGTCCGGGATTCGATCAACGTTTAACGGACAAACTCAGCATATTTACCCGGCCCCATTTAGGGTTTTAGGGGATTTTACCCTCCCCAATGATGAACAGTATACATCCGCAAGACAGTCATGTCCTACTCGACATGATTTTCTTCTTTTACTATTATTTTACAAAACAACAAATATATATCTTAATTCATTTTTAGGAATGTCGTGTGAAAATGGATGTGGGTATATGGAGCTGTTACTGAAAGACATTTGATATGTAAGTCGGTTAAAAAACACTGTTTCTAATGATACTGATGTATGAATTGCTTTGGAGACACATTTGCCGAGAGAGACCACGGCTCTTCAGAGGGACTAGGCAAGCATGTTCCCAAAGCCAGGATGAAATCTTGATCATTGAGATGACAGTCAGTAGTTTAAACGCCATGCGCTATCACTCGTTCACTGCTGAATGTCAGAGAAATCTCGCTGTAATCTAAATGTACACATTGTTAATTACCGAAAAGCTCGAACATTTTTACAAATGAGCAATTTCTTAGTAGCTTGTATCAATTTATGATTCCTTATGTGAGCTCCATGGGAGAAAACGAGCATATAGTGATCAATAGAAAGAATGTGTTGCTATATCACATCTGTCGCGGCTAGATCGAAACTAATCTTAATTTACTAAATACTAACTACCTAACTTATATATGTACATATATATATATGCATATGCATATATATACATATATACATATATACATATATACATATATACATACATATATACACATATATATATATGTATATATACATATATATATATACATGTATACATATATATATATAGATGTATACATATATATATATATATATATATCTACATATTTGGTGATTGTTACTTCTTGACAGAAGAAGACCATCTTTCCCTTGCTTTTTTTATTACTAATTCATTTTCATGTATTTTTGAAATCTCTTTTTTTTTAATTATATACACTTACACACGCTTACATATATACATGTGGAGATGTGATCAAGATGCATCAATTCCTATTTCTGTGGGAACGAAGGTGGCTCTTCAGACCAGCCCCGCTCTTACACAGTCTGTTACTAAGGTCACACTTAAGCTGAGATTGATGGAGGCCAACTGGTGTTGCTCTACTGTGGACGCTCATATGACGCTTCAGGCCTCCATATATACACATATATATATATACGTATATACATATATATACGTATATATATATATATATATATATATATATATATATATATATATATAGTAATTTATAAAATATATATGGCGATTAAGCTACACTGAATATTCTGCGTTTCATCATAAGCCTGACGAATCCTATAGTTGGATGAAACGCAGAATATTCAGTGTAGCTTAATCGCCATATATATTTCATAAATTACTAACTAGCTCTACCTACGTATTGAGCACTTTTGAAGTAAATACTTAAAGTTTACGCATAAATCTATACTTTCGTATAGTAAATTTATGTGAATAAATGAAATAGTTATATATATATATATATATATATATATATATATATATATATATATATATATATATGAGATCAGTTACAGACTAGAGATCAAGTGAAGTATCCTGTCAGATATTACACTGAGGTAACACTTTCAGGATTACCCCAGCCAAAAAGGTAAAGCTCAATATGTAAATATAGAGAAATATATAAGTTTAATGTTTAAAGGTTCAAAGTTAATTCTGTAGATAAAAGTATATACAAATATATTTAAGTTAAGAATTTATTGTTTGAAACAAAGAATATGTGGAGAAAAATTATATATATATATTTCTTTAATCCATGGATTACAATAATAGCTCATATCATCAGAGGAAATTAAATGCAATTTGCAAAATGTTCAATCTTGAATATATATATATATATATATATATATATATATATATATATATATATATATATATATATAGTGTTGTAATGGAATAATTCCAGGAGGAAATCCGGGTATGAGAGCTCAATGTGGTAAACAGAGCAATAACATAAAAATAAAACACGGAAATTACATAATTAATACATAAATTATATTATATATATATGTATATATATATATATATATATATATATTTATATATATATATGTGAAGATTCCCGAAAAGATGAAACCCTAGTGTCTGTAGGTATTTAATTATCATAGTAAAAAAATAATAATTATGGCAGCCCCTTTAAGAAATTCGTTTCTTATCGTTGATCACTTGCAGTTGAATTAAAGTCGGTCAATTTAGCTCTTATGCATAGATCATCGTATAACGGTTACATCACTGTCTGACTGACGTAAATTAACAGTTAAAATTAAAATGTTTTAATTCAACGTTATTTCACGCGGTTAATTGTAGCCGAATTGATACGGTCTTCGCTAATTGAGCCAGGGATGCCTCGCGTTGCGGGTTTCGAATCGTTCAACTGCTGTTAATTGTGATACCTTCCACTGAAGATTCCTGAAAGGATGAAACACAAGTGTCTGTAGGTATTTAATTATTATAGTAAATAAAAAAATAATTATATATATATGTATATATATATATATATATATATGTATAATATATATACATATCTATATACATGTATATTTATACATACATGTATATATATACAAATATATATATAAGTATGTATAATATATATATATGCATACATGTATCTATATACATGTATATATATATATGCATACATGCATATATATGTATATATGTATACATATATATATATATATATATAATAATTTAATAAATTGTTAATAAAATCCAATTTTTTAATCATAAAGCCTACTGACTAATTTAATTCCTCGTTCAACAAAGGTAAATCAAGGAATAATTACGATTATAATTATAATATATATATATATTCATTAAATTGAACAATGGGGGGGACATAAAAAAGCGAGGGGAAAACATTACGTCAAGAAGGACTGGAATATAAACCACATTGACTCCTAACAAATGTTCTATTTACTTGGAAACAGAAGGTCTAAAGGACAATATGTAAGTCTTTTCCAGGATTTTCAGATGATATAGTGAGTGTGACTTGGAAGCAAATACCCAGCTATTTCTCAGAGGGTTGAACCGGAGGTCAGCTGGGCTTTAGTCGTGTAAGTGCCTGCTCATTGGCTGATTAGGAAGGGTGCGGTGGAAACTAGAAAGCTGATTGGTTTACTAAAACCTTAATAGAATGTGCGTGTATAAAAACATGAGACAACCACAACTCTTCGCATAAGCCTGATGAATCCTAGCGTGGATGAAACGAGCAATATTCTGTGTAGCTTAATTGCCATATATATTCTATAACTTACTATATATATATATATATATGTATATATATGTATATATACATATCTATACATATATATATATATATATATATATATATATATATATATATATATATATATATACAAGCATGAAAAGCAATATGATTCAAATATCGCGTAGAAAAGTGAAAGGAGTAGTTGGTAAAACTGGGCAAAAAGACAAAATATTCTAGTAAAAAATATAATACAGACAAATATAAGACACCCAAAAAACAAAAGCTAAATGGAGGCCATCTAGAACATATGCTATAGAACGGAGAAAAAAAAGGCCAAATACTCTAGTGTTTCGATGTGATGTTTTGAATATTATAAACTAGCTATAACCAAAGTTTCATTTCATTCAGACAAAACAATAAGAAACGAGGCCTTATTAGAGTGGGGCCCGTTTATTTTGGGTCACCCTGTATTATTCAAACAGTCTGATGGATAAAAATTTGCGTGACGAATCTATGCTGAAATAAACTGTATGATAGGGTAGTCCAATCACTGTGACGTCCGTCAAATAAATAAACAATAGACTTATTAACGTCGGAGGAAAGACTCTTTTCGGGTTTATGATACAATAGTCGTAATAGAAAAAATAACATGAGGATAGGATGTAAAAAATACTATTATTTGTTTTGCAAACATGTCACTAATACAGGGTGACCCCCCCCCCAAAAAAAAAAGCTAAATGGAGGCCATCTAGAACATATGCTGTAGAACGGAGGGGAAAAAAGGCCAAATACCCTAGTGTTTTGATGTGATTTTTTGAATATAATAAACTAGTTATGAGCAAAGTCTCATTTCATTCAGACAAAACACTAAGAAACGAGGCCTAATTAGAGTTGGGGATTCGTAATAGGTTATAATACATATTTGTTGAGGATTCTTAATAGGTTATATACATAATTATTGTGGTTATAATAAATATTTGTTGTGGATTCCGAATAGGTTACAATACATATATGTTTTGGTTTTTTATTAGGTTATAATACATATATGTTGTGGTCTCTTAATATGTTATAATACATATTTTGTGGATTCTTTGGTATTACTGAATTCCAGGACAATTCCTCGTGTCTCGTTGAGTATCCAGTTTCGTGTTGTAACTTACGGTAACATCACTTAGAGAAGGTACACCATTCTTTGTAAAAGCCAATGTTGGATAGTCATACTGTAGAACATTTCATTTGAGTCGCGAATAATATGTAATTTCGAATACTAGTCAGTATTTACCTGTAAGTAAGGAAAAGTTCATCCATAACATTTTTCTTCATGTATAAGGACATTAGAAACTAGTAGGCATGCAAGCTTCCTTTGTAGCCATTCGCAACATCATGTTGCATTGTGTTCAGAAAATAGTACATTCCTTAAGAGTATTCAAGGCATTTTATACAGAGTTTGTCATTCTTTTCCCTAGAAGTAAACCCTGTGCAAACATGCAAAGTCACATAGTATTCGCAGCCAAAACAAGATCGCCTTTCTATGGCTAACCCACATTAACTTTTACGAGGAATGGTGCACCTTCTCCAAGTGATATTGCCCCACGCAATAACACGAAACTGGATACTCCATCAGACTAGATAAATTCTTGTCCTCGAATCCGGTAAAACTATGAGACCAAAACAAAAATATACTGCAGCATATGAAAATGGTTATTTAGGGAGAGAAAACTATGTTCTCAATTTCTTTACTATGTTTAAGAGGTAAAGAACTGTAACAGAGCATTCGAATATCTATGTATCTCATATAGAGTTCAAGTGTTAGCCTCAGGTTGAGAGAGCTTGATTTCTGAAAACTTAGAGTGAAGTAGAATACCACAAAAAAGGCATTATTGCATACACTTTCCAACTTTTCCCAGTTATACGGATTAACTTAAAAAATTAAATTAATATTGGAAAAGTTTAATTCCTGTAAATTTCTAAATGGTGTACTTATCAATTCCTTAATATCGCGGACTAATCTTTGCCACATAAACATATAAGTCGGGTCCGTGTCGAATAATGTCGTTTCACAAATTAAGACTTCAGAGTAATAGCTGCATCATAGTGTCTATTATAACACAACATGTAATGCTACTTTAAAATCTATTCGTTGTTTTTCTTTCTTCGCATGATAATACATGTCTTCATTTCATCTTTGATATGTCGCAACCGTATCAGATTTTTCAATATATCCAAAACTTTCCAATGTTCTCCTTGCTTTATTTTTAAGGGTCGCTATATTACACCTTCCATAGTTTTTCCGTACTTATATATAAAGTTTAGGTTTAGCGATATTGCGAATCGTTTTCTGCTGAAGTTCTACCTGTATGCACAAGCCCAGCTGATGGAAAAGCATCAGCCCAATATCGTTGTTCAACGTCTACGTGGCACAAAATCAAACAGTACAGCTGAATGCGTCATACGATGGAGCCTCACATCGGGAGACGTGACATTAAGAGAACTCTCTCGTGCTTTGACTGAATACTATACCGTCTTAACAATCTAGTGGGTGACGTCCTCTATTCCTCCCCATTCTTCTCTCTCACAGAAGAAAAGTTGCTTGTCTTTTCACTAATATGGGCTTATTCTTAATGTAGACATACGCGTGATCTTCAATCTATGTTTCTATCTCTGTGAACCATTTACAACAGGCACTGTTTGCAAAGATTATTTCTCAGAACTGCTCGTCAGTGGTACATAGTTCCGTGAGACTACAATATTGTTGGCTTTCTGCTCAATGTGAACAAATTTCTCTTGAGATTCTTTCTTAAATAATTAATTATAAGAAGTTTATTTATTATCAATCATCCCATCTATTGCTGTCGAACTGTTAAAGTCAATTAACACTTATCTTCGAGTGTCATTTGGGTCTTAATCAGCAGTGACTTGTCTGTGAAAAAGTACAACAACTATCATTCAGAAATTCACTGATATACATTTTTAATTTATTTATATAATACTAGCATTTCAGCCCGACGTTGCCCGGTTGTTTGGAGGTGTATGTTGTCCAAAAAAATAAAAAATAAATAAGGCGGTATTTTTTTTAATTTTACCCCTATTATGACCCCTTAACATTTATTATTTTGGGCTCATATCAAGTTATTAAGTTAGCTCCATGTCCAAGAGACCTATATCTCAGATTTCAAGTGTTTAGACTTAAAATTGTCGGAGGAGTTTGGTAGAATTCTCAAAGGTTAAATCGTTAAACTTTTACCTCTTAACACCATAATTTCTTGCCGAAAACCGATCACAAAGATTTTCCCAAATCACAGTACCCTGTATATCAAATTTCGAGCCGGTAGACTTAAAATTGACAGAGTTATTGCGTAGGGAAATCTACGCAGACACACACACAGACACGTTCACTTTTATAGATATATAGATTCGGCTTGTTGCTTATTTACTCTGTGATCTACGCTTCCAAATACGCCAAATACAATTTGAAAAATGCCAAATTATTTCTAAGCAGAACCAATTCGCAAAATCTGATTTCAAAAAGATTAATCTGGCAATACTATACAAGAAAACGTTAACGTAACGTTTCGCTGACTACTTTTACCGGTGAAATACCGCTGTACATCGAAATTATTTCGTGTTCCTTTCTCACCACATTACAACAATGAGTCTAATATGTATAACTTGAGTGAGATTGGAAATGCATAAAACTTTGTAAATGGGTGCCTCACGAATTAAACTTTTGCGTGACAAGAACGACCCGTTTCTCGATCGGGTTGTGACTTGCACGAAAAGTGTGTTCTTAACGACAATCGCTCAGTGGTTAGCTCCACCATACTTTTTGAAGCCACGGTTGGACTAAAAGAAGGAAAGGCTGATGTTTGGTTGTCTGCGACCGGTCTCATCCATTACAGCTCTTTTTAATGCAGGCGAAACAATTACGGTGGAGAAGTACTATAAATGGGTGAAATGCATCAGAACTTGGACAACACTTAGCATTAGGTCATAACAATGTCCCAATTCTCTTCCACGACAATGCCCGATCGCACGTTGATAAACCAATCCTGCAGAAATTGAACCAATTGAGCTACGAAACTCCGCCTCATCCCCCATACTCTCCAGACCTCTCCCCTACCGACTATTACCATTTCAAGCATCTTGATAAGTTTCTTCGTGAGAAATGTATCAAAAACCTTAGATATATCAAAAACGCCTTTAGCGACTTCATCACCAACACGCAAGATGTTTACGTCCCTAGCATAAATACACTTGTTATGCGTTTGCGAAAGTGTGTTGATTCTGACGGTTCTTATTTTGGTCAATAATATTTTGGTTGAATCGATATGTGTCCATCTAAATTTTTAAGTTAATAACCGCAAAAACATTCTTGCCAACATGATATGTTACGTTATGAATTCTAAATTTAATAGAAGTAGTTTGGTTGTTATATTTTACGACATATCAAGCATTTATCATATTATTTGATTTCAAATCCAGTCATTTTGGAAGAGGCTTTTAACTTTTCCAGTTCTAGATATCTTCAAATATTTATTCGTAGTGTTTGGTTTAGTTGTTTTTTAAAAGAAAAATTGTTTTTTGTTTTTTTTTTACTTTGTATAACAGGAGTGAGTTTTGCAAAAAAAAAAAAAAAAAGAAAAAAAAGGAAAATGACATAAATGCTTTATGAATTTACGTCAGAAAGCCCAGTACCTTCAGACGGCCTGGTCCAATATCAGCAGATGGACTGAAATAGAATAATACTTCTAGTAGCTTTGACCAAACGGGTCACTGGCACGTTTTGTATTAGTACAAACATTTGGGCACAATCTGGAATTACGATTGTACAGATAATGCATGCTTGTACGAGCCGTTTATGAGAGTCGATTGCTTGAGATCGGCTAATTGAAAACATAGATTGTTTCAGAGATTAGGATTTATTTGTATTTATTTTATATTTGTTGATGATATTAATTGATGGTCACAACAGATAATTACTTCGGCTGTTGAAAACCGTGCATGCTTAAGACTGATGCAGGTTGAAGTAAATGTATTCTGATTTTATCAGCCGTCCGACCTCGGGGTGTATTCGAGATCGTATTACAGGATTACCGGACGTGGAATTGGCTTACACTAAGTTTGTTGTGTATATCAACAGGGAATAAATGTAATTTTGATGCACTTAAGATTAAAAAAAAAACACAGTCGTCAATAATTCCATATCTTGTGCACACGTAACCAATGGGAAATCCAGAAAAATAAATATGTTTTATACATTATTTTAAATGAAATTTGCTCAATAACAACCAATAAATGTAAGTTGATACAATATTATTTTTCAGAATCAATGCGAAAAATTTCAGAAATTTTCTCGCGTGATCTCCTTTAACGATGGTCTCGGGTGTGGTTTGTTATTATTAAACTAAGTTTGTTCGATACAGCACAATCACCTTGACACATCGGTTCCGCCAGATCATCGAAGTAAAGCAACGTTGAGGCTGGGCTGTACTAGGGATTCCAGGAACTTTGTTTTTTTTCGCTCATCTAGGCAATGTTTCTATTGTTTCTATTCAGTTCTGAACTTCTTCCGGCCACTGGACCCAAGGCGTGCTATAATGCAACGGTGCTTTATATATATATATATATATATATATATATATATATATATATATATATATATATATATACATATATATATACAGGGTGGCCGAAAGTCCCAGGACACTATACATGTATTTTTAATAAAACAAAGTATTTTTTAATGAAACACACAGAAAACATATATATTCAACAAAAAAAAAAAGAGAACTTTATTAGAAACAAAGCAGAAAACAACTAGAGTAATTTAGTGGTCTAGGGGACCAGTATGTTGGCCCTCGTTGTTCTTGCAACATTTTCCATTCGCCTCCAGGTTCTTTGTGTCATTTTTTTAAGAGAATTCCTTGATACGCTAGCAAAAGCTGCAATAATCGCATGCTTTAGCTGATCAATGGTTTCGTATCTAATACTAGAAACTTGACCTTTAATTAAACCCCATAATGAGTTGTCTGGAGTGGTCAAGTCGAGGCTTCGTGGTGGCCAAGCAAAAGAATTTGATCCGCGCCCAATCCATCGATCAGGAAACTCTGCATTTAGCAGCGCTCTCACAGGAAGTGCATAATGTGCGGGTGCACCATCTTGCTGTAGCCATACACGATCCTTAATCCCAAGTTATATTAACTTGGGAATGAACCAGTTTCTAATCATGTTGGCATATGATTCCTGGTTGACATTGCCATCAAAGAAATAAGGACCAATCAAATGTTCAGATGTTAATGCAGCCCAAATCATGACATGTGGAAGATTATTTTCAACTTCTTCTTTGTAAAAGGGGTTTTCTTTAGCCCAGAAATATATGTTTCGACTTTTAGAACTTTTATAAATGGCGCATTCATCGCTGAATATTATCTTTCTGTGATTTCTTGGACCATCAGGAAAGCGTTTTAAAAATTTCTCACAGAATTCTTTTCTTCGATCCATATCTTCATCTGACAACTGATTTACCGACATGACTTTGACATCCAAGTTCTTTTTCATATGATCCATTATGGTAGCCCTTGGTATTCCAAATTCAGCAGAACGTTTTCTGGTGGATTTCTTGGGAGACTGTTGCAGTGATTCTTGAACACCAGCACACGTTTCCTTTCGTGTTTCAGGCCTGCCACTTCTTGCCTTATCCAGAACGCTACCTGTTTCAAAAACTTTCTTCTCCCACAGATACAGATTACTTCTTGATGGCGCGGGCTTTCCAAATCTTTCTGTGAAAGCACTTCGAACATCTTCCATAGTCATGTCATTCCTGATGCGGTCGTGAACCCAAACAGCAGCAATTAAGCGCTCCTCAACAGTAAATACACTGATGTCAGTCATAACCTGAAAAATAAATGAAATAAATTGTTTTAACAACATTAGAATATTAAAATCAATCATATTTAACAGCATTAAAATATTAAATAGTCCTGGTACTTTTCGGCCACCCTGTATATATATATATATATATATATATATATATATATATATATATATAAAATATATTTTAGTCATCGACATACAGATCTGTTTCGTTGTTTCACAACTCATCAGTGTCGCTAGACTAACACCTATCCCAAGCCGAGGATCGAACCTAGAACCGTCGTGATGACAGTCGGCAGTTCTACCCCCTGACTACGGAAGCGGTGGCCGCAAATTAATCTGTCCGAATGTCTATTTAAATAAACATCCATCCGCCGCTCGTAGAGGGCTCAAACGTTTGTTTGTAAACAAACCGCGAGCTTCGCATTTTTTCAGCTAAATTAAGTGGCGAGTATATATATATATATATATATATATATATATATATATATATATATATATATATAATGAAACACTAGTGTATGTAGGTATAGGGTCCTAGATATGACCTTAAACTATATCTGATAGTGAGGCCCCAACTTGCGGGCTTTGGAAAGTGTGGAGCCACCCATTAATTGCCATTACTATAAGGTCCACTCTAACCCGGAGTGGTTATACCTGTTAGGGTCCAAACAATGGGTTAAATAGAAATCGACTTGAAAAAAATATACATTCTATAAAAAATTGTTCTTCAAAATCACTGGATTCGACATTAATTAACCCTAAAAGGGTTGATATGTCGGAAAATAAAAACACACAAACAACTGTAGGTAATGTAAAATAATTATCTCATACTCTATAAAAGAACTCGTTTCTTATCGTTGAGCACTTTCAAATGAATTAAATTTGGTCAATTTAGCTCTTATAGGCAGATCATCATATAGTGATTACATCCATCTGATAGACGTTAGAAAGCATGTTAAAATAAATGTTTAAATTCAACAGCATTTCTCGGGGTTTACAGTAGCTGAATAGATTAGGTCCTTGCTAATGAAACTAGGGATGGCTTATGTCGCCAGGTTCGAATCTATCGACTGATGTATATCGTGACACCCTACACTGATGATTCCCGAAAGGATGAAACACTAGTGTCTGTAAATATAGTAAAATAATTATATATATATATATATATATATATATATATATATATATATATATATATATATATACGTGTCTGGATTCGTGTATCGCCTAGTGGTATAAAATGTCTTGCATGTACATAAAATATTCGTTGTATTGCGGGCTTTTTTTCACCAATACACATAGCTCATAAATGTAACGTAAATGCACATAGACAGTTTTTACAATCAAACGATAGCAATATATCTGCTTGTCTCAGGCCAAAGAACCACATACCTTCTTTAAAAAAACACTAAAATGAACGCCATAACAAGTTATATTTAAATGGGTTTTATTCATCTTATGGATGTCTATGTTATAGTTGTGCAAGCTGACTCTCTTTATACATGTTCCTGGTCTCTCTGTCCGCTTCTAACAGAGGCGTCCGGATGTCCCTTCGCTAATACGTTTCTCGCTATCTCATCGGTTTGATCTCTGCTTACGAACTATTACGTCACAAACCCAAGCACGTTTTCAATGACACAAAACTGGCGAACTTTCCCGCAAGCCTTAATTTGTTGACTTGTAATCAAATCTCCAATTTACTTTAAATTTCTTAAATCTACTTTGTTTATCTATTTTTTTTATTTAAATTGATTAATAAACATTCCAAAACATAAATACACAGTTTTGTTTTCAAAATTTAATTCATTTGTTTTTCTAATAATAATTGATCAGTGTACTCGGCGTTTCCCGGTCAATACCTAACAGCGAAAAATCAGAAGTGCGGTTGAGAATTGCACAAGGCATGCCTCACAATTACACAAAGCTACGTTTACAGGGACATCCATTGTCTCTTGAGACTGAACTGAAGTATCGAGGTATGTTTGTGAAGTTCCGCGTGGCACGGCATATCGTTATACTCGTTTTGTATGGAATCTAAAACCGCGGTACCCAAACATTTTCGATCAACACGAGCATAAAAATTCTATAGACATGAATAATATATAACGGTTGCCCACAAATACAAGACATCTCTTACTAATTTAGATTTGGTACTTGTTTTTTTTTTTTTTTTTTGCTGAAAGCGAAACTATAATATTGTTAGTAATTTAAATGCCCGTGCCAAACTGTAATGATGATTGAAAAGAACTTCTACCAGGAACAGATGCATAACAGCTAGAACCATCGATGGATTGGCACAAGTAACAGGTATGTGCCCAAGTCGATCAAAAACAGTTTCCCGCCACTGTTATGGTCTTTGATGTGGTCTTGTGAGGGCCAAATCATGCCACTTCACATCCTCGAAATCGGCTTGAAAATCAAAGTGTACTTGGATGTGCTGAAAAGTGTTGTTATTTACTGATGCAATCAAATGGTCGCTAATAGTGTTGTTATTTACTGATGCAATCAAATGGTCGCTAATAGTGTTGTTATTTACTGATGCAATCAAATGGTCGCTAATAGTGTTGTTATTTACTGATGCAATCAAATGGTCGCTAATAGTGTTGTTATTTACTGATGCAATCAAATGGTCGCTAATAGTGTTGTTATTTACTGATGCAATCAAATGGTCGCTAATAGTGTTGTTATTTACTGATGCAATCAAATGGTCGCTAATAGTGTTGTTATTTACTGATGCAATCAAATGGTCGCTAATAGTGTTGTTATTTACTGATGCAATCAAATGGTCGCTAATAGTGTTGTTATTTACTGATGCAATCAAATGGTCGCTAATAGTGTTGTTATTTACTGATGCAATCAAATGGTCGCTAATAGTGTTGTTATTTACTGATGCAATCAAATGGTCGCTAATAGTGTTGTTATTTACTGATGCAATCAAATGGTCGCTAATAGTGTTGTTATTTACTGATGCAATCAAATGGTCGCTAATAGACCATGGGTTTAGCAGCAGGGGTCAGCGCTGGCCCCCAAGTTCAAAGAGTCCCAGGCTTGGCTTCGGAAAGAGCGTTGCTACTTAGTAGCCTTCTCTCATTGCCCTCCCCCTTTATAAGAGAAAATAGAAATAAAGTAAAAAAAAGTCGCATGGGAAGTAACGGTCAACAATTACACGACGGAACTTCCTCTTAACCTCCCAAGGATTGAGAACCAACTATGTCTGGTGCTGTATCATGGCAGTCAGCGGTGTCTGGTGCCGTGTAATGAAAACCGGCTCATATGGTGGGCAAAACAGAAAATATATTAGTGTTATATACATGGTGTCGACTATCGTAATAAACGAAGATACAGATAACTTTTTCTTGCACCTGTGAAGTTTGTGTCAAATTTGTCATTTTCTTTGCGACTGTCTCTACATACAACGTTTCCGTCCGCTAGAGAGAGCAACTGCGTTACCGAAATACTTGACTTTAAATATACAAGCAAAAGTTTTTTTCTGTTCTTATTGGTTAACAGAAATGATTTGAATATTTTACTGAGGTGACCCTTCGATTTAATATGCATAATAGTTAAAATACAGGCGAATAACAGTATTAATCTTTTATTGAGGTGATTAAAAAACTGGTTACGTTAAATACGAAATAAAGAAAACGTTCATTTCTTCATTTGATAACTTCATAGAGGAAGTTATATCGAAGGTGACTATAGAAAATAAATTAATTAACAACTTAATATTTTGAAACCTTTTTAAACACACAAAGACGCAGAATGACACATCTGTTTATTTTACATGTTTACAACACAAGGAAATCGTCGTCTAAAATAATTTTATAAATAGATAAAAAGACAAACTGTAATCTGTATCTCCTATTTGCCAGATTCTTGATATACACATTAAACATATATAATTTTCATAGGAAATTGCAAATGTTTGTGGCTGCGTTAAAATATTTACGTCCAAGGATGGAATACTGTTGCCATATCTGGGCAGGAGCTGCCAAAAACAGCCTATCATGCCTTGACAGAGTACAAAATAGACTTCGTGGCTTAGTGGGGGATGCCCTTTTCTCTACACTGCAACCCCTCTCTCACAGAAGAGACGTTGCGAGTCTATCCTTGTTTTATCGTTATTTTCATGGCAGGTGCTCGTCTGAACTCCAATCCCTGGTCCCCCCCTCGCCAATCTTTCACGAAAAACACCCGTCTAGCTGAATCCGCTATGAAAAATTCCCCCCACTCTTTATCTGTGCCTAAATCAAAACGTGGATTCCATGAACAAAGCTTCTTTCTTAGAACTGCACGCCTGTGGAACTCTGTTCCGTCTGCCTGCTTCCCACCTTACTACAACTTGGATGTCTTCAAGTCTAATGTTAACAAATTCCTAATGAACCGCCCCCTTAAGTAAACACTCCATCAAATCTCCACACTAACGTAATGTACTTGCAATAACCCTTATCCCTGAGTGGCTTCCGGGCCTTGATAAGTGGTGATCACTGTGTAAAAAAAAAAAAAAAAAAAAGAAACAAGTCTGGAGAAAAAAGCAGAAATGTTGTCCAATTTAGTTTACATTCACAGAACCATAAAACGTGAAACAGATTTTACTTAGTAAAAAGTGTTTTTGTTTTTTTTACCGCTCTTACCTATTGGAAATTCCTTTTTTTAATATGAAAAGTGACAAATATAACTCAGAATGCCTCTAGAGCACGACTGCAAAATCTAATTAAGAATGTTTCCATAATAAAGCGCAGACTGTCCTACCCCTTTTTTATATAGAAATGAGAAAAGTTATGGAACGATAAATTTAATCCAGGGTTAGCGCTATAAATTTGAAAAAGAAATGCCTCATTGCTTAAGGATATATAATTAAATGATAACGTAAAAATCATGTTTGTATATTAATAATATTCACTGATATGATTTGATTCACAAAGAATAAACATTTTTTTGTTAATCTATATATTATTTGTCTAAGTTTATGTGGAGTAAAAAATTGAAATCTGCTGGGTCCTTAAGACTGACTTTCCTTCTCTCTTTGAGCCGGAACTTTCTTTAGGGGGAGGACTTTTCTCTCCTCTCATTTTTTTTCTCTACTTGAACAAAAGAACAGTTTCCTCTCTATCAAGTTCGGTTTTTTATTCCTCTTAAATCTCGGGAATTCTAGCCGTTAGTCTCGCCCTCTATACCATAAAATCAAGCATGCCAAGCGCTTCTTCTGTTTCTTCTTCTCCTCCTCCTCCTCCTCCTCCTCTACCTTCTTCTTCTTCTTCTTTTTCTTCTACTTCTTCCAGCTTCTGTGCATTGACATCAAACACAAAAGACTTTCTGTCTTTTGTGTTTGATGTCATTAGAAGAATTACTACTACAGGTCTGTTGTGTATTTTTTAATAAAGTTTTAGTTGACATACAAACTTTCACACATACAATTAACTAGCGGCTCTTGGAGCGGTCGGTTGGTGGGATTTGTGCGGAAGAGAAAGGAAAACAAAAGAAAAAGGAGGTCGAACATAAAATAGGGAAAAGAAAGGTAATATCCTTCTGCTGCAGATGATGCCAAGGATTAAATGCGACTCGACACGGAATGGGATATTGAGGATTTTTCTTGTCACGATCAAACTATTCAAAAACTGTACCGTACCGGCTCTTTCACCACGATTCATATAAGTTTTTTTTTTTTTTATCAAACTCTAATTCAAATTACTCCCCATTTCACGCAGCGATCGTGTAATTGAAAACTCTTTTGCGCACTGTTTTTCGATGTGTACTTAAATTGTTTTTCCTTCTTTGGTCGTTTCGATAGTGTAACCTAAATCCCCCCCTCCGTTTGTATCTGACTTTAAGTTTTATTTTTTTATTTTTTTTATTACATTTTCACCCAAAACAAGGCACGTTGCCACTTTGATGTAGCGGGCTACTATCAGGGGCATAAGCTACAGGGGCACTATGTAGAGATTTGGGCACTTGAACTTCTGCATGTCAGTACAGTTAGGGAAGCAGGGAATTTCAAAGTTTAGCGGTTCTGGGGAAGAAACTAGTGGCTTTCTTACATCTAGGGATCTCTAATGTGAAGGGGTGGGATTTAGCTGCTTGTCGGGTTTGTCGGTGGTATTTACGTCGAGGGGGTGCAAGTGCTTGCAGTTCGTCAGAGCAAGCACATTAAAGTACTTGTAGAACAGGCAGAGGGATGGAACATTTCGTTGATGGGACAGAGGCTGAAGCTTAGATTACAGTTCAGGACCTATCAGATTGGCGACTCTCTTTAGAAGCTTGTCTAGGATTGAGGGACAAGTAGCAGATGCGCCAGCCCAAATATGACAAGAATACTTCATACATCGGCATTATAGAGGAACAGGATACTTTCAGGCGTTAGTAGCTTTCTAGCACGGTAGAGAGAACCTACCTTCTTCGCAGCAGTCCTGGCAATACTCTCATTGTAATTGTTCCAACTCATGTTTCCTGTGAACGTTATTCTTTTTTTTATTTTTTTGTAGTTATTGCCCTTATTTTTTTTATTATTATTATTTACTGTTAAATAAATATCTATTTTTACATTTACCCCTTGGTCGTTTACATAGTCTGTCACATGCCTGGTTTGTCCTAAACTGAGGAGAACCACTTCTCTCGTGTGCTGCTCTTAACCCTGGGACTATACGAAAAAAATCCTAGATTTTTTTTTTTTTATTTATCATTGTCACGTGCACGCTGACAAAGGCAACAAAGGCCAAGTTTGACCAGATTATATAACAGATTACTAAATAAATATATCATTTTTTGTGATTTTTTAAAAAATCACAATAAAATTCTATTGCGGGTTTGAAAAAAAAGCAATGACGAACAAATTAATATTTAGTTTCTTAACACAAAAGAATTACTAGCACTAACTGGTATTTTATGAAGACATTGTTCTGTGCTGAAGCGGAAATACCACTCGGCTGGCACGTGCGCTGGGTATACTGGCATCTGTTCAAATGCAAACGAACATGAAAATCTATATTAAAGGAGTGTATTCCGGGGATGGAGGAAGAGGGCGCGGACATAGTCTGATGATTAACGCCCAGGAAATGATATTCAGAGACCTGAGTTCGAATTCCAGACGACTCATTCTCGTTTACCCGTTGCCAGAGTAACCTTTCGAAAAGAACATGGGTTCATCCATGAAACTTGCGAGGGCATAACTACTTTTTGATGTTACCTTGTACGTAGAGACAGCATTTATTAGATAGAAAACAAGTGTTTTTGAAATGATAGCATTCAAACACGTAATAGCAATCGACATACGCACACATACACACACGTTTATTACCAATAGAGATTTGGTATACGCTTGTTTGAAATGAAACTTACACTATCACTTCTAGTAATGGAACTGTTGTATTGCTATTACTAATGGAGATTTTGTATCTGCTTGTCTGGATCTGTAACTATGCGATTAATTTTATTAAGCGGGCTATTGTACTTCTGTTATTAACCGTGGTTTTGTATATGTGTCGCGAACCCAAACAATAGCATTCCTAGTATTACTGTACTATTGTATTTATATTACTACTGGGGATTCTGTATCTGTTTGAATCCGAATAATGCAACTACTTATATTATTTGTACAATAGTATTTCTATTATAGATAGGGTTTAGTATAGGTGTTGTGCGCCCAGGCATTACTATGACTACTACCACATTACTATTATATTTATATTTCTACATAGCATTTGCATCTGTCTGTCTGAAACCGAGAATATACGATTAATTATATTAATTGTGAAATTGTAATTTTATTAAACCAAACACTGTATTATTGCTACTACTATTACTGTAGAATTATACTTCTCGCTCTACGGAGATTTTGTATCTGTCTGTATGAAACCGAAACTATGCGGTTAATTGTGCAATTATGATTCTGTTAACATGGTTTTTCTATATATGTTAGGACCACAGACTATACTATTACTATTACTACTACTTT
The DNA here is from genome assembly GCF_053919585.1 of Euprymna scolopes. Taxonomy (NCBI): domain Eukaryota; kingdom Metazoa; phylum Mollusca; class Cephalopoda; order Sepiida; family Sepiolidae; genus Euprymna; species Euprymna scolopes. The sequence goes on along the minus strand of NC_136507.1, from coordinate 35,574,752 downwards.
TATACTTTAGTAACTAGCCTTAGTCACCGGCGTTGCCCGGGTGTTTGTGGGTGTGTTGAGCAAGAAAAGAGTTGCAGGCTCGAACACATGAGGTGAAGGCTAAAAATACACTGGAGGTGTGTGTAAGGGTGTTTGTTTGGCAAAGAAAAAAAAAAGGAGAAAATTGCAAGCGCAACAAAAAAAAATGACTGGTAGTAAGCCCGAACCCGTTCCGTGAAGGAGAAAAAGAAAGTGAAAAAAAAATGACGCGTTAGCCGTTGCGCCCCTCGCCAAACGGGAAGTGGCGCAGGTTAAAATTACGGCTAGACAATCGAAAAGAGGCAATGCCCTTCGAAAATATCGACGAAAAAAGCAACCCCTCCCTGTAGAAAAGTGTCCAGTTGAGGGTGAAAGAAATAATGTTTTGGTACATTTTTTTGTTATTTGTCGTCCAAACGATCGAGCTTAAAAATGATACCGATCTCGTGAAAATCCGTCGCCTCTGTCGAAAATTTTCGCGAGACATACATACATACATGCATACATACATTTAAACAGATAGTGAAATTTATATTATAGATGGAGACTTCTGTCGGCCTGCCTGAATTCGAAACTATACTAGTGCGTCTAATAATTGTACTATTGTAATATCTGTCGCTGTTCAATTCTGGTAATATTATAATATATCTCCTGCTGCCATAATGTTTTTCCACACATAGTATTCTCTTGTTTTACAGGGATCGCTATAGTATCCAATCTGTTTAAATGAGGCTGTTCTCCCAGGATTTACCTCATCCTTTTTTGAAGTGGTTACTGGTGAGCAGCCTTTGAGTTTTGAAAAAAGTTACACAGTTGTAGCGTCGAAGAATTTTTTTTCCAAATGAATTTCAAATAAGAGAGGTAAATGAAGGCGACATTTTGACTACACGCTGAATGTGTAAATTTGACCTCTTGTTGACCTTTAGCGTGACCACTCTTTTTTCAATGCGACATTCCAATGGTCTCACAGCTAGAGATGAAAGAATTCACAAATGATGAGACATAGGTCATTCTAAGTCACCGCATATTTGAGGGTCATAAAATGAATTTGTTTTTCCAGTTTCTTTATTTAAAGAAATTTTATCGATTGGCGGACGAGTGATTTACGACTTTTAGTCGCCCCCCCCCAAATTTTAAATCGACTGTGGCGATCGGTCATGTAAAGTCTCCAAGGCTCCTGGTGAGTACGTTCGTTTCTTATGGTACAACTCTGCATTGTCTCTTTTTTTCCTTAATGAGGCAAGGTTGGAGTATTTATTTCGAAGTCATGATCTCAATCTCCTAGGCATTATTTTCTCCTTATGTGGCGGGATGTAGTCGGTATCTGCGTCGGTGTTATACAGGGTGTCCACAAAGTCTGGCTACATTATATAGCCAGACTTTGTGGAAGCATCCTCTAGATTATGTAGCTAGACTTTGTGGGCACCCAGTATATATATATATATATATATATATATATATATACACACACACGTGTGTGTGTGTGTGTGTGTGTGTGTGTGTGTGTGTGTGTGTGTGTGTGTGTGTGGGTGTGTGTGTACAGGGTGCCCAGAAAATCTGGCTTTATAATCTACACCACAGTCCTGCAGTGTTTTCTTCAGCCGACTGAAGCCCTACTCGCTCGTTGGATGCTCATAATGCCAACTTATGACATGGAAGTGGTCGACGTCCGAGCAGTTCTTCAGTCGGCTTGGTCCGGCTTTGTGGTATACCACAATGTTTGGTCGCTGGTCTAGGATGTTTGCAAGTAGTGAATTTTCACGGTCGTTCTCATCGACGGTGCATGACTTTCGGAAAGGAGGTATGTGTTGTTGCTCTGCCTTTACGGCGAAGGAGTTGCCCGTCTCCATCTGTAGACCCAAGTGTAGGGTGTAAGTTTGCGTCCGGCTTGGGTGTCTGAGAGGACGTAATCGTTGAAGCGGGCCTTCTCCTCATGTTGCGTTGGTGCCTCCATCGTCGGTGTCTGCGGAGTCTGTCCCAAGTCGTCCTATTTATAATGATTTTTCCCTTAGCTCGGCACATTCTTCTAGGATTGGATTTCGCCGACGTGGCAAATGGGATAAGTGCGGCGTAACTGAGATTTTGCTGACTCTTTTTATTTTTTAGCGCAGTCAGCGTTTTTTAGGCAACGCCTCCTAGTGGGCGTGCCCTGTTATTTGTTCACGAACTTTCCGTGGTTGTAGCCAATGGTGACACCCGTGTGGGTGTCCTTTGCAATGTATGTTCCGTGTCCATGCAGCATCCCTTTGGGGATCTGTCCGTGCAGATGCCTGTTCGGCGCGATTATGTTGTGTAATTCGTAGTGCCAGTCGTCGTCCACTCCTATTAGCGCACAGTTGTGATCGTTTACAGGTAGTTTGCTCGGGTGTTTGTAAGATTCGTACCAAATCTCTAATTCTAGCATGTATGTGAGCTCGAAGGTGAAGTATAATATCCCGGCTGAGCCTGATGGCCGCATTATTTCTGGTACATTGATTAGGATCATTTGCGGTGGGTCCTCGGACGTGTACAGCGATTTGTTTATTACCGTTCTGTTAGCTACGGCGAAACTTCCTCCAGTTTGTATGTATCCCGTACGTGCTCCGTGGTATATGTCCTTGTGTTTACTTCGCTGTTTCTTTGCTTCCTTAGGTGTTGTATTTGCCTTACGACCTTTCATGTGGTCGAAGTTAGCGTCTGCTACCTCGGTTTGTACTAAGTCCTCTTGTAGTTCTGCCCGTCCTCTTTTTCTTGCTGCACCGTGCGCTAAGTTGTCCTCGGCATGTTGTGCTAATGTTCCGTAGCATGGAGCTGTTGCCACGGCTACGCCACCGTCACATGCTGTTTTTTGGCCGTTGTGAATCGCATTTCTGTTTGGATGTGCGACCTATAGTGGATACCTTCCCATCCGTTTGATCCTGATTCCGTCGACGTCTCAGCAGTACCTTCGTCCATTTGCGTCCCAGGTATATTGTCAGTGCTATCAGCAGCAACCACGGTGGGATCACCTCTGAAATAACTGTCCAATCCAAGTGCGTGTTTTGCCTTAATAGCGGTCCTAGCGATACCTCCGATGATTCCAGTGCCCTCGGTGTTTTTGATGAATTCCTCATCCGCTTCCTCTGTACTTTTGCTCGGATCTCCGTAGGCTATGTCGTGGTTTTTCGCCGCTAGGTCTAGTTTGTTTCGAGGTGTGAACTTGAACTTTTTGGCGTCGGTGCCCGGTCCGAGGAAGTCGTATCCTGGTACTGTGAATTCTAATTTACTCCGACGTCGCTTCCGCGGGGGAGTCATACTGCGTTGTTTTCATGCTGTATGTCTTTATATATTAGAAAGTAGGTCAAAATCTGTGACTATTGCGTCATTTCTATTTATAGATCTGATGATATTTTATTTATACCTAATGTATGGTTTCTAGTAATGGCACTATTACTTTTACTTTGATCGATCTAATGTATGGAGAAATTATACCATGACGTGTCCAAAAGTGTATAGTCCGTACGGACTTTGCAGTTACCTCACGACAGATCCCAACATCAGAACGGTGCTATCGGCAGGTAACCTGACGACGGAACGACAAATGGCAATGCTGCGTCAGCTGACAGATAAGACCATCCGGGAACCGAGTCCAGAATTAGAGGAGTCACGATTAGCTAACAAATCGGACAGTCTAAGAGGTCAAAAGTACGACTTCTTGACAAAAATTATGAAGAAAGCTAATTCGACGGACGTCGGAGATCTGATGATCTACTGCGCTAAAACAGCAAAACCGTCCACAAGGCAGACCTGGGCAAGCATACACAAGAACACGGCCAACCTTGCAAACATCATCGCTGCAGCCGCAACAGATGTGCAGATTCAAAGTAGAGTGACGCCGATCCACGAACAGATCCGCGAAAAGCACGAGCTGTTCTCGGCGATGACTCACCAATACTGGCCGGTGCAAAAGTCGTTGGACATCTATGACGAATGGCTAGAGTACCACCAGATTGACGCGGACGAATTCGCTACGGGAACCTTCGAGGTTTGCCATAAGATACTTCCCAAAAAGAACGCGCTGCACATCACGGGGCCATCCAATTCCGGTAAATCATACATTCTAAGAAGCATCAGGAACGGTTTGATGAACGCCGGGCGAATGAGATGCCAGGCCAGTGATAACTTCACTTTTGGCAGCTGTGTGGACAAGAGTCTCATATTCACGGAGGAGATGTGGTTCACACCACAGAACGTGGAGGAAGCGAAATGTATCCTCGAGGGCACGGACACCTACGTGAACGTGAAACATCAGAGCGAGCGCATCCTAAAACGCACGCCCTGCTTGTCCACCAGCAACGACGAGCCTTGGCGACACGTGACAAACGAAAAACAGGCCATGATCAACAGAATGTTCCTGTTCACGACTCGCACTGCTATGGACGACCTCAAAGGATCGGGAACACTGGAATTGAACCCGCTAATGTGGCTAACGATATGGTGTAAACACATAACCGAATACCAACGTGACGGCTACATCCCGAAGGCAGGAAAGACGACAATACAACCGAAACCCTCTAGCAGATACACATGGGAGGAGGAGGACGAGCACAATCCTTCCAAAAAAACTACGGGTACGTGACGTACGTCGCAACTTACTGCCGGAAATGAACAACCAGTGCGAACTAGATCCAAACCAACCTGCCCAGGTCTGTCTGACACACGGACATCCTATAAATTGTCCGACACCACCAAACGAGTCGGACACAACATTGCCGTTTACGGACTCGGACTTAGAAGAACTCATGACACCAGCTCCACCAGACACAGACAATACAGACCTAATAATAATTACTGACGACGACAAGGAAAACAACGACGAAAAAAAAAAACATCAACGAATTCACATTAATACGGGACAGAGAATTGCACACACGCATACACATAACACACAAACAAACAAAATCCTTGCAGACATTGGTAATGTACTGCGAGGAATTGCTGACAGACTCTGACTGAGAAAAAAGAATTCTATCTATGGTCTAAGTCTAAGGTGTCATGGCCGCCAAAAAACTTTTTCCTATCTAATGTCTGTCCTTTCCATTATTATTATTATTATTATTATTACTATTACTACTATTATTATTGTAATTACAATATTATTATATAATAAATATATATATATATATATATTTATTATATATATATATATATATATAATAAATATATATATATATATATATATATATATATATATATATAATACCATACATGTGTTTGTATTTTAATATTTTTCCTTCTGCATGACGCATGAGAATGAGATGCATGAAATTAATTTTCAGAAAACGACCACCAGACATTAGATGAATGAAAGGTTTTCTACGCGCGTGCGCGTCAACAATCTACAAACTCTATAAGGTAAGGTATTAGAGCATGGCACTAACTGGCAACTTAGATAAGTCCAATTCTCCAGTATTCTATTTTATTCAAAACCTGTCAGAGAAAATTAAAAAAAAAATCTCTATGTAGGGTGCCTCCCTCCACCATTAAACGTTTAAACGCCGAAGAGGTTTTTGGTATCACTTAGGTTTTTGAAGTATTTCTCACGCGGAAACTGCTTTCCAACTGGCTACCATTCGGTCGTCTTCAAATCCAACGTGAACAAGTTCTTGATGAGACATCCCTCTAAGTAATGTAATTTACCAGATTGCCGTTACTCACAATTGCTACGACATTTTCCCATAGACTTCTGCACATTAATTAACCTTAATACTTGAGTAGCGCCCGGGCCTTGATAATGGTGACTCCTTTGTAAAAAAAGGTGCTTGCAAAATTGCAGATTTATATCCTGTTAAGTCATAATCTCTGCCTTCCCCAGCCGATTTGAAGAGCATGAGAGATTTGGTTGCTATGATAACCAACAGTCAATTAACCAAAAACCGTCTCTCCGGTCCTTACAGATCCTGAGATTTTTTAAACCCAGTAATTTTAATATAATTTTTGTTTTACTCAACGAAAATCGTTTTTTTTTTTCTTTCAAATTATAACTGAACTGAACTAACTATGAACTGTAAATATTGTTTAAAATTTGGTTGCAAAATGAGTGTGCGGTGCAGCTTTAAAGCAGTTCTAGATAAGTACAACTAACCCTTAACCATATGTTTAAACACATTAGTGTGCGAATAATAGATCATCAGATGCGTATAGATGATATTTAATTGTTACACAAACAATGTTTAATAGTGTTTACTTAGTAAGTTGAAAGCCTTTCTCGTTTTGTGTGTCCATGATGTGTATCATTCTGTATCGTAAACTGCGTGTATTTTGTGCGCATGTCTTTATGTCTTTATGTGTGTGTGTGTGTGTGTGTGTGTGTGTGTGTGTGTAGCTCTAAAGAAATACACATAACGAGCGCTAGGAATATTTTGTACGTTTTAAGGACTGTAAGTATGCTGACCTACTTGGTAGGTATGCCGTTCACGCGCTGGGTGCCAATCAACCCTGGTGAGATCTTGTAGATACGAATAGAAAGAAATCGCCAACCAGCACTTATGCAGTTCAAGTCTTAAAGCAAGTGTAATTTAGAAACCACCATGAGACGATGGCAAGTCTCTGTTGATATATTTACCCAGAAAAACGAACCTATTCTAGCCGCCAGATAAACATGTGATGATATCTGATTAAAACACATGCGAGCTCCCGCTTCAGTTTTGGAATTTGACCTAAAACTGACTTAACATACGCATTACACAACACGCACACACACGTATATATATATATATATATATATATATATATATATATATATATATATATATATATATATATCGTTATTCTGATGCTTTTGAATCGTTTAAGATAAACCAGACTATATTAATAAAGGAAATCCAAAACTATATTAGCAATGTATAAAATGTATTACATATAATAAATTTATATATTAAAAAAAAATAAAATAAAAAAAATAATATGTATATATGTAAAAATAAAATATTTTTTACCTTTATATATCTAATTTTAAATAAATAAGAATGTAAATATACAAACTACTAATTATAGTGGGGGTGATAAGTAGTTAAATGGATTAATCTAAATCTTATAAATACAAGACTGATAAATTAAAAAATTAAAATTGCAGGAGTGCCCCTCCTTTAGGGGAGCCTGCTGGGTTACCACTTTCCGGCCTTGTGCCACATTTTGCTGAGTGGACAGCAAATAAATATAATCCATTTCAAATGGATAGTACCAGTCAAGGATCCGTCACTTGACACTCAGCCCAACAGGTGAGGGGCCGGAGACCGGCCCAGCACCTGTTGGACTGAGGTACACCGCCTGGGTAATACCTAGGAGGTCCACCCTCTCAGGCCTTGCCACTGGGCTTTCCGGTGGGGCAAGTTTATTGCTTGCTGCCTGAGGCGCCCCGACCGGGGAATGCCGACGGGGTTACTCAGGCAATTTTTAAAATTGCAGGAGTGCCCCTCCTTTAGGGGAGCCTGCTGGGTTACCACTTTCCGGCCTTGTGCCATATTTTGCTGAGTGGACAGCAAATAAATATAATCCATTTCAAATGGATAGTACCAGTCAAGGATCCGTCACTTGACACTCAGCCCAACAGGTGAGGGGCCGGAGATCGGCCCAGCACCTGTTGGACTGAGGTACACCGCCTGGGTAATACCTAGGAGGTCCACCCTCCCAGGCCTTGCCACTGGGCTTTCCGGTGGAGCAAGTTTATTGCTTGCTGCCTGAGGCGCCCCGTCCGAGGAATGCCGACGGGGTTACTCAGGCAATTTTTAAAATTGCAGGAGTGCCCCTCCTTTAGGGGAGCCTGCGGGGTTCCCACTTTCCGGCCTTGTGCCACATTTTGCTGAGTGGACAGCAAATAAATATCATCCATTTTAAATGTGGAAATTGATGAATCGCACAGGTAAGAAATTCATTTTTATAGCATGAAAAGGTTAGTAATTGCAATTGAGAATAGGAAATTGGATCAAATTTTTGTAACATGTCTTCTTCCTAAGATTAAGGGTGGTGGTGTTTGATCAACACTGCTGGGGAGCCATGATGTAATATACTGTTTTGTTTTTAAATCCCCGAAACAGTGTTTCATGGTAAACAACTGATGATCCCTTGAAAAAATAAAAAAATTGGTATTATAGTAAATTCGAGAGAGTTGATGCAATGATTGCAGGTGATTAAATGACTTACTGACTAGATGGTTTTTTAAGGAATGATAAAAAGTAATTTTTAGTATAGTTTCAAAGGTAAAAAAACTTCAAAGACTATATATATATACATATATATATATATATATATGTGTGTGTGTGTGTGTGTGTGTGTGTGTGTGTGTTATAATGGAATAATTCCAGGAGGAAATCCGGGTATGAGAGCTCAATGTGGTAAACAGAGCAATAACATAAAAATATAACACGGAAATTACATAAGTGTCGATGAATTTCCGTGTTATATCTTTATATTGTATATATATATATATATATATATATATATATATATATATTTTTTATTTTACATAAGCCTAAGCATGAATATGTCCCTACAAATTCATGAGCATGTTTCCGTCAGCTAATTACTAGTAACTAGATACCTCTTCAGACCATATTGCTTACAAACTAAGCTTTTTCATTAAACAATATCGCCGGAATAGGTTTCTAGTTACAAGTAACTGACTGACCGTAACCTGCTCCTAAGTATGTAGTGACAAATTTAAGCTCATTTAAAGCAAGTAGAAATTATATCTTGTCTTACTTCGGTATTGAGCACTGTTGCATGAACCGTGTTTAAAAATTATTGGTTACTTTACCTCTGGAAAATATTAACATTGACCGCACAAATACATACAATGAATAATATATATGAAAACATCATTCATCCCCAAATGTTTAAATGTGTTCCATTTACATCCCTTTTTAATTTGATGTAATAAATAATTTATATAATAATATTTTCATCGTTTTTCTCTTTCTTCAACAACTTTATATATTAGACATTTTATTATTTTTTTGCATTCCAATGTTAAGATTATACTGATATTTATCTTTATAATTATATCTATCTATTATATCTATAAAAGTGAAAGTGTATGCCTGTCTGTCTGTTTGTCTGTGTATCTGTGTACATTTCCATACGCAATAACTCAATCAATTTTAAGTCTACAGACTTGAAATTTGACATACAGGGTACTGAGATTTGGGAAAATCGATGTGACTCGATTTCGGCCAGAAATTTGGTGATTATGGGGCCAAAGTTCAACGATTTGATTTTTGAGAACTCCACCAAACTCCGACAATTTTTTGTTTAAACACTTGAAATTTTAGATATAGGTTCCTTAAACATGGATCTAACTTAATAACTTGATTGGAGCCCAAATCAATAAATTTTAAGGGGTCATAATAGGGGTCAAATTTTTAAAATCGACTGCTTTTTTTTTTGGTCAACATACACCTCCAAACACCCGGGCAACGCCGGGCTGAAATGCTAGTATATGCATATAATGCAATATATATATATAAAGGATAAAATGTCTATATTCCTACTTTCAAGGTGTTGTCCATCTTACCGTTTATTTCTTGAAGCATGTTAAACTATTCAATTCTTGACAGCGCAGAATCATTCCTGTAGTTATTCTGCCATTTTATTCAATTTCTTTTGTTTCTTACTCATGAGAAGAATAAAAACTCATCAACTTTACAAGAAAATAAAGACATGATCATAAAATCCGAAACTCGAAACAGAAGCTTTTTTTTTTTGTTAATTACGCCATCTTTGAAAGTTATGCATTTTACTTAAACTTAAAAATAATGGCATTTGTTCAGTTTAATGAAGGCATTAAAAAATGAAAATATCGAAAAATCGTTATATTGTACGTATCCGTTTTGGACTGAAGATCTCTGAAAAACAATACTTAATTTGATCTAGTAGTTTTTATTTTACAGCGATAAACCGGTTTTTATGACAGAACGTTGAAGATAGGACTTTGGATATTTTTACCACGCAACGGGGAGATAACTCAGTTTAAAGCGCCGACACTCACTAACCATCATTAATACTAGTTTTTCTTCGTAAAAAAACGAACCTTTAGCTCGATATCATAACAGATTGTTTAAAAAAAAATACTTGATGAAATTAAGTGAATTTTTTTCTGTAGAGAACATTTATTGAACTTCTACAGTTTAATCTAGACATTAAAACGTCTTGATTAAAATGTACAAGCACCAAAAGAAATGCCGTTTATTTTTTTTCCTTTTCGGCTGTAGAAAACTATAACGACCACGGTTGGAGCGTTCTTTAGCGATATTAAAAATAAATTACTGTTGAAGAAAAACACGTAGATTTCTTAATGCTATTTTTTTTTCGTTTTAATAAGATCATAGTACGAAAAATTAAAAAGATATGGAGGGCGATGTACTAGGTAGAAATATTATTTTAAATAAGGAAATGTGTGTTTATTTTAAACGAATAACGTATGCGTTTTTATTTATATAGTGTCTCCCTTTTCTCGTTTCCGGCTTTCTTAATCACATTGAATCCCTATAAACCGTGATTAAGTTTAAAAAACTTTTTTGCTGCAAATATGGTTAATTTTATATTTCTAGTTCCTTTAGTGCATACACCATTCAAAACTTACTGTATATTTTGTAAACCTTTCCCCTGGTGAGAAGAATTGCGTTTTTCGAAACTTCATGGAATAAGGTGTTACTTGTTTTATTTTTACTCCTTGTATTTTGTATACATTCCTTAGATGTTTATGAAGTTTTTTTGAAATGTTGAATGGAATATGTTTCAATAACAAGATTTATATATATATATATATGTGTGTGTGTGTGTGTGTGTGTGTGTGTGTGTGTGTGTGTGTGTGTGTGTGTGTGTGTGTGTGTGTAGCGATTTAGATGGCGATAAAATTATGTGAGGATGAACCAATGTTTCACCTCTCATAAATTTATTGCCATGTAAATATATATATATATATATATATATATATATATGTGTGTGTGTATATATATATATATATATATATATATATATATATATATATATATATATATATATATATACCGATTTAGATGGCAATAAATTCATGAGAGGTGAAGCATTTGTTCATCCTCATTCATTACCCGGACAACATCAAATCTCCACACACACACACACACACACACACAAATGTTTAGTATATATAAGTACATCGAAACTGATAAAACAATATATATATGTACATATATAGATATATATTGTTTATACATATGCATATAATTTTTAATACAAATCGGTTGATCGCATGCTTTTCAGGCCCCCTTCTAGTAACTTATTACCCAATACGCTGATGTCCACATTTAGAGATTCTACTACTGAATTTATGAATGGCTTCACATACAGTTTAAAATGTCAACGTTAAGATTCAAGCTTTCATTGTGTTCTCAACACAAACATACCTTTCGAAGAGACCTTTGTGATATCAACAAATTAACTGTTAATTTTATGAAATTATTCTTATCCTGAATAAAAATTAAACGTACAAAATGCAAGAGTTGTGGTTTAATTGTGTTTTAAACTGTAATATTCATTCCGACATTACCCATATCTTATTTAAAAAAAAAAAAACTATTGGTTTTATAGGCCGGGACGTTTTGCTTTTGCGGTGCTAAAACTTCTCAGATTCTGTTTGTAGTATTAGGTGGTATAAAAGTGTTTACTTTGGTCACAAAAGAACTTCAGTTCTTAATGGGATTTTTCGATTTTATCAGACGCATTCCGATAAAAAAGATAATAATAGACACAGAGTACATTCGTTTATTTTTTTTTTAATTCGCCGCGTCGTTTGCGAGTTTTTAGGCAACGAACTTAAGCACCGATCGAATCACACGCATAAACACACAGAAACGACGTTCTTTACACACAGACAGACACGCAGACACAGACATATATATATATATATATATATATATATATATATATATATATACATATATAATTATATATATATGTATATATATATATATATAGGTATATTAGTCGGTGTGTGATGCTTACAAAATTAGGCATGTCCAATATTTAAAACATTACACGTCGACTTATGTATATATATACATATATATATATATATATATATATATATATATATATATATATATATATATATATCGTAAGTTATAAAATATATATGGAGATAAAGCTACACTGATTATTCCGCGTTTCGTCCACTCTAAGATTCTTCATGCTAATGTTTTCATTGGGATATATATATATATATATATATATATATGCATGTATATATGTATATATATATATACGTTTTATACGTATATATATATATATGCATAAATATGTATATATAATTTTTTCATTGGGATTTATATATATATACATATATCAAAATATAACACGGAAATTACATAATTGTCGATGCAATAATTTAACTCAACCTTATGGTATTTTCAAGCATCTAAACTAGACAATTACATTTTTGATACTGAAATAAATAAAGAAAAAGAATAGGGCCTCGCCCGTCAAAAAACCAGAGGAGGTGGTAGTAGCAATCCACTTAATACATTTTATAGAGAAGGTGGGAGGTATTAAAAAAAAATATATACGTACATTATATATGCATGCATGTATATATGCATATATGTACGTTTTATACGTATATATATATATATATATATACATATATATATATATATATATATATATATATATATATATATATATATATATATATATACAGTCATACAATCAATCAAGAAAATAGTTTTTTAAAGATAAGACAAACTTATCGCATTAAAAAGGCTCTACTCGATTAAGATGCGCAAAATTAGAATACAATAAAGGATAAATCGTAAAGTTTCATTGGAAATTATTCATTAACCAAGTCAATAAGTGTTACAGAAAGGGAGAATATGGGAGAACGTATTTGATGCCATAGCATTTCGAAGCGAAAAGCTTCTCACAACAGAAGAGACGAAGTTGGCATTTTAAAAATATATCGGGAAACGGACAACACTGCTTTTTTAAACATTCAATTAAGAAATAGGAAACATTTTCTAGTGGTGATGGGGACAACATAGAAAAGATCAAAAATATAAACAATAAAAATAAATAAACAGATAGAACACTTTTGGATATAATAAATAAAGTGAAATATAAATTTTTTTTTTTAAATGATTTCTTTTAATTTTAGAGAATATAAACGCATGTTTAATATTAAGCGCAATTTTTTCAAATAAAATTCCCTAAAATTACTGTATATTATAGAAGAATAAAAGCGGGCGAATTAGCTAATAAAAATTATATTAAAAAAAAAAAAACTAAGGAAAACAAATGTTAATGTGTAAAAAGCTCAAATTCTAATAGAGTAATCCAAAATAAATAACATGAGGAGAAAGTTAATTATCCAGAAACTAGATTTTAACGTCTGTAAAGGATCCTAAGAAGCTCCAAATATATGATCTGAAGGTGTGCCCCGAAGATGATCTGAAGATATGCTCTTGAGAATATTCCGATCCAGTGGTTTTAAATAAAGCAATTCGCAGGATTAAACTGTGTATCACCATTAGAGGTACATAACTATAGTTTCATAAAAATCTAAAGGATGCTGAAGAGATGCAGTGTTAGTCCAAGAGATGGGTTGTATCTATTTGCTTCCCCATTGAGCAAATTAGGCACAAGGCCGTTTGTTAATGTGGAGATAGGGGACAAGGTGAAAGAAGACTAACTCCCAAGAGGTTAGAAATGGGAGCTGGATAGTGATTTGCCAGCAGACCCATGTAGGGTTGCCCCTTCATGGACCAGATGATTGCTACAAGGGCAATGGTCTTTGATTGCAGCATCTGCCGGAACAGATACTGCGCTTTGATCTTGGCCATAAGGCCACAAAGGTGCCCCCGCGGCGAGGGCAGAGCCATAGTTCAAGATTTGGGTGCCAAATTCAATATACAGGTAAAATAAATAACAAATAAAACCTTTTTCAAGCTAAAAAATTTCAATTTCAACTCATAGAAAAACACATAAAAGTAAGTTAATAGGATAGGATAAAAAAATCAATAATAATAATTAAGTCTGATATGGAACAGAAATTGAAATAAATCAGCGGCAAGATGTCTAAAATACTAGTTGCGAAACATACATACATATGTAAAATCATAAACACACACTCCAACACATACATACCCCCACACACACGCACACATACACATACCCCCATATATATATATATATATATATATATATATATATATATATATATATATATATATATGTTTTATTTTTTTTATTACCGTTTTATCTGTTCAGTTACATAATACATAATAAATAATAAATAATAAAACGCATATTTGCTCTGCAATAGTATTGAGTACTCTCTTCGGATTTTACTAATTACCATTTTTGGCAGATATATATATATATATATATATGGGATCGACGTTTACACCTACATACCACTATTCGGATGGGAGTTTGTTTAATATAGTTAATTCTAATCTGAATTTTAAAAAATGGGTTAATGGATATTGTTTTAAGTAACTGTATTTCAACTAGTGTTCCAAACATTGAAGCTTAAACCAACGCATTTTAAATAAGAAGACAACAAACTTAATGTAATTATGTATAACATAAATCGATATTATCTGTATTTTAAAAAAAATGTTTGAATACGTACAAGCGTTTATAAACCACAAGTGACCTCTGAGGTAAAAAGCCGTCAAGTGTGTTTGATTCGAAACTCCACCCAAAACATGATACCTCAGCTAGACGCTTCTGTAATCGAAACCCGAGCTACAGGTAGAAATACATCAAAGCTCTGCGGGACAGACGGTATCATTTTTAACACAGCAAGTCAATGATTAAAAGACTGTGTTTTAACAACGTTTTTTTGTATTGCGTACTAGATTGGAAGACCGTATAATATATAGAAATTACGTTGTTTATGTTGGAAAGTAGTTCAACATAATATCGTATGAATGAGAGGATTCTATTGTTGATATTGGTTTGCCCAATATTGTTTGGTCTATATAAATAAAACATCAGACACATATGTCTGTCTGTCTGCCTGTCTGGGTGTAAATATTTAACTGATAAACTCTTATACTACTTCCCACATAACACTGAAATTACCCGGAAATAGTAATAATTAGGGCTATGACAACAGCATATTATTATCATTGTTTTGACTCTCGAGTATATATACCCACACAATTAGTCACAGTTAATCAACCGAGAACCACATGACTCTGTAGAAAAGCATATGATATCAACGGATACACATTCCAGATTCAAAAGAAATGAAAACAATAATCTGTTGTCACAGCCCTGATGATTAATAGGAATGTGACAACAGAATATTCTTTTCATTCTTTGGACTCTATAGTATATTTCCGACATAGTAAGACACAGTCAATCAACGGAAAACCACATGTCTATGTAAAAACGTATAAGATATTAACGGATATATACTCATGAGTCAAACAGCAAAAAGTAGGCATACATTAAAGATGGTTTATAATGTGTGAAAAATTTGTTTGGGTGCATGAATAACGAGTACAGAAAAATATTGTCTAATTTAACAAAATTTGCCTTGACAGAGTACAAAATAGACTTCGTGGTTTAGTGGGGGTGCCCTTTTCTCTTCCCTGCAACCTCTCTCCCACAGAAGAGACGTTGCGAGCCTGTCTTTGTTTTATCGTTATTTCCATGACAGGTGATCGTCTTAGCTCCAATCCCTCGTCCCCCCCTCGCCAATCTTTCACGAGAAACAACCGTCTGGCTGAAACTACTGTCAATAATTTTCCCAACTCTTTATCTATGCCTAAAACCAAACGTAGATTCCATGAGCAAAGCTTCTTTCTTGGAACTGCACGCCAGTGGAACTCTCTGCCGCTTGCCTGTTTCCCACCTGACTACAACTTGGATGTCTTCAAGTCAAACATAAACAAACTCCTGACAAACCGCTCCCTTAAGTAAGACACTATCTAAATACCCGATACTAATGATTACTACAATACTATCTCATTGATTACTGTACACGCAATAACCCTTATCCCTGAGTGGCCTTCGGGCCTTGATAAGTGGTGACCCCCATGTAAAAAAAAATTGTAATGCCGACTATTCCTTTCAACTTCCGGGCATATTTTTACTTCTTACTACGCAAAATCATTTTTTTCTTCAGGTCGTTTAATAGTAAGTCGTCTTTACCTAGCTTCACCGATAGGACACGCTAATTGAGCGCTGAATATCATGGTTTCGATTTTAGCTGATGGTATTCCAGCCTTTTTTTTAAATTTTAAAATCACTATTATATATATGGTATCATAAAAACATCCACAACAACAACAACAACAACAAAAATCGACATAACTTTTAAGAGGGACAATAATAATAGCACATATTTTCTAGCTATTTCTCGTAGCGTAACTATATACGGACACAATTATAGCAATTACACTCTGAGGTTCGAGACTTGGAACAGTCAACTACGCTGATTAGACGTAGTACGGTGAAACACATGTAAATTGATAGCTGTTCTTTAAAGCACAATGTGATATCCAATAGCAAATTGGCTCTATCATAATAAATACGAGAGCTGTATGAACTAAAATATATTTAAGCGTATTTTAAGTACCGGGTTACTCAGACCGCAATGAATTATATGAGGGATTACGTGAAGTTTGTCAGTATCCTACTTGTGAGACGAACTGAATTCGAACAATATGTTAACCACTGACCCAACGGGAAACGGATTAGCAAATGCATATTTAAAATATGTATATGTTACAGATGTGGCATTAGTCTAATCGAAGTTAATTATAAACTTGCAGCGTGAATATGTTTAATTTATTGCTCCCCTGACAAAACGATGGTGGACATGTAAATTCATCCTTGTTCGTTTGTTCGTTTTTCCGTCCGTCCGCACTTTTGTAAATAACTATGCCTTGGGATTTTTTTTTTACCTTTCGCACAAACATTAAACATGATATGAGTAAAAAACGGAAACATAACGGATTCTCCGGGAAAACTCCAGTTGCCCCCCTATGGGTGCCTTTCGGGTTAAAAATGGTTAAAATTAATAGTTTTCTGCTTATTAAAAAGAAATTAATGTCTTGGATTTTATAAAACTTTCTGAAAAGGTGTAACTAACTGATTTCTATTTAATTTTGTTTGTCTGTATTTCGCGATAACTCTTGGGTGTACCCCAGGGGCTCTTTTAGGCCTAATAAAAACACTCCATTTTTTGGACTATTTTACCATATTTGTCCAATATTTTCTATGTATGTCTATTTAGCAGTTTTGCATGGTGCTGAACTCAAATTTAAATATGTTAAGGCTTTAGGGACTTTGGGGCTAAATGGGCGGAGGCTAATGATGGATTTAGTTATTTCTATTTTTGCATGGTGCAGAACTCAATTGTACATATGTTAAGGCCTAAAACTGCACCGTTTTTTCATTTTCACCAGAATTTGCCCCCCCCCGGGGACTTTTGGGGCAATGCTGAACTTAGTAATTTTGTATGCCCTGTTCACTGTGTATGCTACTCTTGTGTGTGTGTTTTTTTTATAGAAATCCTTCTAAGTAAGATATCAAAGAGGTAAAAATAGAATTGTAAGTTAAAACTCTAGCAAACATGATGCATGAAACAAAAATCCGATCCTATTTGTTCGGAAGTACCCTCTTACATCGTTTGATGTAAAGCTACCAAAATTGCCATGACAACCCTACGATTGTTAAAGGGAAATGTATACGGGTTACATAGTTAACTCACACCAGTGGAGATTGGAACACACGGGGGTCGCTTATAATGGTGAATCTTAATTAGTGTTCATACGTTTGTGCCAAAAAAGATTCTAAGTTCTGCCCCGCCTTATGTTCGTTTACCTTTGATACTCAAACAGTTGAAAGCTATCTCATTACACCTAAAACCTTTAGCCATACATTTCATACTTTAAAAAATCAGAGTCCATTTTATGTAGACTTTTTCATAACTGAGTAAACGATGGCTAACCTCTGCTTATATATATATATATATATATATATATATATATATATATATATATATATATGTGTGTGTGAAAGTGTCTGTGCGTCTGTGTATCTGTGTGTTTGTGTGTCTGCGTACATTTCCCTTCGAAATAACTCCGTCAGTTTTTTAGTCTACAGACTCCAAATTTGATATACAGGGTAGTGAGATTTGGGATAATCGATGTGATCGGTTTTTGGCCAGAATTTTGGCGATTAAGGGGTCAAAGTTCAACGATTTGATCTTTGAGAACTCTACCAAACTCCTCCGACAATTTTGGGTCTACGCACTTGAAATTTTAGATGTAGGTTCCTTTGACATGGATCTAACTCAATAACTTGAGTTGAGCCCAAAACAATAAATTTTAAGGGGTCATAATAGGGATCAAAGTTTAAAAAAATTGACCTCTGCAGTCTCTTCCAAATTACTCAGACAATTTCTGGTCTAAATATTCGAAATTTTACATAAAGGTAATTACGAGATAGGGCAAGCTTTTTATCAGTTTAGGTTGAAAATTTTAAGTTACCAATATATAAATGTATGTATGTATGTCTGTTTGCATGTCTGCCTTAAACTTTCAATAGAGCCTGCCTCCCTACAACCACTTTTTTGTTTGCTCAACATACACATACAAACACCCGGTCAACGCCAGGCGCCCATGCTAGTATATATATATATATATATATATATATATATATATATATATATATATATATATATATAACTTCTATAGCTACTTCTACTTATGTATATATATATATATATATATATATTATATAAATTTAAAGATTAGAACAATAGTCTAAAGAGCAGAGTGTATTTTAATGTAATATTGAAATTACTAGTTTAATAAAAATACAGGAAAGAAAAAGTGCTCGTTGTAATTACTATATATATATATTATATATATATATATATATATATATATATATATATATATACACATAAGCAGAGAAAGGCGTCATTTACTCTGTTACGAAAAAGTCTACTAAAAATGGACCTTCATTATATATATATATATATATATGTATATATGTATATATGTGTCTGTGTGTGTGAGAGAGTGTGTGTGTGGGTGTGTGTATATGATTAGATTGCAAAACAAATAACATACTACATATATTTGGTATTTTAGTGCCGCTTAGATTTTGTCACAATGTTAGATCATTAAATTCATTACCGTTTTACCTGTCACAACTAAAATCGTGTGATCTATTACGACAAGGAACCATGGTAATAAACATTACTTTTTACAGAAATTATTTGTCAGAATATTATTCTCTTTTAATACAACTGGTAGATTTTCAATGATGGGATTTCATTGGGTTTGCTAAAATGTTGGTGCTAAAATAACGTAATTTTAGACGTTCAACTTCAATAGATCATACATCATTTCATAATACACTAAATAGAAATAAGAACATATTAGAATCGACACATTTTTGCCAGCGAGAAACAATTTTGTTTTTTTAAAACCCGTTAGCATAGACATCCGGAGTTCTGTGAGCGATGAAATCATTGAAGGCCGATTCGGCATCATCTCAGCTTTTGAAGCATTTTTCGTGCAGGAATTTGTCGACATTATTCAAAAAGTTTCCATCGGTGGCGAGAGGTCCTGCGAATATGGCAAACGAGGCTGAGTCTCTTAGCCATATTTCTTCAGCTTCTGCAGCGTCTGTTGGCATGGAGGTGAATTGGTCCCTTCATACTGACCAATCTCGGGTATATACGTTGGAGCTTCTGGGGTATTTCGTCAACTTGTTTCGCTCGGATGCAAGAAGCTGTGATGGATAAGACCGGCAGCAGACCACCAAACAATCGCCATAACCATTTTTGGTGCAATTTCGGCTTCAGGAAGTGTTCTGGAGTTCTTCCGGCATTCAACCACTGTGCCGACACGTGTTCGGATGTCGTAGAAGATCCAGTTCTCATCATACGTCACAATCCGCTCGAGAAATGAGTCGTTTTTGTTGCGCAGAAAAAGTGTAGAGGACACCTCAAAATGAGGATTTCTTTGATTATCGTTCAATTCATGCGGTACCTATTTATCCAACTTTTTTCTTCCTTACTTTTTTTTAAATGGCGGACGACTGTTGAGTAATCGACCTCTAGTTCAACAGCAACTTCTTATGTGGTTTTGCCAGGATCGACTTCAATTAAGGCGTTTAAATGTTCGTTATCAACCGCAGTCGACTGACCTCATCTTTGCGGCTCCCGTCACCTTTGCGAAATTTCTTGAATCACCGTTGTGCAACACGTTCGTTAATTTTTCATGGTCCGGACGTTGATATAACGAGCTTTTCGGCCTAAGCCAAACTGAAACAAGAAAATCGTGCGGATTGGAATTTTGTCCATGCTGTCGAACAGCCTGCAAAATAAAAATAAATTAATGCATTGAGAACGGTAACGAATAAAACGATTCGATAGAGCTAAAACCACGCTTCAAAATGATGTATCGCACGTCTATAAATATCAATAAATTAATTCAGAAATCATATATAAAAGTAACATATGTGAGAAAGCGATATGATTTTTGTGCCAACGTTATCCATGACTGCATATATCAAACTAGATTACTTAGCTTTATTATGAGTACAAAGTATACGTATGAGCGGCCGAGGATTTCCTTAGACACTAAGAGATAACAGTGGGAAAGACGTTACTGGCGTAACTAACAAACAAGAGTGTAAGTTTCGCATTTTATTAGTGACATACAACCACTTTTACAAAAAAAATGTTGCCAATAAAATCAACAAACCAAATATTTTATACTAAAATGATTCATAGAAAATTACTTTTTTTTAATATATTGTTTGTTTTTTACCGTATGTTATTAATACTTTGCCTGTTTCGCACACTTTTCAACATCTGACTTGGTAATCCTTAGCCACGGTCGATTACCTCATAGTAGATCAAAGAGCTGAAGGTCAACTTTCATCATCATTTTGAATACCTCCACTTCGAGCAGTTTTCGCCAATGTGGAGTTGGATCAGGCGACATTGATCGAATTGGACACGGGCCAATAAGAAAAAAAGTTGAATATCTGTGAGAAAACGGAGATATGGATTGTTAGCGTAGGTTGGGTTTTTTACGGTCGATGCGTACAATGGCACTCGGCTTGAGTTGATGTCTGCATACGTCCACTCGCCGTAAATGTCCAGCGTAAAGCTAACCCATTTTGACATCATAAAGCAACATGACTAAACACCCACACCCACACATCCACACACACACACACACACACACACACACACACACACACTCATATATATATATATATATATATATATATACATTAGTATCAGGGGAGACAATCGAAGCTGTAAAACTGAGCTGGCCTGCAGGACACTGTATATACAACTGTAGGCAAATTAGGGTTTGAAAACTGTCATAAAATTTTAATCATAGAATAATATCATAATCTTCAAAAAATCCTGAATATTTTCATGTAGCTTTTCCCATAGATCCAAAGATATGAGCATTTCAGTATTTCGTTTAGCTACAAGTATCCCTTCCATCAAGATCAGAGGTTTTGGTGAAATACATACGCACATACATACACACACACACACACACACACATATATATATATGTATATATATATATATATATATATATATATAGGGAGAAAGAGAGAGAAATAGAGAGAGAGAGAGGGAGAGAGAGATTCAAACCGTTGTTATTTATTTTTCTGCAAACTTTGTGGTTTTTTTTTAAACAGATGAAAGCTCTTTTTGTTATCCATATATATATATATATATATATATATATATATACATACATACATATATATATATATATATATATATATATATATATATATATATATATATATATATATATATATATAAATCGCCCTTTTATTTTTCTAGGACGTATTTATGTTATTATAAAATATTATTACGTGCACAGATGTCTAATGGGCATGCATATTTCTAACTCTCAGCCGTCATAAATATGGGTCAGGATCCAACTCAAAGCACCAGCATGTGCAGTTTGTCGTTTAACCAATGAGCAACGATAGCTCAGCACTGGCACGCACGGTATTATATCTTTTGTCAATTTAAGATTTGCTGTTGTTTTTTAAGCGATATTAGCAGTTTCGAAACGTTGTCAATTGTTTTTTTTTTAATTCTTTCGCTGTCTTAGCGTTTGTTTTTTTCTTAAGAGCTATAAATATTTAATTTTATTATTCCTATACATATGTGAACTAGTTGCTCTTTATTTTATCTTGGATTTTTTTTACGTGATTTTATGGACTAACTAAAGTAAAATCTGACACGCAGCTTGAGAGATCTATTATATAAAGTATAGTCTTCTATGTGTATGTGTGTAAATATACTTGCAGGAAAATAGGCTAGCCGGAGGAAAACGGATTGTTTTAGTAGGAGGAGAATAAAGCAACGAATAGAAAGAGATACAGCAATAGCGGTGTTGATAAAAATGTAGCATACTTTTAGCTCGGAAATTATTTTCTTGTTTCTTGCATTTCTCGACAGGTGTGCACTTTTGTCAAAATGATTTCTCTATACACACGCATATTTGACATATGTTCTCTAATGTGCCGAAACCGACGAAGCAAAACGACAAATCTAAAATTAAATATACGTTTACAAGGGGCTTTACATAAGCGTACAGACTTTTTTTCGTTTGGGCACTTTTATTGATAGTACACACATGAAACTATAGTCCACTTCGAAGTAATTTCCTCCAGTTGCAATGCACTTGTTTTACCATCCTAACATTTCTTGAAGGCACCATGAAAGTCCTATTATGTAAGCATTTCAGAAAACCTCGCCGTAGCTTCTTTCATCTCCTCAAATTTATCATGACGACAGCTTCTAAGATTTTCTTTGAGCTTAGGGAATAGCTAAAAGTTGTGGGAGCAATATCTTGACCGTAGGGATGATGAGTAACTATCTTGATGATTATCGTGGTCAAATAGTCTGTGACAGGATGGAGTTGTGTATTAGTACATTCGCACACATCTTCCGACTCTTCAATTCCTCAGAGCAATTGTGTTTACAGTTTCCACACTGACATCAAACTGTGCAATGATTGTCCCTAGAAGCATACAACGATCCTTATCCATGAACTTCTTTTTTGCCAATAAACTCTGGTGTTCTCTCTTCCTTACGTCGTCCACATCTCTCATCCTCACAGATATCTTGTCTTTTTTTTATTATTACATTTTCACCCCAAACAAGGCACATTACCACTCAGGTGTAGGGGGCTACTATCAGGGTCAGCAACTACGGGGGCACTATGTAGGGATTTGGGCAGCAAGATGTCGGTTCACGTTGCACTTGAACTTCTGCATGTCAATACAGTTAGGGAAGCATGATCCTGGAATGGAATTCCAAAGTCTAGCGGTTCTGGGGAAGAAACTACTGGAGTAGAAGGATCTTTTGCATCTAGGGATCTCTACTGTGTGGGGTGGGATTTAGCTGCCTGTCGGGTTTGTCGAGGGTGTCTGCGACGTGGGGGCACAAGTGTCTGCAGTTCGTCAGAGCACTCACCATTAAAATACTTGTAGAACAAGCAGAGGGATGCAACGTTTCGTCGATGGGACAGAGGCTGAAGCTTAGATGCCAGTTCAGGGCCTATCAGATTGGCGACTCTTTTTTGACTTCCTTGAATCTTTTATTCAACTCAAAAACTGATCCTTAATTCATGCAAGATGGTCTAAAATCAGTCTGAAGCATTCCGTATGTTTATCTGGCAGTTTTTATGAGTTTAAAACAGAATTGTGTTGCATATTATTTTTCTAAAATGTCTTCATGTACAGAGTGCATTTATGAAATGCACCAGTTGTGACAATCAGGCCATATAATTGCTTCTGTAGCTGACACTTCAGCATGCAATCATACAAATTAGGCAATCATATTATAAGATTTATAGACAAAACACTGAATTATCAAGAGTCTACGACAATTTTAAATGTTTGTATAACAAAAGTTTGAAAATATTATGATGACATCTCGTATGAATTAGTGTTTTTTATTTACCTATCTATCTATCTACTATTACATAAACGTATATATATATATGTATATATATAAAATTATATATATATATAATTATATATATATATAAAATTATTTATATATATAATTATATATATAATTATATATATATAATTATATATATATATATTCATATATATGTAATTATATATATAATTATATGTATGTAATTATATATATATAATTATATATATAATTATATATATAATTATATATATATATATATATATATATATATACTCTGTGTGCGAGTTCGTTCATTATAGCTTCTGAAAAAGCTGGACCTATTTCTATGACATTTCACGCATATCTACTTTATGTATCTGATAATGTTCTTAGATAGTTTTGCATGAAGTGGAACAAATTCAGTGCGGATATTGATACGTCGCATTACAAAGCATCTACCCCATGTTCCTCGCTTTTAAACAGAGTCTAAAAAAATATAAAATTTACTTACGCCCCGCATAATCTGCTTAGCTCCAACCCTTCATTCTAATGTCGCATCTGTGCTCTTTTCGCAAGTACTGTATTGAAAGATGCGCCGATCAACTCATGTCCAGTTATTGTGCATACTTACAACTAATCCTATAAAAACAATATCCTACCCCTTCACAATATCCCAACCTTTCCATCTCTATTTGGCAATGCCATTGACGAGGCTTCAATTTAATAGGTCCGAAAAGTCGACTAAGGTAGCAGCCTTATCCCACCGTAACGATCTTGCATCCTTGTATATGTTTTACAAATACTTTCATGAGATGTACTCGGATGAAAACAGAACACTTGTGTCCCCTCGACGTACATAACTTTGACTAACCCGCGACGTACATAACTTTGACTAACCCGAAGTACAGCAAAATCTCACGCATTCATTGTTAAGGTCGCTAGATGCTGAAATGCATCTTCTTCCCTCTTTCTACTAAACGTTGCAGTTTCCCAAGATATCTGGCTTCCTGACTACACTATAGAATAAAAAGTATAATTAATTAATATTACACCAGAAATATACCTCATTGTGCCACATTCCATTTAAGATACTGATGAGAAAAACTCACCCAATATATTGGTCCACACAGTCCGAGAAAATAAAAACAAAACAAAACAAAATAACAATGTCGAAATAAGATATTGATTGGATTGATTGGAAGCATTCGCTCCCAGAGCGCTAGTTTTTAGATGTTTTCTTTTCATATTTCTTTAATGTAATATTCATTCATTTTTGAGCTGCAAGATTGAACAATATTCTGTCGATTAGACGTAGACAAGTACTGTAGTCTATTTTATCTAGCAGATCCAAAATAAAACAAGCTACCAAGCTTGCGGCGAATGTTTGTGAGTTAAAACAGGAAATCATGAAAGAAAATTAAAACTTTTGTTTTCCATTATCCGTTTTCATCTACATGTCGGAACGACATGCCTTCCCAGTTATTTTGGTCGGATGATATGCTCGGATTTAATATGACAATATTCTTACACTCGATAACAGAGACACGTTTATCCTTCGAAATATATATATATATATATATATATATATATATATATATATGTTATTGTATGCCTTTCCCGTTTACACACACACACACGCACCATATATATATATATATATATATATATATATATATATATATATATATATATATATATATATATATATATATATATATATATAGCTTAGTGAGTTAAAAGAACAGAGTGAGTTCAATTCTATAAGAGGAGACTTACCGGGATAATATTAAGATCAACATGTTTGATTGGAGCTTATACAGAAGAACAATAGCAATGAAAAATGAAGTCACAAAAACTTTATATTGGTAAATATAGATTTGTTCATTTATTCAGTAAGTGTATACAAACATTTTGTTTCCTTATGATTTAGACGTAACGCACCTTTTCAACCACTAAAGAGAAATAGGAAAGACAAAAAAAAACTTTATTAATGGGTGGCACACGAATTGCACGACAACAAAAAGACACGCCGTTGGGAAGTGCCATCTTCCCTTCTTTCACACAACAATAACGACCCGTTTCTCATCTGGGTTGTGACTTGCGATGAAAAGCGTGTACTTTACAACAACCCGCGAGAGTAAACTCAGTGGTAAGACGCCGACAAAGCTCCACAGTACTCCCCGCAGTCATAGTTGTACCAAAAGAAGGTAATGCTGAGAGTTTGGTTATCAGTAACCCGTCTCATCCATTACAGTTTTTAATCCTTGCTAAAGCATTACAGCCAAGAAGAACTGTCAACAAATGGATGAAATGCACCAAAGACTTCGACAACAATACACAGCATTAATCAACAAGAAAAAACACAATTTTCCTCCACGACAATGCCCGACCGTACGTTTCTAAATCGACCCTGCAGAATTTTGCAAGAGAACTTTGTCTAATCTGCCATTTTACAAAGTCTTCTCGCCGCCATGAAATTTCTTAAAACACAATTTTGCTGTGCTTACAATAGTGGTTCCTTAGCCAAACGCTTCGTTGATATCGCAAGCTGTTTCTACAACTTTTCGGCCTAACTTGTATTAAAATGAAACCATTGTGCGAGTGTTCTTTTTCCACATCATATTGAAGGTTCCTAAGAGACAACATAATAGTTACAAAACGATTGCAGTCTAAAGGCTTACATAGAGCGAACGACGCTATTTAAAATGATATATTAAATAAAGGCATTACGACGAAGACTAATTTGAATATATATCATTTGAAATCAGAATTAAAAATTCCGAGAGGACTTTCTTCTCAACCTAATATTTTTGCTTGCCTTATTTTACTAAACAGTTGAACGATTTGCCTCATATCAATGCTTTTTATGCAAGACCTTCGCAAAGAAGATCTCACAATATGAGTGATTTGTCGTAGTTATAACTAAAACATATGTATCTCGTTATACCTTAATAATACAGCTTTAAAATATAGTTGGTTATATAAATCATTACTATTTATTGGGTACTATATAGTAATTAAGAATGTAATTGGCTATATAATGATAAATATGAAATCTGAATAAATTAAAATATTATATATAAGCGTATTTTCCTATGGAATACGTCCGGCGGCCAGCTAGAAACATATATTATTCCATTGAATTACATTCCTAAAAACATTACACAGTAGGTGCAATCAATTAATGAAACAAAATTGAAAATAAATAGCAAAATATTCCTCTTTGGTTTTGTAGTTGACGTTTTTAATCTTCAAGGCCTTTTGTTATCCTGGATATAATATTATAGTAAATATAAACTTGACTCTATTATTAGAAATACGAAATCTGCATGAATTAAAATATCATCCATATTCATATTCATCGCTGACAAAAGTGTATTAAGAATTCTATTGACTGTGTAGAAACATAAATATTATTCGTCTAGATAGTACTGCTCAGGTTTTTTTAATTCTTCAAAATTTTGATTGAAAAATAGGAGGTTTTACTTTTTTGAATGACACTCGAATGACAAAGCGCACTTGGTACCCGCATGCGCAGAAATCATTCATCACTTGGAAAATTTAATTGAGAATGTTAGGTTGGCGCAAAAATAATGTCGTTTTCGACGTTTGACTTCAAAAGATCGGAACTCCTTTCATTATAGACTTTAACAATCGAAATAAAAACCATTAGAATCGACACATTTTTGCCAGCGAGAAACAATTTTATTCATCCCATTAGTCTGGAAATTCTGAAAGTTCTGAAAGTGATAAAGTCATCGAATGCCGATTCAGCATCATCTCGGCTTTCTAATGCTCATTATCCACCACAATACACCGGCTGCGACCGTCTTATCTTCGAGGCTCTCGTCACAATTACGAAATTTCTTGAACCACAGTTGTGCCTCACGTTCCTTAGTGGTTGCCAAACGTATCATTGACATCACGAGCTCTCTCGGCAGTTTTCGGCCTCGTTTTACAGAAATAAGAAAATCGTGCGGATTTGCATTTTGTCCATGCTGCCGAAAAGCATGTAAAAAATAAATGAAGAGCCTGAGAACGGTAAGGAATAACACGGTTCGATAGAGCGAAAAACATGGCTATAGATATCAATGAATTAATTCAGAAACCCTATATAAAAGTAACATATTTGAGAAAACAATGGTTTTTTTGCACCAATCTAATATTGATGCGTATGAAACATTATAAATTCTGGAGCACAAAAGGTCACTCGTTACAATCGTACAACGCCCGTCCTTGGATCGCCATAAAATTTAAGTTTAAAAACTATGAGGATTAATTTTACAAATGCCACTTTATGAAAACGCGTATTTAACGACCAGACACCGCCAGCCAGGCTTCTAGTCATTTAAATATTGGCGGAGGTACACACGAGCAAGGAATTGGCTTTGCTTAATAATAATAATAATAATAATAATAATAATAATAATAATAATAATAATAATAATAATAATAATAATAATATTGTTATTATCATTATTATTATTATTATTATTATTATCATTATCATCATCATCATCATCATTGGCTCACAAGGAGATTTCACATAGGTCATAAAGCAGTTCTCCTTGAAAACAACCTGTGGTATTCTCTGAAAGCTGAGTGACAACACGTCTCCCACGATTTCCAATACTCTCCTCTTCCTTCGATAACATTTGCAAATTACTTTGCATTATCGCAACAGGCCTTACAATTTATTTCTCACTATCAGCTGCGATTGGTCTCCACTGGAATTTGAGTGGCAATTAGCCTCCCCAAGGTCCCAGTTCTTTTCCTATTTGTACAGCGGAGGCCTCGTCAGCGCTCTCTTCTCGGTACTTCCATCCTCTTTGGCCCTTCGCGGCTATTAGAGGGGACGGTGGCTGGGTAATGGGAGAGGATGGGACGGAGAATTATTATTATTATTATTATTATTATTATTGTTGTTGTTGTTTTTGTTGTTGTTGCTGCTGTTGCGGTTGTCGTTGTAAAATTTGTGTGTTATCTTACTGTGCGTTGCTAACTGCTTATTTAACAGACTATTGTTCTTCGGTTCCTTAATGTTTACTTTAACGACCCTTTACTAATTTTGTGGTGTGTGTGTGTGTGTGTGTGTGTGTCTGTCTGTCTGTATGTCTATGTTTGTCTGTGTGTGTATCACATATAATCAGCAGTACATTCATAACATACTTAATCTGACGACATACATGTTGCTGCGTAACATTCTGTCTTTTGGCCGCTGCCTGAGGGATTCGCCAACGTCTTGTGGAGTTGGGTACTGGTATAACAAGCCGCGTGAAAGACAGACACAAGACGATATATTTTATATATTGGTTTAATTCACTCCCATGCATCTCGCGAAGCGTGAAGTGAAATCGACGATCTCGGACTTGTGGCGTTGCTTTGCAGCCATTTGGCGACCGTCGCCGCCTTATGGGGGAGACCTATTTGCCCAGCTTCTCAAATCCAACTTATTACACTCAACTCGGCTTATTAAAACCGGAATCTCTGACACGTAACATCCGATTCCCCATTCGGATACTTCCGGTGAAAACTGATCCGTCAACCAAGTTTGATACATGTCACAACATGATCATTTCTGTACCTACATACTCGCTCAACTTGTCGTTTCCTACGATTCAATCACTTTTATTTACTTCGCTTGGTAAATAGATAGATAGATAGATAGATAGATAGATAGATAGATAGATAGAATACGGACGATTAAATGCTTCTCCCCGGAGTTTATCTAACTTTATTAGTAGTTTGCATTTTTACTCCAAACAACTCATAGTGCAACTTTAAAGTAGGGGCTATTATCTGGGACATAATTTTCAAAACACTATGTTGGGAGTTGAGCAGCAAGTTATCTGTTTACATTACACTTGAATTTCTGCATGTAACTACAGTCGAGGAAACAGAAACCTGGGAGGAAATTCCAAAATCTGTGTAAGGGAAAAAAAGTTAAATTAGAAGGCTTTTTGGCATCTGATGATCTTTACTGCGTAAAAGAGGAATATTGCTGCTTGTCAAGTTTGTCAGAGGTATTTGCGCAAGGGGATACACGGGCTTGTAGTTCGTTGGCGTAATTAACATGAAAATACTTGTAAAATAGGCGGACGTATGCAACATTTCGATGAGACAAAGGTAAACCCCATATTGTTGGCCGGACAGAAGTTTAACAACAGTGGTGGACCAGAGTTTAATTAATTATGGACTCAAATATTAGGAACATATGCAAAGGGCTAATGAAGAGATAATTTAATCAGTTCTTTCGCCAGAATTCTTGAAAACTGGTACTACAGAGCAGTTCTCCAGCAGTCAAGAAAGCAAAATTCGTTAAAGCATTTATTAAAAAGTTTAGAGAGAACTGGAGCAACCTCAGCATGGCATTAAAAAAAAAATACAGCCGGGATGAAATCAAGTCCACATGTTTTTGATGTGTCTAGGTTTTTTTATGATATCATGTACTTGACAAGGGGTGATTTTGAGCTTATGCAGTAGGTTTTTTTGTCCGCAAAGGATAACTTTGAAAGAATTGGTTT
Organism: Euprymna scolopes; assembly: GCF_053919585.1. NCBI lineage: Eukaryota > Metazoa > Mollusca > Cephalopoda > Sepiida > Sepiolidae > Euprymna > Euprymna scolopes. The sequence goes on along the minus strand of NC_136507.1, from coordinate 35,544,263 downwards.
GCTCGGTCCAAAGTAGAGCTTGTAGGCAAAGCATGTTAGACTTCTTTCTGCCATCCAAACAACCCTGACATTGTTGAATAGGGAGGGATTGTTGATTACTAATTATTTGCTATACTGTTGTAAGTTTTCCAGAAATCACGAGTTCCTAATTTCTGCGTTTCAATGAGTTTTTGGTGGTTTCAATATATTTCAGCTTAGACATAGTTACTTCTTTTTTACAACTAGCTCCGATAAGCTTTTGTGTATTTGTACCCGGCTTATGTCAGATGATTCTACGGTATGAATTCTTCCTTGTGTTACATAATAAGGGCTGTCCCCTTTTCATGTAAGTATAAAAATAGAGAGAAATTCAATTGAAAGAATGCAACTACAATATAATTTAATAAACATGTTTTTAACATATTAGAAATATAGGTTACTGGGAATATAGGTTAAAATTCCCTTTGCAAACAAAGGAAAAAGATTTGGACACGCATTTCCAGAACACGTGAAAGAAGACACATGTTTTAACATGTGTATGACGTCATGGAAAATGGGAAGTTCTCGATATAGTTAGAAACTTTAGAGTTAAGCGGAGAGAAACTGGGGGAGTCTGAGAGAGAGTCTGAGGACGACAGACGACAGTCCAGATATTGGAGTCGAACGTCTAGAAGCGAGACGGTCACCTTTGAAACTTAGAATGTGAAATTTGAATTCCTGAAAGCAAAGCCACCGGCCGGTCCATGGAAATAAACCCATCATGTGTTTTTATAAACGTCGTCTTTGTGTTGTAATTCTACCAAAAAGGTAAAGTGGAAATTGTCATTATATGTCTTATATATATCATGTGTTTTAAAATGTCTTTACATACACAATATGAACACTAGGACTGTCTCAACTCTACATCTCATATCTACACTTCTAAGTACGAACATTTTATATATATGAATCTCTTTATAACACGAACAATCCCTCTTACAACATCTCTCTCTCTCTCTCTCTCTCTCTCTAAGACACAACAACAAACACTGAATAAGACTCTCTAAGTCTCAAAGACTCACTTTTAATAAGATTTAAGAACAATAATAACAATAAAAATATAACACTTGACCAATGGCAGCTGCGCAAATAGAAGTAAACCATTGCGTCTTGAACGACGAGAATAGTGACTGGCCTCAGATTTCTTTCCTATCAGCAACGTTTAAGGACTCTAAATCTTTTTCTCGTAGGCGCAGGAGGCTTGGAGGCGACCTTATATTCTCCTACAACATTTCCCATGGACGGTGGGGTCTGGGCCGGGAACTGTTCTTTACTACTGTCCTGGACCGCAGGCTCTGTGGGCACGCTAAAAAGTTCTACCTTCGACAGAGCGGAGACTTCGATGCCAAGCAGAATTCTTGGTTCGAGTGGCATCTCCGTGGAACCAGCTACTCGATGAGGTCGTAGACCAGCCCACAGTACAGTGCTTCAAGACGGTCTTATACAAACACAGGTCGGAATTCCACGGTTTTTCCCTTGTATAATTTTTCTTTGTAAATAACTCCCTAAATTCTTACTGGCATGTTGTCTTGTAAATGGCAATCGTTTTGCGTTTATCCTTTATTAACTAAATCAATGAATGAATCCGTAACACGTGGTGTCTTTTTCTCCACGTAAGTCCGAGCGGACTTCTTTATTTGCATATGTTTTTTTTTTCTTTCCTGCTTACATGTTATGCCGATATACTTCCAGCTCATACGCGCTCTGTTACAATTGCATGAAAATCGGAAATTTAGAACGGAATCTGAAATTGTATCGGAATCGGGAAAAATATTAGAATCCTCCCATCACTATATACAATTTTGATTTTTTTTCTTTTCCGTGTGTTGTTCTTTATACGATTTGTTCACTTAGAACCACTTTGATCAATCCTATTTTTTCCTTTTTTTTTATTTACATATTTTCCGATTTTTGCCATATTGCTATATATTTTATTTCACAATTAGTAAACTCAGATCACGAATAGCATTTATCTTTCTTCCTCCCTTTTTGTCTGCCTTGCAATTTGTATTCCTAAAAAAAAATCATTCTCATTTTACTTTTCGATAATTTGTTTCTCCTATCGATATCCGTGTACGAAACATGCCATAAAACCGTGCCAATTACATCTCCCCCTCCCCGTCCCCCACCCCGCCGACTTTTGTTCGTGTCACGCCTCCGCATTCGCCTTGTTTATTTATAAGTGACTGATTCATTCGGACACAAATAAACTGGCGCGCGAAAATGTCTGTACGATTGTATTGCGCTCGATAAGCTCCAAGATATATTATTTGGCCGAAAATAATTTTATTCGATTACACCATCTAATAAAGAACAGTTGTGGAGCAAAAAGACAACACGAGTATCATTTGATCTCTAACTGCTCCTTTTCAAATAGAAAACGAAACATGAAGAAAAAGAATATATATATATATATATATATATATATATATATATATATATATATATATATATATATATATATATTAATTAAATATTATAGTAAACATCAAGATATCAGCAATTCTATTAACCTGCGCGGAAGCTATCTTTTGCACATGGCGGGTATAAGCCTGATCATTTTGGTAGTCATATGAGACCTAACGTCCGCATTTATTAGATCGCATTACGGATGTTTTAACGTCTGTCTTATCAGACAAAATGGCTTACATTTCGTTGTGTATTGCTAACACCAAAAAGCAAACAAAATAAATATTTCAGAAGAAGTTCTCAAAAGACGTCTAGAGAATTTATATAAAAACTTCATGCATATATATTTGCATGTACACACGCACGCACACACGCACACACACAAACATATATATATATATGACTACTTCATTTAATCACATAAATTAATATACAAAAGTATAGATTTATTCGTAAACTTTAAGTATTTACTTCAACAGTGCTCAATACGTAGGAAGAGCGAGGTAGTAAGTTATAAAATATGCCTGATGAATCCTAGCGTCTACGAAACGCGGCATATTCTGTGTAGCTTAATTGCCATAAATATTTTATAACTTACTATATATACATATATATATATATATATATATTGATTAAAAAAATTGAGATCAATAAAGAATATCCGCCTTACTTACTACAAAAATACTAGTTTTATTTTTGCGTCATAAACTTGTCCCTAACCTATATTTTGCTAATGGAGAGATTATATTCAAACACAAAAATTTTTTTCAATCATTGTCAATAATTATTGTCAATAATTATTGTCAATAATTATTGTCAATTTTAATAAAATGAATATTGTTTCAAAAACGATCGTGCACTCAAGTTGATTTTGTTTGTCTTTTTTTTAACAGAATCAAAATTTGCAATTATTAATCTTGTTATTCAATATTAATATAGCTCTAGGATACATATACCTATTGAGCTTATAATATATCTACAGTAATAGGGGCACCGTTCTTTTAAAATTATTAATACATTTATTAATACATTAAAATAAACTCTGCACTTTAGACTCCAGGTCTAATTCCCTCTTTAAAACATAAAATAAATGTTTATATATACCTATATATATATATATATATATATATATATATATATGTATATATATATACATATATATATATACAAATTTACTTTTAATCATGAATCATAAAAGGTGTCTCTTCCTAATTGCAATATATGTATATATATACATATATATATACATATATATGTATATATGTATATATATATATATATATATTGCAATTAGGAAGGGAAGATTTTTATGATTCATGATTAAAAGTAAATTTTTATATATATATATATATATATATATATATATACATACATATTCCTTTAATCTTCTCTCCAAAAAAGGGAAAACAGTGGAACAGGAGTGGAAAGAAAAAGGAATGGGGAGTCAGCTGACCGGTTTCGATCCACCCTTCCTAAAGCTGTATCGAGGGAATTTTTAAAACAAACGATGAAAGAGCGATTAAAATTGCGTTTTATTCAATTTAGGAGGATGAAAACTAGGTGGGAAAACGATTAAATTGAAACAATTCTATGGATATAGAGGGATAGAAATCTACGATGTCGAACTGCAGAAATGTACATCTATTTTTGTTTTCTATAGTTGTAAATCATATGATACCTTCGGAAATATTTGACCACTAGTTTAATTCTTGGGCTTGTTTGGTTTGTTTGTTTATTCTAGAAATTATGCATTACTAATTCTACTTATTTCTTATTTAGTTACGTTTATCAAGTAGGTGCTTGGGTTATTATTAAAGTCATATTTGTGGTCTTTAAGTAAAATATATGCTTCTCTTGGTTTTAATTTACCAACTTTATCCCTAATTTTTTAGTTCATTGGTGATTTGTTTACTTTCACTATTTATTATATCTATGTTCTTACATTCGTTTGTATCCATTTTTTGTTTAGTTTTTCAAAAATGTTTTCTGTTATATTTTTTTTATCTATTTTAAAAAGATGCCTGGTTTTATCCGCTTCTTAGAAGATTTTATTAGAGTTGTTTATGTTTCTAACAACTTTAGTAGTTTTATTTGAAAACTATGATGTTGGTTGTGGAAACCGTATGATTCCTTTTTATTTATGTGTTTATGTTTGTTAGGAAAGAATTTTGCACGCCATCGAATTCGGTGTATTAGTTGATTTTTTTTTGAGCTTAGGGGGGGATGCCCTTTTCGCTTCCCTGCAGCCTCTCTCCCACAGAAGAGACGTTGCGAGCCTATCTTTGTTTTATCATTATTTCCATGGCAAGTGCTCGTCTGAGCTCCAATCTCTCGTCCCTCGCCAATCTTTCACGATAATCACCGGTCTGGCTAAAACAACTGCCAATAATTTTCCCCACTCTTTATCTGTGCCTAAATCCAAACGTAGATTCCATAAGCAGAGCTTTTTCTCAGAAGTGCACGACTGTGGAACTCTCTTCCGTTTGCCTGTTTCTCACCTGACAACAACTTGGATGTATTCAAGTCCAACATAAACAAATTTCTGACTAACTGCCCTCTTAAGTAAGACACTATCAAATCTCCAAAACGTATGATTAGTACAATATTATCTCATTGATTACTGTACACGAAATAACCCTTATCCCTGAGTGGCCTCCGTGCCTTAATAAGTGGTGACCTCCATGTAAAAAAAATTACTATTTAATTAATATAAATATGTCCTAGGTCTTTGGATGCTTTTAAGCAATCTTTAACTCCCTTATTTTGTTTTTGATGTTTTCCTTCCATTCTTGTAAGTTTAGAATTTGTAAACATAAACACTTTCTTTAATATATCCCTACAAGAAAGAGTCGCAGCAAGCTATGTCTGGTCAACTTGGGGGCAATTAAGCATTGCCTTAGCGAGGGATAATTTTGTCGCCAAGTAATTGCTTGAGAAGTTCCGTAATTTTGATAAAACAATTTGACAAGATTCGTACGTTCTTCAATACTTATCCATAATTAGTTTTCAATAATATTTATAAAATATCTTGCATTAAGAAAAAAATAATCATTGATAGTAAAATGACAAAGATTTTCAACATACCAATGATTTGTTTAACACATGTATATATATATATATATATATATATATATATATATATATATATATATATATATATACTTTCTGCCTTTCTATAAAATATCACTGGTGTAATTGGCAAATTTACATCTAGCAACGTTATAAAATATTTGCCAACTTATAAAAATATTCATATAATCTTATAAACAAACAATTGTGTATATATATATATATATATATATATATATATATATATATATATATATATATATATATACTCGAAGTTTTTCATTAACTCAATATATCATTTCCGGATTTGGGTTTTTGATCTCATCTTAGGCTGATTTATATACGTTCCAACTCCATATATTCGCACGGAAATTGCACAAGTTACAAGTTTAGCAACCCTTGATATTTCTGACATTTTGTCTCCTTATTTTTTGTAAATTTTGCCAACAAATCTAACGAAACAAAACCTCTTTATTGATGGAAGAAATACCCTTCCCCATTCGATGGAGATTGTGCCAATAGATGAAAATAACGACTGCACACGCTCGTCACAACTTGGTATGGGTTTAGTAAGAACATGATATTCCCTAAGTTTAAAACCGAAATCGTTTCAAATCCATACTTCATTATTTTTATTCATAGCGTTGATTTGGACTCGTTATAAAGAGCGCAGTTTTTCGAGTTCGCAAATATAGATTAGCTGTATTGAAAACTAGCAAAAGTATATAGAATGACAGAATCATGGAACGTTAATCATATTTACGAAAGTGATTGCATATATATAGTGTGTAGGGGGAGGGGACTTTCTTTAAAACCTTTAAAACTATTTAAACATAATTCTTATATTTAAAAAAAATATCTTTCGTTGAAAAGTATTTTGTATGTCATTTAATTTCCTACATTGCAGAATTGGTTGATTTACATGAAAAGCGATAGTATAAATTATTTAATTAGAATTCATTATTGAAATGAGAATTATTAATTAATTCATTTATTTCGGCCTATTATCCTCATCTTTCTTAGTTATTGTTTCACGACGTTTCGGCCAACTATTGCTCTGGCCTTCGTCAAGTGGTAACAGCGAGAGGATAGGAACTCCGAATCTCGAACTGCATTCTCAGCAATAACTGCCATTCATATTCGTTGTCGTCTCACCAAGTTTTTGGTCGAGTAAGCCTCTGGCCGGCTTTGGGTAGAACTGAAACCACTATCGTCAGGCAATTCTCACTTGCAACCGTAAAGATTCAACGTCTCTATCCAGTGCACCAGATGAGAATAAATGTCCGCAATAAATAAATTAATAAATAGTATCGATGTTCTTAAAAAGATCATCAGTTGCTTACCACAGAACTCTGTTTGGAGGATTTCAAACAAACAGTATGTATTTTTTTCCGAGATTAGTTAAGTTTAGCAATTCATGCCATTTAATTTTTTTTCTTACCTGTGTCATATATCTATTTCTTTACAACTTAGTTTGCCTATTATTTACAAAATGGTGTCTTGTATAGTGTTTTGTTCAATCCATATTACTATTTATTGCACCTTCATCTATATATATATATATATATATATATATATATATATATATAAATATATATAGATATGTGTATATATAAAGATGTATATATACATATATGTATATATACATATATATGTATGCGTATGGGAAATGCATATATATATACATGCATATATATATATATATATGTGTGTATATATATATATATATATATATATATATATATATATAATTTATACAATCAGAAAAAACAACACCTTTTTTTTAGTAGTACACAATTTTTGTTTTTATTATTTTTTATGACATGTTATTATATATTTTTCTTAGTCTGACAGTCTTACATATATATATATATATATATATATATATATATTAGTCTTATATATATATATATTTAAGTAAAAGTGTCTGTCTGTGTGTATCTGTGTACATTTCCTTACGCAATATCTCTGTCAATTGTTAGTCTACAGACTCGAAATTTGATATACAGGGTACTGAGATTAGGGGGAAATCGATGTGATTGGTTTTTGCCCAGAAATTTGGCGATTAAGGTGTCAAAGTTCAACGATTTGACCTTTAAGAGCTCTACTAAACTCCTCCGACAATTTTTGGTCTACACACTTGAAATTTTAGATATAGGTACCTTAGACATGGGTCTAACTTAATAACTTGATTGGAGGCCAAAACAATAATTGTTAAGAGGTTTTAATAGGGGTCAAAGTTTTAAAAATTGACCGTTTTTTGGGGGGCTCAGCATACACCCCCAAACACCCGGGCAACGCCGGGAACCGATGTTAATATATATATATATATATATATATATATATATATATATATATATATATATATGGCCTCTTAAAAGAAAAAAATAAATTGTAGAAGTGAGCATATATATATATATATATATATATATATATATATATATATATATATATATATATATATTGTATAATATATACAGGAATTTACATCGGTAGTCGGTACCGACGGTTTCAAGCCCGGTAGTTGAGGACTGCTCTTAATGTCCGCCTCAGGCTCTCTTCAGCCGACTCTCATCTGTCTTTAACCGGAACCGGAACTCTATATATGCACACCATAATTTTTATTTATTTATTTATTTTATTCTTTTTTATTTTTTATTTTATTTTATTTTTTTATGCTACTTTAATAAGGTAATAACTTTGAAGCAATAAATTAAAAAGTATGGGATGATGCCTTCTATATTATTATTTTTCTTAAAGCACACCCCCCATCAATCAGTTTAAGTCTCGTTTAAAAGCGTTTTAAAAGTTCATTTTGAAGTTATGTCTAATCTCGTTTAAAAATAGGGTAATAAAATTTAGATAGAAATAGGCCTAGGAAGTGCCCAGGGGATGGTATGTAATAATATTTAAGTATCGCTTTGCGTTTAAAAACGTTTAAGATTTATATTAAAATAATCTCTAGTTTCGTTTTAATTACGGTAATAATATTTAATTAAAATAGACTTAAAATGTGTAAGAATATGGCATATGTTTATATTTAAGTATCGTTTCACGTTTAAAATTATTTAAAACGTTATTTTAAAATTATATGTAATTTCGTTTAAAAACGGTAATAAATCTTAGATTGAAATAGGTCTAAACGGTGTCAAAAATTGGCGTTTTTATATTTAAGTATATTAAGTATAACATAGCGTTTTTATATTTAAGTATATTAAGTATAACATTTAAAATTTTAAACTTAAAACTCCTCTCTATATCTCGTTTAAAATGGGTGATTAGATCTACAATAATATAAAGTAAAATATTTTGGCATGTATCTATAACTAACCCCCCCCCCCCACTTTTTTTTTCTTCTTCACGTTTTATCTTTTTTCTATCCCAATTTATAAGAAGCGATCCTCTTCTATGAATACAGTCCCTCAAACATTCGTTCCTTACATTTAAGCATCCATCTTCTTGGGTTGCTTTTAAAATATAATATTTTTCAGCATTTCAGAGCGAGCATTGTTTTAGTTCTGGGGAGTATGAAGGTTTTTGCTCGATTTTTTTCCATTTCACCGTAAAAGGTGCACCTTCTTCTTTTAACTGCCAGATCTTGTTTGCTAAAGCCGTATTACTTCTCTCTTTTGCTCTAAAAGAGCTCATGTGCATGTAATATCTCTGTTTAAACGGCCTCTTCGTCATTCCAATGTATTTATTAGTTACGTTTGTGGATGTATTCGTTATAGTTGCTTCATATACAAGTGACTCTGCTTTACAATTCCCTTCAAGCGGGCACTCATTTTTGGCTCTGCAAGAGCATGTTGCATTTTCCCTCTCTATTGGTTCTCTAGAGATGGTGGATTTTATTGACAGTGTTGTTGAGTAGCTTATTTTAATAGTATTTTTATTGAATATTTTATGTAGCTTGTGCTTTTTGGGAAAATGTTTATTATATATATATAAATGAAAGAGAAAAGAAGTAAAGATTATTTAGTTTATGAAAAGGATGGGTTGTAAAGAGATAGCTACAAATTTGTGAGTATCAAAACCAAAGCAAATTATGATGAAAGTAAAAATAAAATAGATAAACCCCATAATTTATTATACCATACTTGTTCACACTGAAACACTTATAAATATATTCTGTGGATCTATATAAAAAAAAACTTTTAAAACTTTTTGACATATTTCCATTCTACGGAAGTCAGGGTCGAACGAACACCCCATAATTTTATTATACTATATTTCTTCAAACTGAAACATAATTATCAAAGTATACTTACGCAGATAGATATGAAAAATCTTTATTAAAGTGTGTGCCTATTTCCATTCCATGGAGTCCAGGCGCGAAGGCAGACTCCACAATTTTATTATACCATCCCTATTTAACTTAAAACATTCTTATCAAAGTATTCTTATGTACATCTATATCAACAACATTTGTAAACGTTGTTTTTTTTTAATTTTTAATTTTTTTACTTCAATACTTTGTGGACCAGGCGCGAATGCAGACCCCTCAATTTTAATGACCCACCTTTCTGCCAGATCAAACATACCCATTCCTGTGTCTCGATATATCTTCTATCATTCTATGTAATCAGTTTTTTTAAAATAGTCAACCGTATAGGAGCCTATTCGTGACCAGACACATACACCCACCCACCCACACACACACACACACACACATTCAGCTTTATATTATGTATATATATATATATATATATATATATAATTAAAATGTTCAATATTTAAAAGTTTTTAACGTAGTTTTACTTGCCCTATGCTATTTGAAAGTTAATTAATAACAAGGCATATTAAAATATTGTCAGCAGATTCGTATTTAAAGAAGGGTCTGGTGTGACATCCATAGTACTTTCTTTATTAAGATATGGGCGCGTTCAGAATGAATGTTTCTGGTTAGAGCAGAATTCAACCAATGATGTTTGCCTTTTGTAATTAAAACTTTAATTCTATGAAATAGATTGTTGGTTCTCAACAGTGCAATGTTGACTACTATGTATTGTGGAATACTACACTTAGTAAAGGTATGTGGAGCATTTTCCCGATGCACCACCTTAGACTGCCGACAAGAGTAAGTAATCAATCGATTTGATTGAAAAATAGTCGATTTCACCGATGACGGTGACAAATAAGTATACAAATTCGAAACATTTGATGATCCTTATAAAATCTATAAAAACTCCCGGCCCCTATGCTACTATTAATATATTCATTAGATTCGAAAAAAAAACATATAAATATGAGTTTGTTTTTTTGTAAGGTCAGAGTTGTGTGTATCTTTAAGTAAACGAAAGGGTACGTTATACACCTTTCAAAATTATCAAATATAAATTTCAATAGATAGCGCTTCCATTCGATCGTATACACTTAAATAAGACAACCGCCCACGGCTATCAATTGAAGTCACAAGGCGGAAGAAAGCATCGAAGAACGTCGAACATTTTGCTAATGACACTTTATTTGGACAATGATCAGTTTAAAAATTGGCTGAACACAAAATCGATTCGTCGTTTTGGTTTTCTTAAGCAACAAATAATATGTCCCATACGACTGCTAGAAACTGTCTCTCCAACATATACACTATAACATAAATGTACACAGACGAACATGAACAATACTGAACATGAACTACAGGCCGAGAATTACACGCATACAAACCCAATATATATATATATATATATATATATATATATATATATATATATATATATATATATATGTTTTATTTTTTTATTACCGTTTTATCTGTTTGGTTACATAGGTTTCGAATGTTTGATCATGTTTACGAGCCAACAGCCTCGTCAGACCTTGCAGAAATGATTGCCTAACGAGGGTGTCGGATCGTAAACATGGTCCAACATCCGAAACATATGTAACCAAACAGATAAAACGGTTATTAAATAAATAAAACTCATATTTGCTCTGCAATTGTATTGAGCACCCCCTTCAGGTTTTTACTAATTACCCTTTTACCAAATATATATATGTGTGTGTGTGTGTGTGTGTGTGTGCGTGTGTTACAATGACGTCATATATGACTCCATAGCAGATATCTATAAATATAAAAGATAAATGTATGTATGTTTGTATGTGTGTTGGCTTTTTCAGTATGTCTACAAAAGGTTTTTTTCAGAGAAGCGTTCGCTGGCCTAACAACTTTTAAAAACTTTTTATATCACATATAAATCGTAATATCTCACAGTTACTAACAGAGCTCGCCTGTCTATTTAATTTGCTTGACTTTGGGAAGATAAATATTCAACATTTGTCGCTCGCCGCATGTGGGTTAGTCTTTTTCCTATAACATCTTGGGAAGCGTTCCCGCAGTAAATGAAATACTATCCCGCAGTCAAACTTGACCTCATTAACTCATTAAAACGGGCACCTGCCAAATCCAAGTAATTATATAAATTCAAACGTGTTTCCGTTAGCATCTCGCGGTGGGGCAATGGTTAACATCGCACATTTTTCTTTCACACTTTAATTTACAACTTTACCTCAATGGTTCGGGTTGGATCCTCATACTTACCTACCGAAACATTTTTAACCACCCTACCCCGGATTTTCAACACACACACCTCCAAACACGCGGGCAACGCCGGGCACCCCTCGCTAGTGTATATATAAATCTATATAGGACGTTATATATGATGAAGTCATATATAACGTCATTGTATATGTAATATATAACTTTCGATCTGGTAACGGCTGATATACAACGCTAGCTTATATATATATATATATATATATATATATATATATATATATATATATATATATATACCAGTGGTGAAAACACCGGACTAGAGTGCTCAATGTGTAGCCAGAGCAGTATATAAGACATTTATTACCGTGAGTCCAGAATGAGTTTACATATTGGTTCAACTAAAAGAAGATCCTCAAAGAGAGGAAATATCCAACTATCATCTTTTTTGAGGAGTTATTATATTATCCAGACTCGAAGGCATCAATTTCATTATTTATGCGAGATACTCTTTAGTATTATCTTTTAATTTTTAAAGTGCGCTCTAAGTAGAGATATTCATTACGAATGCGAGTGTCTTATCCAATAACCTTCTGTTGATCTTATACGCTGGGACCTTCTGCACGTGCGCTGATGAAACCTTTTAAACCTACTTGTAATGAGGCTGCATAAGGTTGTTAATTTTGGTTAACATCGGACTGTTCTTTATTAATCTGATTCGTTCAGTTATCGCTTTTCGATACTTATCGGGGTAATTTCAATTTATTTCAAAAATACTTACATACACATGAAATACATTTGTGCTAAAGATAATTACCTTCTGTTAACCGTTTCAAATTCCATATGAAACGAACGCACAAATTGTATTTTTTTATGTAAATAGACTATTTGTGCACATTGTGTCGCCCAGATATCGCTGGATGGCACGATCAACACGAGAAATCAATAGAATATGGGCTGCTGTTGTTACAAGTCACATGTTATCTAATATGAAAAATCAGAACGGCTCTATATAAATACGTGATATATATATATATATATATATATGTATATATATGTATATGTATATATATATATGTATATGTATATACATATAGCGTTCAAAATCCCTACTTGTGAGACATCGACTTGGAGTTCAGCTGGTTGGATGCCCACGTCCTTTGTCGAGATGAAGCTTGATTTCGTCGCGGGTTGCTTGATCTGTGTTGGTTAATAGAATGTCTTGTGTGCGGGGCGTTTCCTCAGTTTGTAGAGTGCTTGGCACGCATGCAGGAGGCTCGGGTTTCAAATCGCGGGTACGGATATGTATGATTGATTAGCCCAAATGAAGGCGAAACTCGAGTCTTAGACTTCCGGTTCGTTGGATGGCATGGCTCTGGCGGGCTTCGGCGTTTTTTGGGCTGTGGAAATAATTATATATATATATATATATATATATATATATATATATATATATATATATATGTGTACATATTGTGTCAGCCCCTTTAAGAAACTCGTTTCGAAAGGACGATGCCATCCAGCAATGTTAACCAAGCGAGTTTTTTTGCTGGATGGCATCGTCCTTTCGAGTTAAAACATCTACATTTGAGACATCGGCTTGGAGTTATTAGCTGGTTGAATGACCGCGTCCCTTGTCGAGACAAAGTAGGTTCATTTCACAGTCGGATTTTGGCGCGGTTTGCTTGATCTGTGTTGGTTAATAGAAATTCTTGTGTGCGGGCCGTTTGCTCAGTTGGTAGAGTGCTTGCCTCGCATGAAAGAGGCTCGGGTTTCGAATCCTGAGTTCGGATGTGTCTAACAGATGAGCCCATATGAGGGCGAAACTCGAGTCTTTGACTTGACTTCCGGTTCGTTGACTGTCATCGCTCTGGTGGGCTGCGACGATGTTTGGCTGTGGAATTTATTATATACAATCTCTCACATTCTGAAAATCATATATATAGTAAGTATTCCCCCTCATTTACAGAGGTTGGTGTAATTTTCTTCGTGCGTTCATAATAATATGTTTCGTTTTACACGTTATTATATTCACAGCAAATTGGATTTCATTTCGACAAAATATATATAAATTGGTAATTAACGAATAGATCTGTTGGTTTTATTCCTGCTGAAATAATCGTATAAAAGATATTTGTATGAGTTTCGAATTTTATAACCAACAATTTCAGATAATTATACTTGAAATGATCGCAAATGTTATATTAGATTTATATTTTGTGCACAGTTCCATTTTTATCTTTCATTTTTATTTTTAGGTATTGAAGTAATATTCGATACATTTTGTTATCCCCTCCCCCCGGATTTTATTCTGGCAATAACCTAGATGCAGTCATTATCGCTATATCTTACATCCCCCAAGATCTTCGTGTTGGCAGGTTTTTTTAGAGATGCTTTTAGTTATAATTATTTCAAGAAAATAGTCGATACTCACGGGAAAGGCAACGGAAAAGGTGGCAATATCCTAAGTAAAAATGATTTTTGTGTAACGAACTGGATTCGAACTTGAAACAAGTCGTCAGTTTGTAACGATAACAACTCGTCCACCGTTACCTCCCCTGGATAAAGTAAATAAATCCTAAAAATAATGGAATGAATAAAGTGTTGTCCTATAGAAATAAAACACCAGTTTTATTTTACAACTTTTACTGAAAAAAATCAATTCAGACAACTTGATCATATAGTAAAATAAACACCTATTAAATGTAGCCGCATTCAGCCTCAAGTCGTAGCCATTCTTATGAAGCCAAGCCTGGGTCATGCTGCCACAACCAGGGTCTACCAGCGGCCACCTGATTGGACCAGAAACTCGACATATTATTCAGGCACATTTTGGTGGTGACTTTCAAGCGGACTTCAAATTTGTGAGGTGGTATGATGTGGCTTTCACTTGAAACCACAGCAAAGATCATAACCGTAGACGAAAACTTTGCTTTCCTTGCCCTATACTTGTTCCCGTGAGATGGAGGATAGCAGTAATGAAGATGGAGAACAGGGTTGGGGCAATGACACATCCCTGTTTCACTCCCGTGTCAACCCTGAAGGGATCTGTTTCATCTCCACTACTACTGAGGACTGTAGCTGACATATTGTCATGTAGCAGTCTCAGTACCCGAATGTACCTCTCTGGGCATCCAAACCTTGCAAGAACCAGCCAAAGGGCTTGACGGTTCACAGAGTCAAAGGCTTTAGTAAGGTCTATAAAAGCCATGTATAATGGTAAATTTTGCTCCCTGCACTTTTCTTGGAGTTGACGAGCAGTGAAGATCATGTTCATCGTGCCTCTATTTGGTCGAAAGCCACTTTGGTACTCGGGAAGGATGGTTTCTGCAAGGGGTGTAAGCCTGTTGGCCAAAACCCGAGCTAGGGCTTTCCCTGTGGTAGAGAGGAGAGAAATGCCCCGGTAGTTCCCACAGTTTGCCTTGTCTCCCTTCTTAAAGATGGAGACAACTAGGGCATCTCTAAGTTTACAGGGATTTTCTCTTGTTCCCATATTTTGAGCAGCAGGGATGGATGTGTCTGAGAAGATCAGGCCCGCCTTTCTTCAGGATTTTTGCTGGGATGCCGTCAGAACCAGCCGCCTTATTGTTTTTCATATTCCTAATTGCATCCCGCACCTCTTCCAGACTCGCATGCTCTCAATTATGGGCTGTTGGGGGAGTTTTTCAAGGGCCTCCATCTCTGGAGTTGTGTCCCTGTTCAGAAGATCCTCGTAATGCTCTTTCCATCTATTTGCTATTTCTCCCTTTCCTTTCAGCAGCATAGGCCCATCCTTAGACCGAAGGGGGGTCAGAGAACGGTAGCTGGGGCCGTATACTACTTTTGTGGCTTCAAAGAATCGTCTGGTGACCCCAGAGTCAGCAAACTGCTGGATCTCCTGAGCCTTCTTCATCCACCAGAGGTTCTTCAGCTTCCTGACTGTCAATTGGACAGCCGCTTTAGCCTTGGCATGGGCAGCTCTTTTAACCTTGCAATTGATGTTATTCTGACAGGTGATAAAAGTTTGCCTCTTGGTGTCTATAAGCTGTTGGATTTTGGTATCGTTTTCATCGTACCAATCCTGATGTTTCCGCTTTTTTCTGCCCTAGGATGCTTATACTGAAGTCCGTGATGGCAGAGGACAGCTTGTCCCAGTGCTCTTCAGCGGCATGCGGATATTGCTTGGGCAGGTCCGCGCTAAGAGCCGCCTGGAGGTGTTGTTGGTAGGTGATATCGCCCAGCTGCTCGATGTTGAGCTTTAGTCGGCTCTGTCTTTTTTGCATCCTTTGCTTCCGCATTAAATGGATAGACATGACAGAGTGAATAAGACGGTGGTCGGTCTAACAATTGTCTGTACTGGTCATTGCTCTGGTGTTCAGCACATCACAGCGGTCTTTGGCACGGACAATGACATGGTCAATGAGGTGCCTGATTTTACTTCGAGGGTGCATCCATGATGTTTTGAATGCGTTTTTTGTCGGAAAAATGTGTTCGTGATGATCAGGTTATGTTCTGAACACTTTGTCAGTAGGAGTGTACCATTTGAGTTTATATTCCCAACTCCTTCTCTTCCAAGCGTTCCTCTCCAGTGCTGATGGTCTCGTCCCACAAGTAGGATTATCTTGTCCCCCTTGGGGGCCCCGGATAAAATGGTGTCATGGTCAGTATAAAAGGTATCCTTTATTTCATCATGTGCATCAAGTGATGGAGCATACGCACTAATCACAGTGGCCATTTGGCTGCCCGCAAGCATCAGGCGCATGGTCATTAGGCGTTCGTTAATGCCCACAGGTGGCTATTGAGGTGACGGATGAGGCTGTTCTTTATAGCAAAGTCACGCCATGGATACGTAGCTCTTCTGCAGGCCTTCCTTTCCAAAAGAAGGTGTACCCGCCTTTCTCCTCCCTCAGCTGCCCGTCGTCAGCCAGTCGAGTTTCAGAGAGCACAGCTATGTCAATCTGGAACCGCCTTAGCTCTCTTGAGATAATGGCAGTTCTTCTTTCGGGTCGATCACTTGTTTTGTTGTCCATGAGGGTCCTCACATTCCAGGTTCCAAAATATAGGCGTAAGTTTTCTTTCTTTTTCCGACCGCGTGGTGGTGATCCCTCTGGATGCGGTAGTCCAGACGGGTTTTTTTTTGAGGCAGGCTATTTTTAGGGGTAGCTTTTCTAACCCCCCTCCCCTACTGATGTGAGCAGAGTGGATCCTAGACAGGGCTGCTCAGTCATGGATGCAACTGCCGAAAAACTCTTTCTGCCTCGGTCCGTGAGGTTAGCGACTGAATCTGGCACCCACCGCCTATGTGCCAGTTTGCAGCTAGGAGCTGCCAGACTACACTGTCCTGCTTCCGTCACCACTTCCTGGTCGCCACAGGACTTTTTCTATCCGGGAATTAAGGGAGAGCTCTCTCTGCCTCATTCCGGGAGCTTAATGACTAAAACTGTCACAAGACTTTTCCATCCATGATGTAGAGTAGGATGTGTTCCCTTTCGGGAGAACGCCTGCGCGTGATGTCTTTTAACGTGGGGAGACTGATGCACCTGCAGCCACCACACGGCCCCTTGGCAGAGGAGGGCCTGATTCCAATGGCATGGAGAACCACGACGACTGGAGACTCTCTTCTGTTGCAGCCTTCATCCGCCTTTAGTGTCGTTGTGTAATTATTGTCATCATCCGCCGCATCAGCCGTTGAGGTCTTTTGGATCACTCTGTCTGGAACCTCCCCTTCAACTTTACCGCCATGGGTGGCCCTACCAGGAGCCTAGGCTCCGGACGGCATCGCTCTCAGGTTCATCGGAACACACAAGGTTCTCCACAACGACAAGGTGGCGATCCAGGGAGAACTGTCTGAAAGTAACACAATGTTCAACGAGCAACATCGGGATGCGTTGGTGTATAATTCATTCTCTCTACCGATCCAAGGTATGACAAGAAAACCATTGTCAGAACCCTCAAAATGCATCGCTTAATTACCACGGACAAACATCTTCCCCATGTACAGAACTGACGGGCGACTTTTTAACATCAACAGATTTAGGGCCAAAGGTCGAACGAACACCATATCCATTATGGAGCTACAGTATGCAGACGATAACGCCCTTGTAGCCCTCTCAGAAGAGGACTTACAGTGTACACTGGTTGCCTTCACGAGGGCGTACAACAGCTAGGACTAACAATTAATATAAAAAAAACCCAAATCCTCCATCAATCACCACCAAACAGTACTCCAGTCTCACCCCCAAACATCTCCATCGACAACGCTAGACTGGAAAATGTGGACCACTTCCCATACCTAGGCAGCATCCTATCATCAAAAGCCAGCATAGATGATGAAATACAACACCGTCTCAGCTGTGCCAGTGGGGCTTTCTCAAGGCTAAGGAAGAAAGTATTTGAGAACCGTGACCTTCTGGCAAAGACCAAAATCATGGTATATAAAGCAGTCTTGCTGCCCACTCTTCTCTATGGATCATAGACCTGGACCACATACAGGAGGCACGTAAAAACTCTGGAAACGTACCACCAAAGATGCCTCCGAAAAATCCTCAGAATTAGTTGGAAGGACCGACGCACCAACACCAGCGTCCTGAGTGAGGCTGACATTCCCACTATCACCGCTACTGTTGCTCAACGCCAGCTCAGATGAACTGGTCATGTTGTCCGAATGCCGGATCTCCGCCTCCCAAAACAGATTTTCTACTCTCAGCTTGTTGAGGGAAAGCGTGCCCAGGGTGGCCAAAAGATGAGGTATAAGGACAACATCAAAGCAAATCTAAAGCGGTTTCACATGGACCTTGAGACATTGGAGGACGTGGCTGGGAGCAGGTTGGCATGGAGGTGCGCTGTCCACGAAGGTGCTGCGCTTTATAATAGTGACCTAAATCAAGCTGCTGAGGATAAACGCAAGCACAGAAAGGACAGATTATCAACCAGACACACCCAACCCCACCCCACCGCCACTACCTTTATCTTCCCAAATTGCACAAGACAAATTGGGTCTAGGATTGGGCTCTATGCTCACCTGAGGACCCACAGAAGCCACAACGGAGGACAGTCTTACTCGGACACGAGTGACCGCCGATGATGATGATGACTTTCAGACATGATAGAAGGCTTCTTAAACTGTCGTGATTTGTACACAACTGGTCAACTAGTACATGGTCTGCATCAGAAGAAGAACACCGGTTTTTATCAAACGGAAATGTTATTCTGTCGTCTTTTCTAGAGGGACAATTTTATTGCTCCCTTCCTCTGTATAATGTCTGGATAATTTCGGTTATGTTTTGCATATTTTTTCTTCAACAAAATCAGCAACAACTGCAGATCCGCGAACCTTATTCTATGAAAATGAATTTTCTATTTTTCCATTGTCCACAAATTCACGTTATTTTGAATTATTTTAAATTACGCATCAGAGTAAAATAATAGTGTAGTAGGAACCTAGGAGAGGTGTTCCGAAAGTAAAGCCGTATATTGTTTATTCCACTTCAATGGTTTAGTGGAGATTTCTAGATACTCTGGTGGTGTTAATCAGCTTTTCTAGATTGTTTTAAGAGCTTCATGTGTTCTATTTACACGAGATGATTTATTCTTTGTTCTGTCCATGTAAACTTGTATCCGATGTTAAATTTTTCAAACTACGTAGTTTAGTGACATGATGGCTCTGAGAAACAATAGCGGTGTTTGCGACTATCAGTGGACGATATCTCTCAGGATATTTATTTCAGTCAGGTGTTTTCTTCCAACTGTCAATTGCAATTGCCATGTTTTCATTGCGTTTTTATAATATTAATAAATTAGTTAGATA
The DNA here is from genome assembly GCF_053919585.1 of Euprymna scolopes. Classification (NCBI taxonomy): domain Eukaryota; kingdom Metazoa; phylum Mollusca; class Cephalopoda; order Sepiida; family Sepiolidae; genus Euprymna; species Euprymna scolopes. Next base: position 35,524,491 of record NC_136507.1, on the reverse strand, counting down.
TTTTGTACCTTTTTAAGCATTCAATTATGCGTGATTGTGGAATACTGTCATATAATGTATTTTAATTGATCCATGCCATGGCTATGTTCTTGTTTCTGCTTTTAGCATATTTCAAGGTATTTTCGTCTTTATATAGCAAGGAGTCTGGGCCTCTTTTTATTTTCCGGTACACGTTTTCCTCTTCGGGCAGGATACGAGTGCTTAGAGAACTGTAGATCTGTTTACTTAGTTGTGCAGTTTAAATTTCCAGATGTTTGGTAAACAAGTTATCTGCCTGTAATTGCTTGATGTCGTCCTTTTTACGGTGTATCGTCCATACTGGTATTTCTGTTTTGCGGATACATCTTTTCAGACTTTGTACCATTCTATCGTGTAGTGTTGTGATTTTTTTTTTTTATTAATCAATATGTACGTATCTCATCGTGCCCCAGTGTTTTTCAAGTTTATATTTTCTATAGGGTTGTCCGAGAATTTTATGAAGTTTATTCTTTATGTCCTTCAGCCATTTGGCATTTCTATAGCAATGTTGAGGAAGACACCACATCTGGTTCCAGAAGTGGTTGGTTTTTGTTGGATTCAGTTGAACCATTTTTTATGATTCTTCCGTTCATATTTTTTTTTTTGTTTCTGTTTGTTTCTGTATTTTTTACATTTATACTTTTCTACTTTCATTCTTCTTAAGGTATATTTATATTATCTAAATATTTATTTACTTGTCAAACGTCTGGTATCAAAAAGAAAACATCATCATCATCATCGCAAACATTAATTAATGAGACACGAATTACATCCCTTTATAGTCGCTCTTTATCAGATCCAAATCATTAAAACCATATCCTCTCCAAAAATATTTAAAACAACAAAAAACATGGCTGTCTGTTTACGGTTGTAAATTAGATATTTTATTTTATAATAAAAAGTCATATTGAGAGGAGACTATTTTATAACCTTTTTTTTTAAATTCGCAAAAAATGTGCAAGTGAATTGACATCTGTTCGTTTATAATTTATATTAAAGCAATATAATTTTGTGTGGAATTTTCATCGACAAATATCTCAATTTTTAAAATGAATTATTTTTAGCTTTTTTTATTATTCAATATGAACCCTAAACAAGGAGCAGTACAACTTCAAGGAAGGGCCTACTATCGGGAACAAAAGTTGAAGGGATATTATGAACTGAGATGAGTAGCAAGATGTTTGTTCACATTACACTTGAACTTCGGCATGTCAGTACAGTTGGGAATGCAGAATCCCGGAAGGGAGTTCCACAGAATATATATATATATATATATATATATATATATATATATATATAAATTTATTATGCACAATTCATAGGGCCCTAGAGAAGCCGGGCCGAATTGCTAGTATATATATATATATATTTATATATATATGTATATATATAAATTTATGTATATATATACATATATATATTATTATTATATATATATAAATGTATGTATATATATACATATATATATATATGTATACTGTGTGTTTGTATATATTAATGCCCACGCAGTATGTATATGTGAATATTTACGTTTGTATGTGGGCAGATAAAAAGAAGCGAATCTCCATCAGTCGAGACGACTGTGTTCATCTCGAGAGTGGCAAGTGTCCAGCCTTTAAGGCGTGGAAGTACTTCACTCCGGAATGACACGTCGCACGGGTCGCCCACCTTGTGAGCGTACGAGCCAGAATAAAATGGTTCATACTTGATCTGAAAACCAAGGAAATGAAGAAATCTTAAAAAAAAAAAACTATAAAAAATATAAAGAGAAAAATACTAGAAATACAAATCTGCTAACGTGACGAAAGTGGTAAGTGGCATCCCTTCACATTCCGCGTTTTTTTTTTTTTTCTAATCAAAAGACATTTTGGAATTATTTTCATGTAAACGCAGCCAAGTGTGCATTATTATCTTGGCGACTTTAAAAGGCTTGTCTCTCCAGCGTTAGTCTTATTTTTCCCATTCTGCTACTTAAATATGTTTTATCAAAGTAATATGTTACTACACCCTCATGAGCATGTTTCGACCTGCTGGTTAGAGACCCCTTCAGGCGATACAGTTTCTACGAGAACTGCAAACTTTGCTTTCGTATAAGCTGTATCGTCTGCAAATATCTCTAGTTACTAGTAGCTAGCTGACCGGAACTAAATGCGTATCAATATATTACTGCTTACGTAAAAAAATAACAAATATATATATATATATATATATATATATATATATATATATATATATATATATATATTAGTGTTGGGATGATTAATTGGAATCGGAATCAAGAATCGGAAAACCGGAGCTTTTTGGAGTATCGGAATCGGAAAAACTTTAGCCTGTTTTCCGAGACCAAAGCCGATTCCTTTAATTATGTATTTTATTTTGATTTTGTTTTTATAAAATATCTTCCACTGCTTCTACTAAAAAGAAAATAATAAATGTTTATTGATTTAAACTTCAAGTTAGACTAAAATTTCTAGATCATCCCGTCACAAGTGTGCTTTTACGTTTGAGAAAATACGTACACATTGAAGATGTGTTTTACAGCAATCGGGACAAATAATAATTTTCTAATGAAATACTTAGAGATTTATAAAGAATCGGAATCGATAACTGTATCGGAATCGGGAATTTAGTACGAAATTGGTAATTGTATTAGAATCGGGAAAAATATTGGAATCCTCCCATTACTAATATATATATATATATATATATATATATATATATATATATTGATATATTGATATATTGATACATATATAAAGAGTTTTCGAGGCTAATTCTTGACTTGAAGACGTAATCTCCCCATTAATGGTTGATTGCAGAAACATGTATGCACATATGTAACCATCAATGTTTGTATAAATAAATTTAATATACCTGCTCTGTTTACTCATTGAGCACATTTTCGTAGACACAGGTTGTTTCATTGGATGTACTTCTAGGAAACTAAACACTACTGCTATAATATATATATATATATATATATATATATATATATATATATATACAATCCTAGTAGATGGAATGTCAGCTGATGGTTTACTTGTATTGCATGCCTGCTGTTCTGCATAACCACTTGTTCAGACCCCTTACCTAAACTGAAACTCTTAAAAACATATGACAGTATAATCTAAAATTACGCTTAATCCATGACAAAACTCAAAGAAAATCAAATTGCCTCCTCCTTTGAGGTTTGCATTTACGAATATCCGTTGGCTTACAACTAATTTAAATGATGCTGAAGCATTTCTCCTAACAAACACCCTGGATATCTTAGCACTAAGTGAGACTAACCTACACTCCATTATCCCCTCTAACTATTTAACATGCCTGGATATCTCCCACTCTGCCGTCAGGACTCTGACAGACATATGCACGGGCTTGGAGTCTACATTCGAAACACCCTCCCCATGACTAGATAAAGTAAACTAGAATCGGACGAGCAAACCTTTATTTGCTTTAGACTTACATGCAACATGACATTAGTTACATTTATTTTCTCTGCCGCACTCCCTCGACACAGGACTATACCCTAATAAACCAATCTCTGACAGTATAGATGCAGCATTTTCCCTCGACACTAGCGCACAAATGCATGTATTTGGAGACGTCAATGTCCACCACATTTTATAGCAAGCCCCACTCTCCCCAATGGTTTACTTCCACAAGCACAGATGCCATCGCACAAAGGCAGCACGCGTACCGCAGATTTAAGCAACATAAATCCAGTTCAAACAGATAGATGTATATAGAAGCCAGAAGTAACTGTAAGAAAGAAATAGCGACAGCTAAGAGATAATTTACTGAAACTACGCATCGAAGCACAATAATTAGGAACCCGTGACTTCTGAAAAAATTATAACAGTGTAGTAAATAATGGGCAATCAACAATTCTCCCACTATCCCACAATCATGAAGTTGTTAGCTCAGCAACCGAGAAGGCTAACATGCTTGCCATGCGGTTTGCCTTCAACTCCACACTGGTCCCTCTCAACCACCCTCTCCCAGACTTTCCTTTGCGGACAGACGTCACACTAGACGATCTGAAAATCACCCTATCTCAGGTGCATGCTATCATAAAAAATCTTGACACTTCAAAAGCATGGGGACCTGCTCTGATACCGGCTGGTCTATTGAAAAGTGCTTAGGTCCAATCCTCCCCAAACTTTACAACAAATGCCTTAATAAATATTGCTTTCCTGCTGGAAAACTGATTCTGTGTTACCAGTCTTAAAGAATTTTGGCGAAAGAATTAACCCACTAAATAACCGCCTTATTAGTCTCCTCCCACTTTTTATCCAAAATATTTGAGTCCATAATTTACCAAGCTCTAGTCCATCACCTTATAGATGCTAAAATTCTGACCGACCAACACTTTGGATTTACGCAAGCTTGTTCCACAGCAGACATTCTAATTGTAATTTCCGAGCGTATATACCATTCACTTGATAAAGCAGGGGAGGGTAGAGCGGTAGCTCTAGATATATCTAAGGCTTTTGACAGGGTATGGGATGAAGGTCTTCTCAGGAAAATCAGATCATAGTATCACTGGAAGAATACTTAACATAATTAAATCCTTCTTAGACAAGAGAAAAATCCAGGTTGTCCTCGATGGTCGTACATCTAAACAATACGATATAAATGCGGGAGTGCCTCAGGGGTCTATTCTTGTACCTCTATCATTCCTTATATTCATAAATGACCTCCCTGACAAAATTGTCTGTGAGATGTATATATATGCTGATGCCACCACGCTCTATAACAGACAGGACAGGAAAACAAATAAATGGCAGAAACACTAGAGGATGACCTCTAATCTGTAGTGGAATGGGGACAAAAACGGATGGTCACCTTCAATACTGCCAAGACTTAACTTGTTTCCTTCAATAACTACAAGAACCTTCTCTACCACCAATAGCAATGACCAAAGAATCTTTATCAGAAAAAAAATAGATTAGTAAAATGTAGAAATGCACATGAAATGGTCCTGTACAAATAGTAATTAAAGTCGTTTCGTAGTAAAAATGAATAAATTTTAAAACTGAAGTTGACATCCTAATAATTTCGTATATGTAAGTAAATATCTAAGAAGAGAAGCTATTATTGACTTCTTGTAATTTCTAACTTACAGAGTTTACATTGAAGGATGTGTAAAGGTAAGAGTTCCACATGGTGGCCGGCCATAATCCAGGAAGGGGACATTTTATATTCAGCACCGTCCGTTTCTTGTAGACCTGCGCACGAAGCCACTGTTGCGTGTCGACACCGCCTGTTTGCCAGAGGCGGTCTTTTTCGAATCAGTCAGCTTGGTTAGCAGAGGTGTCTTTCTTTCCTTGTGATAGACGTTGGTTCTGGGGCATATAGCTTGGTAAAAATAGAGGTAAATAGCGAGAGTTTTTTACTTTATTCCAGTTTCCTCGGTTTTCGTTTTGTTTCTGTGAACATGTTCGTAAGGCATGTATTTACTGTATTTTCAGTTTACGATGATGACGAAGATGTTCTAGCGTTGGCCACGTGCGCGCAAATAAATGTACATATCAGTAAAATTCGTTGTTCAGGATTTTTGCTCCAGTACGCTTGCTGTTACAGGATGTATATAAACGCTTAATCTCAAATACTGAATAGATGTCAGATCTACTAGAAATGATTTTTTTTTTCTATAAAAGTATTAAAATAAGACGATAGTGTTGTTTTCTTAAGGGCTGCAATTTTAGCGTTCGACCCTGTAGATACACGAAACATTATCTATCTCAGTTCATCTTTGTAGCTCTTCAGCCTTTTGGGGTCGGAGTTTTAAAATTTGAGGCTCTATTTCGTGTGCGTGCTTTTCACAAAAAAAAAAGGATATGTTCACAGAAAATTCTTTACATAAACTTTATCATCCTTCACGTACAGCAATTCCAGCAATTATGAAAACGTTATCCGAACACCTCACAACTGAAATGCCATATTATGGAATGAGGCTAGTCAAAGACAGATCTAATTCATACTGTCACTATAAACAGCGTGTCTCAAAATGTACTCACACATCAACTCTTTTCCGCGTGGTCTTTACAATAATGCTCATTAATTTGCACATTTGCAAGCAGATTTCTACAACTACATTTGACTTCTGAATTCAGAGCTAACGATTTCTCGACATCCGAATATGAGTACATTTTTTTTAGTTTTAGAAATCTATTATATATATATATATATATATATATAAATAATTATTTACTGTAATAATTATTAAATACCTACAGCCACTAGTGTTTCATCCATTCGATAATCATCAGTGCAGGGTGTCACGATTACCGCCGGTCGGGAGATTCGAACCCGGCACGAAGCCATCTTTGAGTTCATTAGCAGGGAACAAATTCACGCGGCCACCGTCAACTGCGAGAAATATCGTTGACATACAAACATTTATTTTTTTATGTCAGAGTGATTTAATGATTATAATATTTTGCGAGCTAAATTGACCGACTTTATTTCAAATGTAAAGCGCTCAACGATTCTTAAAGGGTCTGACATCATTATTAACTATAATAATTATCAAATACCCATAGACACTAGTGTTTTATCCTTTGGCAATCATCAGTAGAGGGTGATATTTAAGTATATATATATATATATATATATATATATATATATATATATATATAGTGTAGTCATTGCATGTCAACACCTAAGGCCCACACATTGTATGCAAAAAGTCGCAAGGTAACAAAGACAACAACAGCTATTTATTTACAGGTACTTCCAGTATAATTCCTCCTCTATTGTAAAATATCGTCGCGTATTCTTATGTTCATTAAAAGACCTTGACATGTCGAACATGTAGTACTCTTTCTTTTTCCGGTCATGTTTAGGACACCTATTTCCCTGTCGCTCTCGGGTCACATGTGTTACACATCTATTTCTATACTTTTCTGGTCATGGTTTTTTTTAAATAATATTTTTCTTTCTTATTCCTCGCTGTTGCGTCACCTCACACAGGGTCTGGTTATTTGCATACATTGTTTGTAGTACAGCTTTGTTGCTGCTGTTGCCATGCGCTTTGTGAACGGGAACTCTAACATTATTGTTTTTATTGAAATACGTCATTATATTCGATGGTATTGTATTTAATTTTCAGTTTATAAATAAATGTGTTTTCGTAATGCGAAGTGTGAGTACATTTTCTATCTTTTAGAAACTTTGTATATACAGGCACTACCTTTTTCCTTCCTGTTCGTTATTTGTTTCCCGACAAGATAAACATAACTCGGGAACTTAAAAAAAACGTCTTAGAATTATTTTTCTAGAAAACAAAAGCCAGTTAAAAAAATTAAACAACTATCCAAATATGACGTTTATGACGTGGTTGGAGTACTTGGAAAAATCAAATGTAAACGTGATATTCTCCAAAAGGTTAAAGGTTCAATCTTCAGTGTGGGTGACCGGCAAATACAATTGCGAATTACTTAGGAACTTAATCCAGTCATGACTGACATAACAAGAACACACCACCACCGTTTAGTAGATAAACGGTTCCGCTCGAAATTCCGTCCAAATTCTCTAGCTCGGAAGAAAAATTCATGGGTTCGACAAGATACACCTGAAGAAGGTTGGAGGTTACATCGACCAAAACGTTGTGAAAATCACACTAAGATGAGAACTTTAGTCTGATAAATCGAAATACTACTATTATACAAATATATTTGTATGTTGCCGCAGCACTCGTAAAATTTCTAAAACGATAGCATAGATTTTTATTATTTTACTGGACATGTTTTTATTACTTGCTTTTTAATCAATAAAATATAATTTATTTTTGTTTCAAAAAGGTTATTATTGGGAATATGTGTGTGTATTATAGACGCACTTTGTCTTGTTTCGACTCGAAATTTTTTAAATATCTTTTTCAAATCTAAATTTCAATAAAAATGTTTTTCAAGTGAATGTTGCTTTCCGCTTTATAATTATTTATTTTATTCGTTTTTAAGTGAAGGTCCCCCTTTTTTATTACTAAAAGAATGAATATAAAAAACTGTTTGAATTGTTTTAATTTGTTCGAAACTACGGCTACTTAAGCTAGTATGACTTTAAGAGTGATAAAAAATGGCGAAAATATTTTCTTTGTATGAGTGTTCGTGACCACATAAAACTTAATAACAATGTTTTCTTTATAAAGCGAAATTATAAAAATAAACGGGAGAAAATAATAGGAAACGAATGTTTGTCCAAAGAAGACCTGTCTTATTCCACCCCTTTTGATCACGTGTTTATTGATTATATCTATTCTTTGCTTCCATAAAAAAAACTGAATACAAATAAAAAGAAAATATGACAAGAGAAAATAAAAGCGGCATGAATGTTTTAAAATTATTTTTTTATCAATTTTTTTCGAGTTGCTTTTAAAATTGATTCATAAAATGTATCACTTTTCCAATTGTATTTTTTTTCGTTTTTTTTTTTCACTTAATTCTGATTATATTGGCCGCATTATTTGTAGATCACTCTTCTTCTGTTCATGTTAAATTGTGTTATTCTATTATTGATATATAGGATATGACAACAAAAACAAATAAAACATGATTAGTAGCACTTACTAATTGAAAATACACGACATAAACACAGACAACGATACGTGTATTTATCTACGTACACACACACACACATATATGTATATATATACATATAATTAGAAAGCTGATTGGCTAATTAAAAAAAATATATATATATATATATATATATATATATATATATATGTATACATAGATAGAAAGCTGATTGGCTTATTAAAAAACACAATAGAAGGTGCCTATATAAAAACGCGAGGCAATCATAAAATACTCGCATAAGCGTATATATATATATATTATCCAATCAGCTTTCTATCCATATATATATATATATATATATATATATATATATATATATATATATATATATATATATATATATATGGATAGAAAGCTGATTGGATAATTAAAACACAAAAGAAGGTGCGTATATAAAAACGCGAGGCAATCACAAAATACTCGCATAAGCCTGATGAAACGCGGCATATTCTGTGTAGCTTAATTGCTATATATATTTTATAACTTACTACCTAGCTCTGCGCTCTACTTACGTACTGAGCACTGTTGAAGTAAATACTTAAAGTTTACGCATTAATTTACACTTTCGTATATAAATTTATGTGATTAAATTAATTAATCATATACATATATATATATAATATATATATATATATATATATATATATATATATATATATATTAACAGACGGATACACGATATAATAGCATGCCAAAAGATAGATTGACTAAACTTAAAAATAAATATTGATAGGGAGCTAAATAAGGAATATCTGCCCAACTCCCCGTAAAAATGCTACTTTTATTTTGGTGTCCTAAACTTTTTTTGCTGATGAGGTGACTATGTTAAAAAGACAAAATCTTCGTAAAATTATTGTCAATAATTATTATCAATTTCAATATTACTATATATATATATATATATATATATATATATATATATATATATATATATATATTACTATATATATATTACTATATATATATTACTATATATATATTACTATATATATATTACTATATATATATATATATTACTATATATATATGTATTACTATATATATATATTACTATATATATATATTACTATATATATATTACTATATATATATTACTATATATATATAGTACTATATATATATATATTACTATATATATATATTACTATATATATATATTAATATATATATATTACTATATATATATATTACTATATATATATATTACTATATATAAATTACTATATATATATATTACTATATATATATATTACTATATATATATTATTATATATATATTACTATATATATATATTACTATATATGTATTACTATGTATATATATTACTATATATATATATATATTACTATATATATATTACTATATATATATTACTATATATATATTACTATATATATATATATATATATATTACTATATATATTACCATATATATATATTACTATATATATTACCATATATATATATATATATATATTACTATATATATTACCATATATATATTTATATATTACTATATATATATATATTACTATACATATATATTACTATATATATATTACTATATATATATTACTATATATATTACTATATATATATTACTATATATATATTATTATATATATATATTACTAAATATATATATTACTATATATATATTACTATATATATATATTACTATATATATATTACTATATATATATTACTATATATATATTATTATTATATATATATATTACTAAATAAATATATTACTAAATATATATATTACTATATATATATTACTATATATATATTACTATATATATATATATATATATTACTATATATATATATTACTATATATATATATATTACTATATATATATTACTATGTATATATATATTACTATATATATATATTAATATATATATATATATTAATATATATATATATTAATATATATATATATTAGTATATTTATATACTACTATATATATTACTATATATATTACTATATATATATTTACTATATATTACTATATATATATATTTACTATATATTAATTTATATATATATATTTACTATATATTACTATATATATATATCTTTACTATATATTACTATATATATATATATTTACTCTATATTACTATATATATATATATTTACTGTATATTACTATATATATATTTACTATATATGTATATATATATTTAATATATATGTATATATATATTTAATATATATATATATATAAGGCACAATAAAGTTGACACAATAAATGTAAATAATAATAATTAATAACTTTAATTTTCTATGTTTATTGCTTTTAACAAATAAGGTGCAACCAATAAAATAGTATATTTTAACTCTGAGTAGATGAACAAGCATCGAAAACTCTGGGGTTAAGGAAATAGATTTATTAAATTGCATTCTTTATTTTCTAATTAAAAAAATTCTGTGTTTGAAGATAAGCCTTTTCAAATCATAATATTAAAATACCTAAATTTTGAGTAATTTGCTCTATCCTGAATATTGAGCAATTTTATTTATCTGGGATTGTCTTATATAAAATATTACATCTAATAATATTCTGTAAGACCGCAAAGCACTGTATTTGTATGCCAGTAGATATATATATATATATATATATATATATATATATATATATATATATATATATATCTGTCTCTCTCTCTCTCACTCTCTATCTCTTACTATATATATATATATATATATATATATATATATATATATATATATACACTCGCTACTTAATTGGCTGAAAAATGCGAGCACGGTGATTGTTTACAAACAGGCGGTGTGAGCACTTTACAAGTAGCGGACGAATGTCAGTTTAAATAGACATTCGGATGTGTTTTTGCGGGCGTCGCTTCCGTGGTCGAGAGGTAGAGCTGCCGACGGTCAACCTCAGTGTTTTCCCCATCAAAGAAAGATTGATCTCCATGTGACCGCTTGTGGCTAGCTAGGCCAACTCCGGATAAAGTCATGTTAGCGTATAAATCACAGATGTGGTTCTACACGAAAGTCTCTAACAGACCTGATATATCTGACAGATTTTTCGTCCGGATATCACGCTTCATTTTTGCATGCTCATATTTTTTCTTCTCGAAACTATCACAGCCATGATAGACCAAGGAGCACCACTTTTTACGATCATTGGAAGCACTGTCCCAACTGAACACGTCAATTCCAAGATCTTTAAGATTATCTTTGATGTTATCCCTAAAGCCTTTCTTAGGTTTATGTTGTGGGAGCTTTCCTTGTGTAAATTCACCATAGAGCAGACGCTTTGGCAATCTCTCGTCATTCATCCCCTCATCAGATGTCCAGTCCACCTCATCTGATTACGTATAATCAACTTCTCGATACAAGGTACGTCAGCTCGCATGAGAACATCCACATCAGTTATAAAAGATACATACATAGGTATATATATATATATATATATATATATATATATATATATATATATATACGTATGTATGTATATATATATATTTTTTTATTCAATTTTCACCCCAAACAAGGCACAGTGCCACTTTGAAGCAGGGGGCTACTATCAGGGACTTAATTAGCGGGGTCATTATGAAGGGAGATGAGTAGAAAGATGTGTGTTGACATTACACTTGAACTTCTGCATATCGTTGCAGTTGGGAAAGAAGAATCCCGGAAGGGAGTTCCAAAGACCCGCAGTTCTGGGGAAGAAACTATTGGAGTAAAAGGCTTTCTTGCACCTAGGGATCTCTACTGTAAAGGGATGAGGACTTAGTAGCTTGTCGGGTTTGTCGGGGGTAGTTACGTCGGGGAGGTACAAGTGTTTGCAGTTCGTCAGAGCATTCACCATTGAAGTATTTGTAGAACGGGCAGAGGGATGCAACATCTCGTCGATGGGACAGAGGCTGAAGCCTAGATGACAGTTCAGGACCTATCAGGTTGGGGACTCTCTTTTGAACCCTGTCCAGGAGCGAGAGACAAGAAGCAGATATATATATAGTCATACATACGTATATACATACATACTGGCTGTATGAGATCGTTTATAATATAATTATTAAAGGTATGGAATTTGTTCTTAGTTTTTTATGAGTGAATATCTCAGACTTAGTTTATGCGAAGGAAGATTACAAATGGAATGCTTATATTTTCTGCTTATTGCAGAAGTAACTCCATTCAGTTCGGATTTCTGATCATCACTGCATTTAAACAGCACTGAATAAGGACACTTTTTGGAATATATTTTATTTATTTGGGTCTATTTCCAAGGCTGGGAGATCCCTGGAGGATTAGGCTAAATGTGTGTGGGCTGAGACAACACTGCTATAATTAATAATGGATAGGCTTGAGTAAGGTTTAATTCCATATATAAGAAGACGGCTCATTAAGAACGGTTTTATATTATACTTAAAAAGAGAATTTCAATAGTCAGCTGAAAAGCAGTTGCCTGGCTTTATAATTTCTTCGTTGTGCAGGCAAATCTTTTATAGTACAACCAGTTAAGCAATACGGAAGAAAGACACCTGCGTCAGTATGATTGCAGAAAACTTGGTTAATTATAATTTATTTATAGCGCATATACTGTTTTATAGTTAATGCATAGTATATAAAAAAGCAAACCGTGATTAGTATTATGAAATATTTACAAATTCAAAGATTCATGATTATATTTTACTAGCAAAGATTCACGCTTATATTTTACTAGCTTTGGTCGGATGTAAAATATGCTTAAATATGATATTTTAATATGTCCAGATTTCGTATATACTATTATAGAGTTGTAAAAAAGGTATTTAAAAATCTGAGTGCCATCAGCTAGAACAGAAGCCGAAACTCTGGAATCCGAAGACACGCATATGAATTAATTAAAAATTTAAAATTAAAAATAAACTTTGATGAGTGCAAAAATTGCATAGCGATTTTTTTTTCAATTTTGAATCAACTATTTAACCGTTTAAAGAGCCATAAAAGAACGGTCTGTAAAATAGCAAATCCTATGAGGCTCCTAGCGCCGATCTGTTCCTTTTAGGTTCGAAGGAGATAGAGTTTGAAGATATGGAGACAGACGGACAGACGGACGGACAGACACCCAGACATTTGGCTTTTTTATATATTAGATTCCAACAAAAAAGTAAACTGAAATTGATTTGAATGTTGGAAGTAAACATCGACTATTTAAACAAACAAAAATAGACGATTCAGCAAGGCAAACATGTCACCCACGTGATCAATTACTGATGTCATTTTTCTTATTGAATATTATCGATAATAAAAAATAAGATGAAAACCTGTTAATGAAAGCTGAAATCAGTGAATGGAAATCGATTATGCCTTTTTAATCGATGATTTTTTGTATTAATATTTTATCATTGACAATTTTCATTCAATTAAATTGGAAGTCTAAATATTAAAATATGGAGAAACACAAAAATGTCTAGTTTTGAGAGATCATACGCCGAACATATAAAGTTATTGGTCGTATTTTAAAGAGATATTTACATTGATTATTAGGACTCCTGCCATGAGATTTTAAGCAAGGTTCTGCAGGTTTTAATTAATAACAAGTTTATGCAAAATGACCAAAGTAAGCGACTTTGAAGCTTGCCAATACTAAATTTTGTACCATGAGGGATAATAAAGTGCTATATACAGCAAAAATCTCCCTTGATTCAATGTAATCCACGAAAAAGAAATTCTAATTGGATTTATTTTGTATTTTCTGAGCTACCCTTTTCATCTATATAATATACTGCTTTTTCGTCCCTTAGTAAGTCTGTACGTTACGCTGTCAATTATGTACAATAAAGTTTTTGAAAGCTAAACTAGGTTTAAAATGAATAATCCGAAAACATTGAACAAGAATACGAGAGTAGTCTCCCTTTGATCTACCTTCGTTTTTAGAATATCTATATTATATTCTGCTTATCTCTAATATTATTCTCAAAAATCTTCAGGTGTACGTTTGTAACCTTCGATCTTAAACGGGAGTTGAAATTCTTTTTCTTTCCTATTCTTTGTCTCCTTTTGCGATCACAACGTGTGGGTCCCAAGTGGCTACTTGTTACCCCGCGTGTATACGTGTGCAATAGTTTTTTTTCTCGAAATTAAAATACTATGAATCTCTTAAAATTACAGGGTTTTCTGTATTTTTGCAATCGAGTTGTGAATGATTTCCACTTTTTCCTTTGCGACTTTCATGGTATATTATTCCATGTTACTTTATTTTTAGAAAAGGAGAATTAGATATTATATTTCTCATATATTTGAGCCGATAATCTCAGGTGGGTTTTGCTCATCTTCTATAATATAAATCTCGCCTGTCTGTTTAAATGCATGTGTGTGTATATATGTATATATCTCGCAAAAACAGTCGACAGAGGGGACGGATTTTCTCGAGATTCGAATCATTTTGAAACACGACCCTTCAGCCAACAAATATAAAAAAAATCGGCCAGAAACATTCATTTCTTAACCCTCAACTGGGCATTTTCTGCAGGAAGGGTTCGCTTTTTTCGCCGATATTTTCGAAAGTCAGCGCCTCTTTTTTTTTCGGTTTGGCGATGGGTGCAACATTTAAGACGTCACCTTTTTGCACGTTCTTTTCCTCCTCGCGGTACGGGTTCGAACATGCCTGCCTACTACCACTTTTTTTTTGCGCTCACAATTTTCCTTTTTTTTTTTTTCGTTGGTCAACGAACACCCTTACACACACCTCCACTTTTATCCGCCTCCGCCTCACGGATTCGAGCCTGCCTGCCTGCCTACTACAACTTTTTTTCTTCTTTTTTTTTGGTTCAACACACACCTCCTAACACCCAGGAAAATCTAGGCACACAGGTTATTCTTAATATAAACTGTGTAGTTCTTTTAAACCAAATGCAATTATATTTCTATATGTGCGCATGTTACCGAGACAAATTAAGCAAATTTCAAAAAAGAAAAATGATTGCATAAAAACATATCAAGTTATATTATCAAAATATAAAGACACGAAATAACAGGGAAAAATGAATTTACTCAGAATCACTATATCGAATTTAAACTTCTGGCAAATTCGAGAAAACACGATGAGGACCTTGAGAAGCAAAGATAAGTTTATACATGTTAAATTATGAACGATACGTACATATGTATGGCTTTTAAAGCAGTTGAATGGGTACTGTTATCTAAAGTAACATCTGGGTAACCAAGCGTAAAAACGCGTATGGAAATGCATGCAAAATGACGTCACCGCTAGGGAAAATAAAGATTTAAAAAATAAGATCACGTAGGAGACGTAGAACACGTTCAATATGACTTTAGAGACGTGGATGACGTTTGAGAGAGGATCACGTGAAGGACAATCACAGCGCTAACGAGAAAAAGGGGGATTTTTTTTTTTTACACAGTGATCACCACTTATCAAGGCCCGGAAGCCACTCAGGGATAAGGGTTATTGCAAGTACATTACGTTAGTGTGGAGATTTGATGAAGTGTTTAATTAAGGGGGCGGTTCATTAGGATTTTTTTAACATTGGACTTGAAGACATCCAAGTTGTAGTCCGGAGGGAAGCAGGCAGACGGAACAAAAACAAAAAAAAAACAAGTTGTAGTTCTTTTCTATTCTTGGTCCGCTTTGCGAGTGAGGTTACCACGTGTTCGTTCCCGTAACACGTTATAACTTGTTACAACACGTTACATCTTGGCCTAACTCAAAACAGATGATTGTTGTTCAGACCGAAAAAAAAACATTGCTGTCAATAATTATTTCATTACGAAAGAGTCTTGGATTATGCTAGTTAAAATACTATGAATCTTCGCCACATGTGTAGGGGTATATTCGCAATGATCGCTGACAATTAACACAATAATACCCCAGGGTGTATTCTAAATCACCGGGCTTCGGAGTCAGAGCTAGGTAAGAGGCGTAAGAACTATTCAAATTAAAGCGATTTGTGATTATTGTAGATGAATGTTATCTGGGAACAGAGCAGAGACCAAGATTGTAAATGTGTTGAGGAAATTAGAATCGTAGAAATGTCATATAAGATGACAATCGTTTACGCCAATGTTTGCAAATGTTATAATCAACTAAAATACTTCCTAACGTCCGGCCTACAGGAAATGATTAAAAGGCAAATCACTTCTTCCACCGGTTAAATTATATCCGATGGCGAGGCCCCAACTTGCGGGCTTTTGGGGGTGTGGAACCGCCCTTTAATTGCCGGACTGGTAGTACCTGTTAGGGTCCCAACTATGGGTTAAATAGAAACCGACTTTAAAAAAAACAAAAAAAAACAAAAAAACAATTATACTCCATAAAAAAAAGTATTCTTTAAAATCACTGGATTCGGCAATAAATAACCTGAAAAGGGTTGATATACCGTAAAACAAAAACTAACTAACCTTTTACTTTTATTGTTCTTCATTATTTCAATTGAAGAGGGATTTAATAAAAGAAAATATAATAAAGGGACATGACTGAAAAGTATACAATAAAAATTAACAAAATTATAGAGATAAAAGCAAGTGAAGTGTGCATAGCCCCCCGTGAGTGCACAGTATACGAGGCATAAAAAATGACCAAGTTCAGCATCTGTATTCCATCATTCAGTCCCAAAAGTCAAATCCTGATGAAAATAAACAAACGGTGCAGTTTCAGACCTTAACATATATACATTTGAGTTCTGCACTATGCAAAAAAAAAAAAGGAAAAGTAAGTTAATCACTTGCCAACACCCTATTAAACCCCAAAAGTCCCCAAGGCCTTAACATATTTAAATCAGAGTTCAGCACCATGCAAAACTGCTAAACAGACATACACAGAACATTTTGGACGAATATGATAAAATAGTCCCAAAATTAAGTTGTTTTTTTTTTTATTAGCGCTGGGGCACACTGAAGAGTTATCGCGAAGTAAAGACAAATAAAATTAAATAGAAATCAGTTAGTTACAATTTTTCAGAAAGTTTTGTAAAAATTCAAGGCATCCTATTTCTTTTAATAAGCATGAAAGTATCAATTTTAGCCATTTTAACCCGAAAGACACCCCTAGGGGAGGAAACTGTAGTCTTCCCAGAACATCCTGTTGTTACATTTTACTCATATCATGTTTAATGTTTGTGCAAATTTTTTTAAAAAATTCAAGAAGTTGTTGAGAAAAG
>NC_136507.1:35416742-35501742 GCF_053919585.1 Euprymna scolopes | reverse complement strand
TAACAAACGGTTTCCCAGTTCGATACAAAACACCTGACGAAGGCCGGAGGGTAAAACGGCCGAAACGTTGTGACAATAAAAACCAAGATGAGGAAGTCAGTCCGACAATCTCAATCAATAACGCATGTTTGTTTGTTTTTTGCTTTCTAAGAACTAAGCATCTGTGTATCTAACACAAAACGAAAAATGAAGACACGCGGTGTTAATAACAGTATCTTGCTCATAGTATATGCCAAGATCAGGCCGATCAATTGTACACATGTTAAAACTAATAAAACCCAATGGGGTGTCCCCTGTAACGTGGTACTTTAAGAAATATTTATAGCTCCAGTGTTGCACTATTGAGCTTTCTAAATATAAAACACCGTTACATGTTTACATGCTGTTACTACCATGTTGTTAAATTACACATTACTAAACAACACACAAACACACACACACACACACACATATATATATAT
Source organism: Euprymna scolopes (assembly GCF_053919585.1). NCBI lineage: Eukaryota > Metazoa > Mollusca > Cephalopoda > Sepiida > Sepiolidae > Euprymna > Euprymna scolopes. The sequence continues at coordinate 35,501,281 of NC_136507.1, read as the reverse complement.
ATATATGTGTGTAACTATACGAATACACACACACATATATATATATATACATGTGTGTGTGCGTGCGTGTGTGTGTGTGTTTGTGTGTACCGACAGACTGTCTGACGTTGATCAGTCGTAAAATGAATTTAAATATGATAGTTTTATGCGTGGAGATTCAGTATTTCTTATTATAGAGCAAAAAAGCTATTGATTATTATATTGTACCTAACATATAAAAAACGGATATGTTCTAGTCACGTGATGAGATCGAAGCTTATTAAAGCCAAGGTCGAACATCCCCAATGAAAATGTTAGTTTTTTTTTTGTTTATGGTTGTATAAACAAAATATTGATATCAGTAAATAGAGGTTGTGGATTATATTAGAAAATACGTCTGTATAGGCATTAGAAATGTTTCTTATTTTTTACATTATTACATAAGGGGATCATTTTGAGTGAAAAGTTTATTTAGTTTATGTTGTGGAGACGCCCACTAATTAGCATACGTAGGTGAAAAGATATAGATATAGGTATCAAGTCAGCAAGACCGGGGAGCTGTGTTCGAACGCCGGATAGGCAAGACGCATGTGCCGGTTGCTCCATGAAAGACTTTAACACGCCCTCTGCCGGACAATCTGCCAACTGCAGTACAAATGCACCTTTGTAAATATATATTATCTTTTCGTCTTAATATATTTGTTTTACCTTTACTTTCTGCGTTCGTGCTGTTATTGATACAGGCACAATAGTTTACCTGTCTTCCCTCGAGAAATATACGATTAAAATGTGTTAACATTGCATGAAAATATGCAAAGTTTCGGAGAGCAAATAGCAGCCTCGACCTTGCGATCAAAAACCAACATTGAGTGAACCGGAACAAACGAAACGAAACGTAATAAGTCGGAAAATGACAATGCAATGAAGAAACTGTTATTAATATTTGTATGAGTAAACAGAAAGTAATTTAAACAACTTTTATTTTTACTAAAGTAGAATAAATGCATAAAAAACCTGTTATCATTTTAAAATGTTAAAACTGCATTAAAAAGTAATGTTAGATAAAACCTGTATGTAAGGCGGTAAAAATGATTTTACATGCAGTAACAGATGTGTTTAGGTAACGTGTTATATGAACTAAAGGAGACAAACGACCAAAGGTATTTTTGATTTGTTTCTTTTTTTTTTCAAAGTATTCACCATTTATTAAGACTCGAAGGCCACTCAGGGATAAGAATTAATTAGGGTACAGTGCTTAAAAGGAAAATGTCGTAGTCATCTTAAGTAGCGGCGATTTAGTAAATTACATTACTTAAGGGGATGGCTCATTAAGCATTTGTTCACGTTGGACTTGAAAACAATCATATTGTAGTCAGTTGGCAAGCAGGAGAACGGAACAGAGTGTCACAGGCGTGAAGTTCTAAGAAAGAAACTTTGTTCATGGACTACGTTTAGGTTAAGGCACAGATAAAGAGTGTGGGTAATTATTGAAAGTAGTCTCAGTCAGACGAGTGTTTTTGTGAAAGTTAGGACCGGAGAGATCATATATTGAACATCAGGTAAGCAATTGCAATGAAAATATCGATAAAGAAGCCGCAGGCTCCCAGCGACTATTCTGTTGGAAAAAAGTTGCAAGGTAGAGAAAAGAGCATCCCCGACTAAGCTACAAAGTCTATTTTGAACTCTGCAAAGGCAGAATACCTTGCTTCTAGCAGCTCCTGGCCAGATGTGGAAACAGTACTCTATCCTTGGGCGCACTTGCCTCTTATACAGGTAGAGAAGTGCATCCGCAGTAAGATATCTACTGGAGCGGTAGAACAATCCTAACATTTTCCCAGCAGTATTGTCAACGGATTAGATGTACGCGTTTCATCTAAGATGAAGAGTAAAAATCAAAGCTAGAAGCTTGTCAAAACATGGAGACTCCTCAAGACGAGAGCCAGATTGATGCCAGACGGGGATCAGATCGCTGATGATGAAAAAACAGAAGCTTGGTATTAGATACATTAAAATTATCCATCTACTTTCTTCTCCAAATCAGACGAAAGATTATCAGAGATAACTTGATCGTTTACGGCCTTTGAAATGCTGCTATGGATGGTAGTGTCGTCAGCATAAATGTCAACAAAGAATCTTTGGGTGTGGTTTGGGAGATCCTTGATGTAGATCAGGAAAAGAGTTGGGCTCAGGATGGAACTCTCAGGGACTCCAGCATTAATACGGTGAGCTTCTGATTTCTGCCCATCAACCACTACTTGTATGAATCTATTAGAGAGAAAATAATTTAATAATCAAAAAAACATTTCCAGTTATGGTATAGCTGGAGATCCTGTGAAGTAAACCTTTTGGCCATACGCTATCAATGGCCTTTGATATGTCAAAGGCAATTTACCTAGAAAGGAAGCCTCCATCGAGAAATTCGCTAATCCTATGAGATAAACTGTAAGAATATGTGTTGTAGATCTAGCAGAACGAAAACCATATTACATGTCACTTAGACTTTTCTATCATTCATTTATTTTCTAAACCATTAACGTATGTAAAGAATGTAATGTATTTGATGATTTCAAGAATTTATTTTTCTAATAGAAAACAAATTAATGCGTAAAAAAATTCCTATCAGGTTTATATAGCTGCACAGTTGCCTTTACATACTATTTGGTATATGCATTTAAAATTGTCGTAGACTCTTGAAAATAGTATGTTTTTGCTAAATACCTCATGAGATTATTGAGCAATTTGCATGATTAAAATGAACAAGAACAGCACCAATTAAAATACACCCTACCAAAAAGTCTGATTGTCACGGCTGATGAATCTCGAAACACTTTAGAAGAACGGTATGCAATAAAATGTTTTAAATTTATAAAAATGTCACAAAAACATATGGATTGTTACACAGTGCTTTTGGATGATCTTGCATGAATCGAGCATACGTTTTTGCGTGGCATAACAGATTCATGCAGAGAGGCTGTGAGTGATGATGTTTGGGAGGAGAAAGAAAGTCAGTACACTAGAATTTATTAGCCAAATAAATGATTTGGTGGATAAGGACTGTCGTGTGTTTATAGAAGCAATAAGTGAGCAAGTTCTCGACGTGTAAGAGCTGTATGTACAATTGCTCGTGAGGAACTGAAGATGCGGAAGATTTGCGCAAATGCACCAGTGAAGAATTCCATCGTTGTCTCGGATTATTTGACCCAGATGGGCATCAAGACAGGTCCTCATTTTCCCCATAGTCCTGAACTTGCTCTTTGTGACGTTTGCTTATTCCCTAGGCTCATGGAAAACCTTAGAGGCTGTTCTTAGGAGAAAATTGAGGAGATGAAAGAGGCTGTGACTAGGGGCACTGACACGCTCACACAGGGATGCTTCCACGCGGCATTACATACGTTGTTGCAACGGTACAAAAAGTTCATTTCAAACAGTGGAGACTACTTCAAAGAGGACTAGATGGTCGTATATGTACTATCAATAAAAGTTTTCATATGAAAAAGTATGGAAACGTATTGAAAGCACCTCGTATATATACAAAGAGAAAGAGCGAGAGATAGAGGGGGAGAGTGAGAGGAGAGTGATAGAAAGAGGTGCATCCGTATATCTCTCCTTCTCTTAACCCTTTATTCCATTTCTTTCTTCTCTATTTTTTATCTCTCAGCGAGTCTTAATTCTAACAGCTGGTATTCCTTTCTCAAACTAACCGCCGAAAAACACAGCTAATATTCTTGTGAAATCCCTTCACCTCCTCTTCATCTCTCTCCTTCCTATCTGCCGCCATTAGATATGTATCCCAGCCTTTATAAAACGAACAATCTCTATACTTGATTAATTTCTCCATAAAATGAACAAAAAAAAACCCACATCAAAATAGAAAATGGCGGCCGCATTTTATTATTATCATTGGCACAAACATCTGAAAAGTGCTTTCATATCGATTTAGCCGTTGCAGTTTTCAAGTAATCGGATTGAGATTCATTGATGCAATTTGTCAATATTATCGATTTTCCGCCAAAACGTATAAGCAGGCAGAAAACATAGTCACCAATTCCATGCCAATCAGTTGAATAAAATTTTGGCTAGATCCGCTATTCAACGCTAGCCGTTAAGGAGTGTACTTTAATAAATATATAGTGTGCCCCTGATTGAAACTATGAACAAATACCTGACAACATTTACTCGTATCTTGTTAGCTCTCTCTTATTTTCTATCCATTAATATATGTAACTATAAATGCATATATAAATCATTCAAATACGGCAGTGTTTGAATATATAGTCAACTGTTCGTTTTGCTAATTTAGAACGGCTTTAAAGCTTCATCGCTCACTCATTTTGCGACCAAATTTCAAACAATTTTTAGAGTTTAGAGTTTTATCTCCGTCATAATTTGAAATTTAAAAAAAAATGTAAATTTTCTTCCATTAAAACAAAAGTTATAATAAAATTAATGGTGTTAAAAGTCATCGAAATAAGTAAGGGTCGTGAATAGCGGTTTAATGTGATTGGCCGTTGGTTAAAATAGCAACTTTTTTGACATTGACAATTTAGAGGCGATTTCCTCTGATCGGCTGTTGGTTACCATAGCAACTTATTCGTTATGAACATTGTCATAAATCATAGCGAGAATGTCGATCGCATGCCATCTAATTCGGGTTATATAGAGAGGTATAACAAAAGAGATGCTCTCTGCTATGTTTGAGCTGATATTCCTTCGCTTACGACCTCGCCCGTTAATTCTGTTTCTCTCTCATTCTTTGTCCCACTTTATGTTCATTTTCTTAATTATGTATGTTATTTGATCTTTTTATTGAGTCAATCTAAGAATGTGGTAATATTTCTTATGAATTCTTGACAATGATATTGAACACAATAAAGCAAAGCCTGGAAAATCATAGATTAAATAGAAAATGCGAGCATGAATAGTAAGGTGGTGAAGATAAAGCTTAAAAAGATAAAAAGGACAAATTGTTCAACTGCAACAAAAAAAAACAACAAGATATTCTAGAAAAAAATAAATTTATAACCTAAAATATTATAAAATTAAGATATTTTAAAATTCAATTTAATATTGTATATAAATTCTTAATACTGCAATATTAAAAGTTATCAATTTATTTTATTTTTTACTAGAATACCTTGTTTTTCCTTGTTCCAACAACTATACATACATACAAGCGCACACACAAATAAATATAGATACATATACATGCATATAGATACATATACATGCATATATATATATATATATATATATATACACAAATACATGTTCATGTATCAATATACTTGAGCATGTAAGGCAGCAAAAGCCATACGCATCAACATATATATGAATTATATATATGTATATATCATAGAAATATATATATATCATAGAAATATATATATATATATATATATATATTACACACGCATATATATAATTATTAATGAAAATAATATTAATAAGTACTTTAACAGACCTAATAGCAAGACCTACACTTAAAGCTGTGCGTGCGTATTCATACCTGCATATACATACATGCACATAATGTACATATATGTATATACACCCATACATATATATATACATATACCTACATATACATGAACCATATATATATATATATATATATATATATATATATATATATATATATACATACGTTAATACAAATGATAGTTGAAAAAAACACGCAAGTAACTAGCCTAGTAGTTATTACACACACACACACACACACACACACATATATATATGTATACACCCACAAACATATCTATGTATTTCGGCATTAACGTCGGCATATACACACAACACACACACACACACATATATATATGTGTGTACATACCTATACACATACAAACATATACAAACAAATACATGTACAAACATATGCATACATATCTATATATAAACATACGCATACATACATAGGCGCATATGCATATAGTCATATTATCAAACAAATATACTAATCCATATTCGTACACATACTTAAAATAAAGTGAGTGAACATGTACAGATATGAAGTTAAAAATATATAGATACATATAAATACCAATAAATATATATATATAAATAAATGGAGATATAATATAAATAGTTCAGACAGAAGGTTAGGTATAACAAAAATAATAGTAATAATGATAACCATGATGATCATGGTTATAATAATAATAATAATAATAATAATAATAATAATAATAAAACTGCTACTACTACTGCTACTACTACTACTACTACTACTACTACTAATAATAATAATAATAATTTAAGAAACAAAAAAATGATACATGTGTTTGCTATAAAACGAAAAGATGTAATATACATATTGGAATCAGTATAGAACAAGGACAAATTTATACATACGTATTAGTATATATAATAGTGCAAGCGATTGTGTTACTCAATTATTTCTTTTTGAAAATATTTGTATAATTTGATAGGGCCGAGGTATGCGTTAAGACCTGTCTTCTGTGCGTTGAATCGGATGGTCCATTATATTGCCATTTATTTTCGTAATTTTGTTGATGGGAAATTAAGATCTATTAGAAGGCATTAAATATTGTCTATAGTGTGTCCAGGTAAACTGAAGTAGCTTACTAGTGGGGTGGGGGATTTTTGTCTGATTCTCGTTTTATGATTGAGTTTCTCCAATATATCCCCCATTGTTGAAAATGGAGCAATATATATATACATGGCATTAGTACTTTCACATGTTAGATGCGGCGATTTTATATGAGTGTTAGTTTCGGATATATTGAATAGAGGTATTTAGGTATATGCATATAAGACATCGCGGATCACTGCATCTATAATCACCATCTTGTTGGGTGTCGTGTGCATGTTTGCGTGAGTGGGTGAGAATGGCTGATATATATATATATATATATATATATATATATATATATATATATATATATATATATATATTTCAATTTCCAATTTGGTCAAAAACAACATGGGTGACGAGAGACTATCATCATTTACGTTTTACCATTAACTGGTCCCCTTTATGTTGGGCTTAAAACCGCCGGTACCAATGTTTTTTGAACTTCTGCACTATTAAATAAATAAATAATAAGCTGTTATTTCGAAAAAGGTTTTCTTTGTAATCGAGCACTTTGTTGGAATTCTTAAACAAATATATATATATATATATATATATATATATATATATATATATATATATAAACGGACGTGGCCAAGTTGGAAATTGAAACTCTATATACACGACACACAACAAGATGGTGAATATATAAAGCATATATATATGTATATATATATATATATATATATATATACATGTATATTTATATATATATATACATATATATGCTCCTACTTGAGTTGGCCATATTGGGAAATGATACACGATATGCCATTGGCATATTAATCGATGCTCTTCGTGTAAACAAATCGATCTTAGATATTCGGACGATGTCAAAACATTGTTAAATCACCTCCCACACAGCAGCTGCTGATTGGCATGGTGGTTCAAAAACTTGGCTGTCGTAGGGTCGAACTTGGCTTGAGGTTTGTGATGAAGTGTGATACAGCGAAACACTACTGTACGTGGATGACTATATATATATATATATATATATATATATATATATCTATATATATATATATATATATATATATATAATCTTATTTGTAGTATTTCGAATTTTACTGGGTTTATATGACTCAGTAATCGTCCATATACCAATAAATTTTAAGCCAAAATGAGATGACTTAAACACTAAGCTACAAAATTATCATATTTTATAATTGAGCATTCATATACTGTTTTAACAAAACCCAATACTTCAAGAAATGGACTGATACCAAGAAAAAGTATATTTCATTGTTAGTTAAAATTGTTTCAAGACCATTTAAACAAATTCAACATTATGTCGTTTGATAATTTTTACAAGAACACCCTCTCTTCAGACTTGTTGAATAAAAAAAACACTTTAACGATAAAACATTATGGAAAACATTTCCCTTATAAGGAAAAGAAAACAAGCGACACTATTTTACCTCAGTCGCATCTTTGCAAATTATTTTTTAAACAAGAATCTTTAAAAAAATATTTTGCCAGAGTAAATGTATTCCATAATATAGACAATTTTCTATAATTTTCTATTTTGTATAACTATATTAGATGAATACACAAGATATTTTTTTAAATAGAAAAGGTAGGCCTTAAGTATCTAGGAAAGAGTGGGGAGAAATCTCAAATTTTAAGTATATATATATAGCGTTAAATAATATAGATAATGTTCTACCTTTTGTATAACTATATTATATGGCTACATGTGATAACATTATATGTGGGTAAATATGTGTAGTAAAAATATAGATGTGTTGTTAAGAGTGGGGTAACTTTCCATGTAAATGAAAACAGGTCTCTGTTAGTTAAATCCAGGTTATGGTGCCAGGTGAAGTTCCTGATGTCACAGAGGCAGGTGCCGCCAGTTTTATGTACCAAAGGAGAAGAAAATATATATATATATATATATATATATATATATATATATATATATATATATATATAATCAAATAATAGACGTGTTACATTTAACACTTTAAAGCCAAATAAACAACGCGATTTTTTTAAAAACTTTATAAAATAAACGAATGTTTATTTTTAAAGAGAGAGATATATTTCGGAGATATACACTCCTTTTTCAATCTGTATATATATATATATATATATATATATATATATATATATATATATATATATATATATATTCCTCTTATTCTTCGTCATGATGTTGAATAGAAGAATTTTAAGTTAAGTCCACTTGATGGTAGCTGTTGAGTGTATATCTCCGAAATATATCTCTCTCTTTAAAAATGAATATCCGTTTATTTTATAAAGTTAAAAAAAAAAAAATTCGCGTTGTTTTTTGGCTTTAAAGTAACACGTCTCTTATTTGATTTTCAAATTTCACTAAACGCCTTTAATGGGTAAACCTACCCAGACTTTCATATATATATATATATATATATATATATATATATATACACCAAAATCTTTAGAGATAGCCGATGTATTTGTACAGATGTGAGGAAATGAAAGTTGTATTATGCTTAAACATGTATTAAATAAATCTAGATTTTTTTAAGTTTTTGCATTAGCGTCAGAGAAGAGAAAATATAGAAAACTCGGCTGCTAAATCACAACGGTGTTATGGCGCACACCTTATTTGCGCTATAAAGATTTGTTGAATGATGGAGATTATATGAGAGCATTCAAAATTACGAATCGAAAAAATAATATCCCACGGCAGTAATCGCTCCATGTCTTTTGGCGTGTGTCCTTTTCAGGAGAAATATAAATATAAATATTAGATTTAAATTTGTATATTTACTTAAATATAACTGAACTAGTAGGGAGACCCAACGTTGTCCTGCACTGAATGGTAATCAATATTACAAACTCCTATATTTTTATTGTCATCAAAATCGTTGAAATCGCACATTTTTTAATCAAATCGATTCATTGTCTGCTTTAGTTGGGGGCCCATCGCGATGCACTGTGAGCAAGCTTCATTTGTCGCCCCGCCGTGAGAAGTGATATAGTGGACAATACATTGTGGTTTACATTGCACTGTAGAGAGTCTACTGTTGATTTTATAAAATTAGTTTTTATATAAGGCAGGAAGGTAACAATGTCGCCATAGAAAAAAAAACATGATTCTATTTCCGTTTGATTGAAACCAGTTTTCCTTTCTTTTTTTTCCTTTTCTTTGCAGATCATCTTTTTTTTTTTTTTTTTTTTTTACATTTTCACCCCAAACAAGGCAAATTGCCACTTTGGTGTAGGGGGCTACTATCAGGGGCAACAACTACTGGGGTACTATGTAGGGATTTGGGCAGCAAGGTGTCGGTTCACGTTACACTTGAACTTCTGCACGTCAGTACTGTTGGGGAAGCAGGGACCTGGAATGGAATTCCAGAGTCTAGCGGTTCTGGGGAAGAAACTATTGGAGTAAAAAGATCTTTTACATCTAGGGATCTCTACAGTGTGGGGGTGGGATTTAGCAGCCTGTCGGGTTTGTCGAGGGTGCTCACGTCGTGGGGGCACAAGTGATTGCAGTTCGTCAGAGCATTCACCACTAAAATACTTGTAGAAAAGGCAGAGGGATGCAACATTTCGTCGATGGGACAGAGGCTGAAGCTTAGATGCCAGTTCAGGGCCTATCAGGTTTGCGACTCTCTTTTGAACCTTGTCAAGGAGCGAGAGACTAGTAGCAGATGTACCAGCCAAGATGTGGCAGCAATACTCCATACATGAGCGAATGGTGGCCTTATAGAGGTACAGGATACTTTCGGATGTTAGTAGTTTTCTAGCACGGTAGAGAGAGCCCACCTGTCTTGCAGCGGCCCTGGCAATGCCTTCAATGTAATTGTTCCAACTCATGTTTCCTGTGAACGTTAGGCCAAGGAGTTTGAAAGATGGACTCTCAGATAAAGAGTCGTTGGCCATTGCTATGGGTGGTAGAGAGGGTTTCTTGTAATTATTGAATGAAACTAGTTTAGTCTTGGCAGCATTGAACGCGACCAACCACTTTTGTCCCCATTCCACTACAGATTGGAGGTCTTCTTCTAGTGTTTCAGCCATTTCTTTAGAAATGTGTTCATTCGTCTTCCTGTCGTGCCTGCCATAGAGTGTAGTGTCATCAGCATATATACCCATCTCAGAGGCAATGTTGTCGGGGAGGTCATTTATGAATATAAGGAACAATAGAGCTCCAAGGATAGAACCCTGGGGCACCCCCGCATTAATATCATATTGTTTAGATGTACGACCGTCGAGGACAACCTGGATTTTTCTCTTATCTAAGAAGGATTTAATTATGTTAAGTATTCTACCAGTGATACCGTATGATCTGATTTTCCTGAGGAGACCCTCATGCCATACCCTGTCAAAAGCCTTAGATATATCTAGAGCTACCGCTCTGCCCACCTCCGCTTTGTCCAGTGAATGGTATATACCTTCAGAGATCACAGTTAGGATGTCTGCTGTGGAACGTGCTTGTCTAAATCCATATTGTTTGTCAGTCACTAGTTTAGCATCTGTAAGATGATGGACTAGAGCATGGTAAATTATGGTCTCAAATATTTTGGCAAAAAGTGGGAGGAGGCTAATGGGGCGATAATTTGATGGGTCTGTCCTTTCGCCAGAATTCTTGAATACTGGTACAACAGAAGCAGTTTTCCAACAGCTCGGAAAGCAAGCTTCATTAAGGCATTTGTTGTAGAGTTTGGAGAGAACTGGAGCTACTTCGGCTGAGCACTTTTTTAATAGCACAGCTGGGATAAGATAGGGTCCACATGCTTTTGAGGTGTCAAGGTTTTTTATGATTGCATGCACCTGAGCAGGGGTGGTTTTCAGATCGTCTAGTGTGGCGTCTGTCCGCATAGGAAAGTCAGGTAGGGGGTGGTTGGAAGGGTCCAGTGTGGAGTTTGAGGCAAACCGACTGGCAAGCATGTTAGCCTTGTCAGTTGCTGAGGAGACAACCTCGTGATTGTGGGTTAGTGGGGGAATTGTTGATTGCCCATTATTTACTACACTGTTGTAGATTTTCCAGAAGTCTCGAGTTCCTAGTTTTTGTGCTTCGATGCGCTTTTTAGTGGTTTCCGTAAATTTTCTCTTAGCTGTCGCTATTTCTTTCTTAACGTTATTTCTAGCTTCTATATACTTCAGTCTGTTTGAACTGGACTGATGTCGGTTAAACCTACGGTATGCATGCTGCTTTTGAGCAATGGCAGTTGCACAAGTCGACGTAAACCATTGGGGAGAGTGGGGCTTACTATAAAATTTCCGCATGGGAACATGCGCTTCGATTGCAGTTTTGAACCATTCAGTGGTCTCGTTTGCACATTGTTCAGCAGGGAGAGAGAAAATATTTTTCCATGGAGCATCTCTAATTAGTTCCCTGATGGTTTCCCAGTCAGCCTTATTATAATATCTCGTTGTTTTGAGCACTGGCTCTTCAGTTTTGGGTCTAGAGGTTAGGGCGATTTCAACCATTATCACTGCATGATCGGCGTTCCCAAGTGGGCTGTGGGCCTTCGTTATGCAGTCATCGGGAACTGTGGTCAAAAACAGATCTAGAAGTGATGCGTGTTGTTCTTCCTGGTCAGGGAAACGGGTTGGAAACGTAACAATTTGTGATAGGGAGTGAGATATAGCGAAGCTATGGGTTGTGCTGCCCGCTGCATCTGTGTGAGTAGAGAATCCAAGCCAGTTTTTGTGATGGACATTAAAGTCGCCAAATACGTGTACTTGGGCGCTAGTGTCGAAGGAGAGTGCTGTGTCTATGCTTTCAGATACTTTGTTTATTATGAAGCAGTCCTGAGTCGAGGGAGAGCGGTAGAGAAAATAATAGTAGCTAATATTGTGTTGCATGTTTAGTCTAAAGCACATAAAGGCTTGATCATCTGTTTCTAGGTTTGTTTCTCTAGTCAAGGGAAGGGTATTACGAATGTAAACTCCAAGTCCGTGCATATGTCTGTCAGAATCCTTACGGCAGAGTGGGAGATATCCAGGCATGTTAAAGTGGTTAGAGGGAATGGAGGAGTGTAGGTTAGTCTCACTTAGTGCTAAGATATCCGGGGTATTTGTTAAGAGAAATGCTTCAACATCAGCTAAGTTAGTTCTAAGCCCACGGATATTTGTGAATGAGAGCCTCAAGGGAGGAGGCAAGTTGAATTTGTTTGTCCCTAATCCTGGTTTAAGCTTATTTTTAAATTGTACTGTCGTCATATCTTTTTAAGAGTTTCGGTAAGGGGGAGCTAAACAAGAGGTTATGCAGAGCTTCAGACATGCATCACAAGTAGACCATCAGCTGACCTTTCTCCAATTAGGATTGTGGCCTCAGGAAAGCCCACCGGGGATGAGTGCGGGGTCCCTTTCCATGCGCGTCATGGCACTACAAACAACCCGATATTATTCAACTGTTGATGGAGCAGCCGCTCTAAGCGCTACCAAAGAATTAGGGCTCCTGTACTACCAGTCGGGAACAGCAGCCAGGAACTGTCAATCCGGTACCCTCAACCTATTAGAAGAAGGTCAACCCAATCTAATCGCTCAGGCATATCTTATACTCAACCACTCCCAAATGTTCAGTTTTAGGGGTGGGGCGTGCTGGGAATGGGGAAGAACGGCGTTCGTTGCCCTAGCCAGGAAACAAGATCTACCGCTGGGTGTTTCTGTCGAATCACCGAGATAGTGTCTCTGCGCTTGACTAATAGGCAAAGAAGGAGTATGGAAGCCGGGCGACAGACAGAGCCTATCTACTCCTTAAGCAATTTAGGTTTGCAAACCGGTGAATTTGTTTGAGTCACCAGCTCTAGGAAGGTTGTCATCCAAGACTGAAGAGGCCTCTCTCCCCTTTGGTTTAGTTTCAGAGTTTTCCTTCTCCTAGACGGATGATCTAGGAAGACCTACTGGGTCCGTCAGCCTTGAGAGGGTTTTCTCCGCGCCTAGATTCTAATCCAGGTATTTATGTGACCCCGCGTGGTTAGTGTTACTGGGTTAGTTTGTGGGGGATTATATCTCTACTGATTAGTTACACTCCTCAAAGTGATTTAGGGACATGCTATTTACTTGTTAATGGATAAAAGTTGTGTACAAATACCATGAACGATAAAACCTTCCTATCATGCCTGAAAGTGATACAATATTCAATGAGCGAGATAGGAGATGCGGCGCTATACAACTCAAACTTACTGCCGATCCATGTTATGACAACAGGACCATTGCCAGCACTCTAAAAATGCAAATCCGGAGAGTTCGACGGTTATGGCATTTGGTGCGGTTTCAAGTGGGGAACACATAATGCTAATTTACATCTTAGAAGTCGGCTTACAAGTCAACACTACAGTGTACCTGGATGTTCTGCAGAGTGTGGTGATCCCCTTATGAAATTAGGTGGCCGTTGGAAGACACCGAGGGCGGCAGAAGGACTTGGCGTCAGTCTTCAAGTTCAAAGAGACACAGGTTTGGCTTAAGAAAGAGAGTTACGACTCTGTACCCTTCTCTCACTGGCTTCCTTTTCCCTTGACCTGAACCCACTGGACTACTTCGTTTAGACATACGTCGAGAACATAACTAACATGACCTTCCACAACACTAAATCCAGCCTTATCGTCGTGTTCCGCACGCTGTCGCTAGGCTGCCGCCAGGCTACCGCTAGGCTACTGCCAGCGCTTGTAGAAAAGCATACTCCAAGTTCTGAACCCATAGCCAGGCGGTGATTTAAACTGAAGGCGGCTACATTGAATAGATGCCACCTCTATTACATAATTAAGTTATGTGAATTAATTTTTTCATTAAAAGTTTTAAAATAGAGATGTGCCCTTGTTTTCGTTAGGGCGACAAAGTTATCGTTCACTCTATATAATATCTTGAATTAATGATTAAAATTCAAAAGTGAATGTTTCAGTTGTGATTTAAAGAGAAACATTCATGTCAAACGCGTCCCTGTCATATGAAAGAACCTATTGTATTTATATGCTTAACCTTACTGCGTGTGCAGTGATAATGGTTTGCATTTTAGTTTAAACTGATAAAATAAAGTACTGTGGTGCAATTTTTGTTTAAACCGAAACATTCATTTAAGACGAGCCCCTGTCATATCAAAGAACCTACTGTTGCTTTCATATATGAGTCCTTTTGAACTTTTCAAATGTACTTGCGATGTTTGGTTCTATAAAGTGTAAACTTTGATCATATTTGGCCGTGTCTTTGTTTATCAGATTTGTTAAGTTTTCGATTTTCCAGAACATTCCGATACAAAACTCATCTTTTAATACTGTTAGGCAAATGAAGTGCCTTCCTGTGGAATCCCATAAAAAATCGGCCTAATTATGTTCGAGTATATAGGGAACGAATTTACACACACAAAACAATACGTAATAGTATAGCTTAGCGATTGTCAAAACTATGCATGTGGTTTAGACATTAAATAACCAAATAAACTTTATTAAATTAGCAACAAACAACGTTGGGTTAAAGAAATAATTGATTCACACGTTTGAAAAAACGTCGAATGCGCCTCACTTAAAATGCAACGTTGCAGCAATGTTTCGTATACGTTGCGCTTGCATTACTCGCTTCCTTGCGCTAAGTTGATGCTCAGCTAACCTGGAAAATCTGGGTCAATCGTTGAATACAAGAACAGGAATAAAAATCCTCTTTTCTCGAAATATGCGATATTCCACTTACAGACAAGTGTATGCGTGGAAGAGGATGACGCCAAAGTGGTCTATTTTTATATAGAAACCTCGGATTTATTGGAAAATAATGAGATATATGAATTGTGAATAATTAAAAAAACATGCCAAGGAGATGGAATAAAAAACAGTAATATAAATAAGGAGGCTGGATGTAAAAAAAAAGAAGAAACCTGACAGTGTAATTAAGTATCAGACGGATGAATAATATTATATATATATATATATATATATATATATATATATATATATATATATATATATATATATAACGATGTGTATGTGTGTATAAATCTGGTGACTTGCGAATTTATTATTAATTTAAAAATTATACAGATTTCAGAAATGAACCACGGTTTCAGTGACACGGGTAAGCTTTACTGCTTAGAAAAAGGCCTTTAAAGCTCATTCAAATCAATAGTATCTCAAATTAAAGAGAAATACATTTCATAAATTTTAAAATATTCTATTCATCGCCATGTGGTTTTCCGAATGACCTTTAGTGAGAAGTGTGATTATTTGGGGGACTATCTATATCGACGTATGGCTATTAATTTGAACTAACTATACTATTTAATTACTTTTTACGGGAGTTTCATATTTGTACTTTTGGTCCACTTGACAAAAGGAGAGTTGACCTGTTAATTCACCCTTGTTTGTCCGTTTGTCTGTGAGTCCGTTTATCCGCCCGTATTTTTCTCAGTAACTGCACCTTGGATTTTTTTGAAAATTTGACCAAACATTTAACATGATATGAGTAAAAAAATAACAACGGATTTTCCGAAAAACTCTCGTTGCTTACCTAGAGGTGCCTTTCGTGTTAAAATGGCTAAAAGTGGCATTTTTGTGCTTATTTAAAAAATGATGCATTGGATTTTAATAAACCTTTCTGAAATGTTGTAACTGATTTCTATATGATTTTGTTTGTCTATACTTCGCGATAACTCTTGGGTGTACCGCAGGGTCTGTTTTAGGGGAACTGAAAACACTTCATTTTTGGGACTATTTTATCATATTTGTCTAAAATCTTCTGTGTGTGTCGATTTAGCAGTTTTACATGGTGTTGAACTCAAATTAAAATATGTTAAGGCCTTGGGGGCATTTGGGGTAACTAGGGGTGGGGACAGATGATAGATTAAGTCATTTCTTTTTTTCATGGGGAAGAAGTCAAATTTACACATGGTAAGGCCTAAAACTGCACCGTACGTTAATTTTCATCACGATTTGACGTCCCCTGAGGAGATTTCGGACTAAATGGAGGTGTGCAAATGCTGAAAAAATAGTCATTTGTTGTGCCTTATACACTGTGCACTCTTATGTATGTGTATTTAGAGTTAATTGTGCATATTGTAATTGCATACATCCGATGCCTCCGTTCAGTCTTGAAAGACAGGGATGCCCTCTCTAGGGGCAGCTGCGCGTGTATTTGTGAGGTAAGGGTTGCGCTATCCCAGCCACACATCTCCTGAATCGGAACTGTTTGAGTTCAGTGACAAGGAGAAGTTCGGTACGACCTGAAACAATGCCGAGATAAGCGGAGAGCACATAAAAACCTGGAAGTCCCAAATGATCACCCATCTGATACTGGCCAGGCTGATTGTTATGATTTAATTTGCTGTTAAGAGTTATCCCCCTTGGGATTGACATTCATAATAAAAGCGCCCTCTGTTTCATTTTCCCGCTCGATCCTTTCAAGAGCGTACGTGTATTTTACAGTTAATAAAACCTTTCTAAAAGGCAATTCTTTACTTACTGATACTATTCACTTCAATTTTATTAACTGTAAAAAAAAATAAATAAAAAGAAAATAATGGATCGAATCTTACGTCCCGACAGATTCGAGGTGGAACCTACATGCCCTAATTCCGAAAAATCCTATAGGCATTGGAAATTAACCCTCCAGAATTATATCCGCTCACATAATAACGGATTAATCGAAAACACTTCAGATAATTTCTTTGCCTTGATCAATTGTATTTCAGCCTCTGTTTTCGATTTAATAAGCGATAAAACCGACTACGATAGTGCATTAAGAACATTGGACGCCGCTTATTTAAAACCTGAAAATATTGTTTATAATAGATATCGATTGATGACGAAGAAGCAACAAACAACACAAAATATAGATGCCTTCATACTACAATTGGAAATGCTTGCCAAAACATGTAACTTCGAAGCGGTTTCTGCTGAAGAAAACAAAAATCAATACATTCGGGAAGCTTTCATCGGTGGAATTTCTTCTTCGTCCATCCGACAACGACTGTTAGAAAAACCCATCCTGACTTTACAAGACACATATGCCACGGCCAGATCTCTTGAACAAGAAGAAAAGCATTCGATAAGCTACGCAAATAACTTTACTGTAGCAGCTACAAATAATCCTTCGGGCTACAATCGTATAGCTGTGACTAAAGAAAATATGCATCCAAAAGGGGTTTGTTTTTTCTGTGGAAAATCACGTCATCCTCGATATTTATGTCCTGCACGAAACGCCGAATGTAAAAAATGCAAAAAAAATGGTCATTGGGCTAAAGTGTGTAAATCTTCTATTTCTAACACTCATACTGCTGTTCTTTATGACGACTCTGACTACCCCTCACCTTCTCTATCCTGACTAGGAACTAACTCCAAAGATGTCACATTCACTCAATGCCAAATGATGGGCACTTCGTGAACGCTATGATGGACTCCGGCAGTGTAAAAACATTCATTAATGAAAATACTGCTAAAAAACTTAAACTCTTCACAATACCTAAAAACAAAACTATAGCTCTGGCTGCTTCCGATCAACATGCTTAAATAACTGGCGAAGCTGTCGTGGATTTAATACTGAAAGATAAAACCCATTCTGGAATAACAATTGAAATCATTGAAAACCTTTTCATTGATTTAATAATCGGAAAAGATATTTTAAAAAAATATAAAAAAGTAACACTTAAATTCGACGGTCCTAGAGACAAACTTATAATTGGAGCTATAAACACGAATAATTTTTTTCCTACCATAAACGTTCCACCCCCTCCTCTCTTTTCTAATCTTTCTCCTCATACTACTCCTATTGCGACAAAATCCCGACGTTACACTTTTGCCGCCAACAAATTCATACAAGAAGAGACTGCTAGAATGTTGAAAGAAGGCATAATTGAACCTTCGATATCTCCGTGGCGAGCGCAAGTTCTTGTAACTTCGAATGAGAATCATAAGAAAAGTATGGTAGTCGACTACAGCGATACCATTAATAGATTCACGGAACTAGACGCTTACCCAATGCCTAATATCAATAAGATGGTAGACGACATCGCTCAATATAACATCTTCTCTACTCTCGACCTAAAATCTGCTTATCACCAAATACCTATAAATCATGCTGATCGTAAATTCACTGCGTTTGAAGTAAGTGGCAAACTTTTTCAATTTACTCGTCTTCCTTTTGGCGTCACCAATGGAGTAAGTGCTTTCCAGAGGAGCATAGACTATATTATAGAAAAAGAAAATCTAACCGATACCTTTGTGTATGTTGATAACGTAACTATATGTGGAAAAAATCAAGAAGAACACGATTACAATCTTCAAAAATTCTACAAAATTGCTAAACAATATAACATCACTTTAAATGAAAATAAAAGCATAATTTCTTCTAGTTCTATTACTCTACTCGGCTACACCATAGAAAATAATCAAATAGCTCCCGATTATCAAAGACTAAAACCATTACTCGAAATGCCACCTCCGCTGAATCTTAAATCTCAAAAAAGAATAGTTGGAATGTTTTCCTATTACTGCAAATTCATTAAAAAAATTTCTGATAAAATTGTATTACTAAATCAAAACAAAGAATTTCCACTACCTCCATCTGTATTAAAATCTTTTCAAACATTGAAAAATGATCTAAAAGACGCCACTTTAATAACGGTAGATCCAAATAAAGAATTTGAAGTAGAAACGGACGCTAGTAACTATTGCATTGCTGCAACACTAAATCAAGAAGGTCGTCCTATTGCATTTTTTTCAAGAACTCTCAATACTAACGAAATTAAGCACCATGCAGTAGAAAAAGAGGCAGCCGCTATTGTAGAAGCTCTCCGTAAGTGGCGACATTTTCTACTCGGCAGGCACTTTAAAGTCATCACAGATCAGAAGAGCATCAGCTTCATATTCGACAATAAAAGAAAATCAAAAATTAAGAATGACAAAATATGTCGTTGGCGTATAAAATTATCCCAATACAATTTCACTATAGTTTATCGACCTGGACCTGAAAATATTGCTGCTGACACATTCTCTCGCATCTCTGCTCTTACTTACAATCTACAAGATCTTCGTGATTTACATAAACAATTATGTCATCCTGGTGTTTCAAGACTAAGCCATTTTATAAGAACGAGGAACCTCCCTTTTACTTTGGATCAAATTAAGAATATTACTGACTCTTGCTCATCCTGTCAATTACTGAAACCCAAATTCGCCAATACCAATGGAGGGACTCTCATTCAAGCCATATTACCTTTTCAACGATTAAATCTTGATTTTAAAGGCCCTCTACCTACTTCTATACATGGCAACAAATATCTACTTACTCTAATTGATGAGTATTCCCGTTTTCCTTTCGCTTTTCCTTGCAGAGATATGACAAGCAAAACCATTATCCACTGTCTAAACAAACTCTTTTCAATTTTTGGTTTGCCTGACATGATACATACTGACCGTGCTTCTGATTTCTTAGCAAGAGAAATAAAGGATTTTTTACACAAAAAAGGAATTGCTACTTCTAAAACAAGTAGATATCATCCTGAAGGTAATGGACAGATTGAAAAACTCAACGGTACCTTATGGAAGGCCATTCAAACAACATTACATTCTAATCAAATTAAACTACCTTATTGGGAAGACATACTACCGGACGCACTTCATTCAATTAGATCATTACTTTGTACTGCCACTAATATGACTCCCCATGATAGACTATTTAAATATAGTCGTAAATCTGCTTCCGGAATTTCAATTCCTTCTTGGGTTAAACCAGGCCCAATATATATTAGAAACCACACTAAAACAAGTAAACATTACCCTCCTGTAACGCCTGCCACCCTAATAGATGTCAACCCCCACTACGCTTATGTTCAACTACCTTCTGGTACTGAAACCACTGTCAACGTTCGAGACTTAGCTCCAAACTCATCAAATGAAGAAAACTCTAATAATAATCCTACTACTTCAGAGACTTTATTTGAACCTTCTACTAATGAAAACATTGGTCATGAGGAAGACAAAAATTAATCGTCTGATCTTGAAGAAAATCAGATTTCACTAAAAAATAATACTGAAAATCAGCATTCCTGCCAATCTGTGCGGAGGTCGTCCCGAGTTCGACAATTCCCTAGTAAATATAAGGATTTTGTGACTAAATACTGAAAAAACTGCAGTTTGGGTTCATATGTTATTTGTAAATAAAATGATTCTTATGTGATTGTAAAAAAAAAAAAAAAATTGTCTATAATTAATTACCCCTTACTTGAATACTTTAGGACGGGGAAAATGTTATGATTTAATTTGTTGTTAAGAGTTATCCCCCTTGGGATTGACATTCATAATAAAAGCGCCCTCTGTTTCATTTTCCCGCTCGATCCTTTCAAGAGCGTACGTGTATTTTACAGTTAATAAAACCTTTCTAAAAGGCAATTCTTTACTTACTGATACTATTCACTTCACTGATTGTTGCGTAACTTCGGTGACCTGACACATACATATATATATATATATATATATATATATATATATATATATATATATATATATATATATACATATACAATATGTACATAAATATATGTAATCTAGATAAGTATATATATATATGTGTGTGTGTGTGTGTGTGCGTGTGTGTACATATATAGGAATATAAGTCTGAAGAGTCCTAAAGTGGGTGAAATGCGGAATAGCGGAATATTCAGTGCAGGTTAATCGCCATATATATTTATATATAAATCGCTATATATATTATATATACATATATATACACTTGTGCCCGAAATTATTCATACCCCCCCTTGAAAATTGAGTTTATTAGGTGTAACTTTGTAAGAATTTATTGTTTACGTCCATATTGATACATATTCTTAATAAACCTCTTCTGATCATTTTCGTCATTTTAAAATCTCGGGATACTTGTAATAAAAGAAATATACAGCTATTTATAAAATCTGCAATGTTCAAAAATAATCATACCCCCTTATTTTTTCAGTATTAATCGAGTTTCTGACTGTTTGTTTCCTGTTTGATTCTTATTTTGAATGCTTTTATACAATCTTTGATTAATTTCATTTCGTTTTTTGCATTTTTCAGAAATTAAAATGATATCAACTGAAAACCAATAAAAGAATAAAAATTATTAGAATGGGGAAGAAAAAAGAGCTTAGTAATGAACTTAGGACTAAAATTGTGAATTCACATAAGGATGGTTTAGGTTACAAGTCAATTTCCAAGAAATTTGAGGTTCCTACAGCAACAGTACAGAGCATCATCAAAAAATTCCAGAGCCACCACACAACAAACAACTTGATTGGTAGAGGAAGGAAAAGGAAACTGTCTGCTAGAGCCACCAGGAATATTGTAAGAAGTGTTAATGCAAATCCAACCACCACTACTAAGGACATTTTAGAAAATCTGGAGTCTTCTGGCATAAAAATATCAAGGCAAACATTGCAAAGGACTCTGCATGAAAATGGTCTGAAAGGAAGAAGACCAAGAAGAACTCCATTGCACACCGGAAAACACCTTGCAGCACGTCTAAAGTTTGCTAGGACCCATGTGAATTCTCCAGAGTCCGTTTTCTCAAGTATTTTGTGGACTGACGAAACAAAAATTGAATTGTTTGGCCATATGGATGCTTCTTACGTTTGGAGGAAGAAAGGAGAAGCTTACAACCCAAAGAACACCATACCCACGGTGAAACATGATGGTGGTAGCTTAATATTTTGGGGCTCCTTTTCGGCTAGTGGTCCAGGTAGTTTGGTCAAGATAGATGGAACCATGAAGAAGGAGCAATATTTGGAGATACTCCAGAAAAACATTAGACAAAATGCGGAGAAGCTCCATTTAGGACCAAACTGGGTCCATCAACAGGATAACGATCCAAAGCATACTGCCAAAATAGTCAAGAAATGGTTTGAGGATAATCAAATTAATGTTTTTGAATGGCCTAGCCAGAGTCCCGATCTGAACCCTATCGAAAACCTCTGGCACATATTGAAAACTGAGGTTAAAAAGCGGAAACCTTGAAATTTGAGGGATTTGGAGAACTACTGCATTGAAGAATGGTAAAAAATCAGTGTTGATGCTTGTAAAAACCTTGTTGATAAATATCCAAAACGGTTACAGGCAGTTATTAAGAATAAAGGGCATGCTATTGACTATTAGTAAGAGAGGTATGAATAATTTTGAACTAGTGCCATTATTGTTTTTCTTTGTATAATGTTTCAAACTTGCATAATTTATTTATTTGTTGAGTTTAAATTAAATGCTGATGCTTGATTTATTGTTTGAAATCCCTTTAATATTGTCTACCTTCTGGTTTGAGCAATATTCTTATAGAAATCTCAAAAGTTCCGAGGGGTATGAATAATATCGGGCACAAGTGTATATATATATATATATATATATATATATATATATATATATATATATATATATATAATATGTGGGTACATACATATATATATATTCATCTATATACTACATATACATCTAGACACGCGCGCACGCACAGATATACATATATGTATGTATGCATGCATGTATATATATACATATATATATATATATATATATATATATATATATATAATAAAAATAATCATTTTAATTAAATTTACCAAAATGATTCAAGATGGTAAAATTAAAGAATTAATATTTATAACGTAATCTCAACCAGATGTAAAATCTCGACAAAACCACATAGGAGATAGAGCTTATAGAATTACACTTCGTCTCGGCAGCAGTGTCAAACGCATATCTTAATTTTTGTTTATTAATATTATTGGAATTTTTCTCCTTTTCCTTGTACATATTTGTGAATTATTCAACGGATTTCAGCCTTTTGGATTATTTTGGACCATCTTCCAATTACGTGATTTCCTTGGATTTTACTTGCGCGAATGGAAATTTTATTAACTTTCTTGGATTTATGTTTTGGGATTTATGTTTTGGAAAACCTTAGGTTTTACATGTATGTTTGGAAAACCTTAAATTTTACATGTATATTTTTGAAAACCTTAGGTTTTACATGTATGTTTTGGAAAACCTTAGGTTTTACATGTATATTTTTGAAAACCTTAGGTTTTACATGTATATTTTTGAAAACCTTAGGTTTTACATGTATATTTTGGAAAACCTTAGGTTTTACATGTATATTTTGGAAAACCTTAGGTTTTACATGTATATTTTTGAAAACCTTAGGTTTTACATGTATATTTTTGTAAACCTTAGGTTTTACATGTATATTTTGGAAAACCTTAGGTTTTACATGTATATTTTGGAAAACCTTAGGTTTTACATGTATATTTTGGAAAACCTTAGGTTTTACATGTATATTTTTGAAAACCTTAGGTTTTACATGTATATTTTTGTAAACCTTAGGTTTTACATGTATATTTTTGAAAACCTTAGGTTTTACATGTATATCTTTGAAAACCTTAGGTTTTACATGTATATTTTTGAAAACCTTAGGTTTTACATGTATATTTTTGAAAACCTTAGGTTTTACATGTATATTTTTGTAAACCTTAGGTTTTACATGTATATTTTGGAAAACCTTAGGTTTTACATGTATATTTTTGTAAACCTTAGGTTTTACATGTATATTTTTGTAAACCTTAGGTTTTACATGTATATTTTTGTAAACCTTAGGTTTTACATGTATATTTTTGAAAACCTTAGGTTTTACATGTATATTTTTGAAAACCTTAGGTTTTACATGTATATTTTTGAAAACCTTAGGTTTTACATGTATATTTTGGAAAACCTTAGGTTTTACATGTATATTTTTGTAAACCTTAGATTTTACATGTATATTTTGGAAAACCTTAGGTTTTACATGTATATTTGTGTAAACCTTATGTTTTACATGTATATTTTTGAAAACCTTAGGTTTTACATGCATATTTTTGAAAAGCTTAGGTTTTACATGTATATTTTTGAAAACCTTAGGTTTTACATGTATATTTTTGAAAACCTTACGTTTTTAATGTATATTTTGGTAAACCTTAGGTTTTACATGTATATTTTGGAAAACCTTAGGTTTTACATGTATATTTTTGTAAACCTTAGGTTTTACATGTATATTTTTGAAAACCCTAGGTTTTACATGTATATTTTGGAAAACCTTAGGTTTTACATGTATATTTTGGAAAACCTTAGGTTTTACATGTATATTTTTGAAAACCTTAGGTTTTACATGTATATTTTGGAAAACCTTAGGTTTTACATGTATATTTTGGAAAACCTTAGGTTTTACATGTATATTTTTGTAAACCTTAGGTTTTACATGTATATTTTTGAAAACCTTAGGTTTTACATGTATATTTTTGTAAACCTTAGGTTTTACATGTATATTTTTGAAAACCTTAGGTTTTACATGTATATTTTTGAAAACCTTAGGTTTTACATGTATATTTTTGAAAACCTAAGGTTTTACATGTATATTTTTGAAAACCTTAGGTTTTACATGTATATTTTGGAAAACCTTAGGTTTTACATGTATATTTTTGAAAACCTTAGGTTTTACATGTATATTTTTGTAAACCTTAGGTTTTACATGTATATTTTTGTAAACCTTAAGTTTTACATGTATATTTTGGAAAACCTTAAGTTTTACATGTATATTTTTGAAAACCTTAGGTTTTACATGT
This sequence comes from Euprymna scolopes, assembly GCF_053919585.1. Taxonomy (NCBI): domain Eukaryota; kingdom Metazoa; phylum Mollusca; class Cephalopoda; order Sepiida; family Sepiolidae; genus Euprymna; species Euprymna scolopes. The sequence continues at coordinate 35,476,175 of NC_136507.1, read as the reverse complement.
ATATTTTTGAAAACCTTAGGTTTCACATGTATATTTTTGAAAACCTTAGGTTTTACATGTATACTTTTGAAAAACTTAGGTTTTACATGTATGTTTTTGTAAAACCTTAGGTTTTACATGTATATTTTTGAAAACCTTCGGTTTTACATGTATATTTTTGAAAACCTTAGGTTTTACATGTATATTTTTGAAAACCTTAGGTTTTACATGTATGTTCTGAAAACCATAACCTTAGGTTTTACATATATGTTTTGGTAAATATGTTTTTAAAATTATAATTAATCTTTGTGTATACCACTCCTTTTTGTTTTAATGTATGTTCGAAATAAAACAGATAAATAGCATTTTCGTACATTTACAGATCTAAATATATATTTTTCATGCAAATATATCCTCCAGTATGTTAAAATACCTGTACATTTTTACATATCTGTAACTATTCAAATAATCTTAAGAGCTTTACAGAGATTAGCATTGTTTCTTTCTGGTTTTTTTTATTTGTTTTGAAGGGGTGCATATTTCTGTATAATGTAATTTCAAAATTACTATTTCCTCTGAAATAATAAATTGAGAGTTAAGTATATTTCAAAATATTTTTAAACCAATAACTTTCTTTTATTAGGTTGGTGCAAATATAATGTCGTTTTTTTACATTCGACTTCATATCAAAAACATTATTCTACAAAAGGGTCAACACTTATCAAGGCTAGAAAGCCACTTGCGAACGAAGATGCATCAGTGTACATAGCTTACTAGCACAACAGCTTAGTGATAGTTAGTTATGGAATTTATCAAGGTCCGAAACACACTCGAGGATAAAGGATAATGAGTGTAAGGTAATTACCAGGATAACAACTTAGTGACTGTTAGTGGAAGAAATTGGCAAGGCCCGAAGGCAACTCGAGGATAAATGTTAATGTGTGTAAAATGGTCACTGAGATACCAGCTTAATGATCGTTAGTGGTTGAAATAAGTAAGGCCTGAAAGCCCTCGAGGTTAACAATTAATTAGTGTTATATGGTTACTGGGATAACAGCTTAGCGGTTTAGAGTGGATAAATGTATTGGTAGTTGCTGTAGCTCGACGAATGCTTTTTGTTAATGAAAATTGGATAGAGGGAAACCGCAGACAGGACATTGTAACTATTTGCATCTTTAATAACGTCTTGATACAAAAATAATAATTTTTTCTTAATACAAAAATAATGATGTGCTAAATATTTTTATACGAAACAAAAATAAAGAAAGTGTCAAGTTTTTCTTTAAATTATCTATATAATTATAATCATCTGTGGACCGTCCAGGCGTCCTTGCTTGATTGAATCTTCTATTATAATAACTTCGTATTCTTGTCTGCTAGCTTGTTTGGTCACATTTTGTTAATATGTAAAATCTGGAACACTGTCTCGGCAATAAATTTTCATACTGCAAATAGGTATACACTTTTATTCCAGTATGGTCTCTCTCTCTCTCTCTCTCTCTCTCTATATATATATATATATATATATATATATATATATATATATGTGTGTGTGTGTGTGTGTGTGTTTGTATACTATTCATTCAAAAAGACTGGCATTCAATGAATACGCCCATTTGCCTATTACAATAAAATATGTTGTAACAGTTAAATCGAATTTATTAATTGTTTGTTTTAATGGGATACTTTTAATAGTTCTATTTAGTCGATTTATTTAATTGCTTATTTAGTTTATTTAATTGATTTTTATTAAATGTATATTAAACAAGCGGGAGTGCCCGGCGTTGCCCGGGTGTGTATAGCTGGGGTAGTAAAGAATCCCGAAAAAGTGGTAGTAGCAGAGGGGGTAAAACAACAGTTGGCAGACCAGGTGGAAATAGATGTGTCATAAAACAAAAATTGGTAGTGGGCAGGCAGGCTCGAACCCAAAACGCGAAGGAAAAAATGGTTAAATAAAGCATGACATCTTAGTCGATATCTATGGCGCGACCGGCAGCTCCAAACATTAAAATTAAGCGTAGTCAATCTTACCGAGACGATGATTTTTCCAAAATATCGACACAAAAACCGCCCACTTCGTGTAAAAAAACGCCTTGTTGAGGGTGAAATAATTAATGTTTTAAGCCGATTTTTTTAATATTTGTCTTCCGATAGCTCGTGCTTGAAAACAGTTCCGATCTGCTCAGGATCAGTTGCGTGTGTCAAAAGTTTTTAGTAGACATAAAAACACAGACACATATTTTGTCTTTTATATATTGAACTAGCGAGGGGTACGCGGCGTTGCCCGGGTGTTGGGGGGGGGTAAAAAAAGTAAGTATGATGATCGAACCCGAACCGTTGAGGCAAAGTTGTGAAAAAAAAAGTGCGATGTTAACCATTGCCCCACCGCGACATGCTTATGGACACACGTTTGAATTTATTTAATTAGTTGGATTTAGAAGGTGCTCGTTTTAATGAGTTAATGAGGTTAGTTTGACTGCGGGATTTCATTTACTGCTGAACGCTTTTTTCCTCGCCCCCAAGATGTTATAGGAAAAAGACTAACCCACATCCGGCGAGCGACAAATATTGAATATTTATCTTCCCGAAACCGAGCAAATTAAATAGACAGGCGAGCTTCGTTGTTAACTGTGAGATATTACGATTTGTATGTGATATAAAAAGTTTTAAAAAGTTGTGAACCGAGCGACCGCTTCTCGGAAAGAAGCCTTTTGTAGACGCACAGAAAAAGCTAACACACATACATACATACATACATTTTCGCTTTTATATTTATAGATTTATTTTATTTTCAACTAGCGGGAGTGCCTGGCGTTGCTCGGGTGTTTGTTGGTGTAAAAAAAGATTTTGGGAGGGAGGTAGACTCGAACCTGAATCGTTGAGGCGAAAGCGAAAACAAAAACGCGAAGACTCATCTCAACGCTACGAAGTCAGTGGAATAAGAGTGGATGAAATTAAATGATTAAAAGTTAAATGACAGGTGCGTTAATGTAATGAGGTCAAACATCACGCAATAGGAGAAATGAACTCCCGCACTTAACTTTTGCTGCGAGGCAGTTTTTTTTGGTTTTGTCAGGGGAAAACCAACTCCCCATAAAAAATGGAGTGCCTACATGAATAGCAATTGTCTGCGGGAAAGCCTGGGAATTACTTTAATCTAATAGTTTCACCTTATTTATAATAAAAAGCCAAACAAACACGCGACACAACGAAATAGCGCAGATTTTATAAAAGTCGATCAAAATAAACCTAGACCGATGTTCCTTCGCAAATCCTAGATATTACAATCTAGTCGGTATATACAGAGTTCTAAGAAATAGTACCCCATCCAAAAGAACCTCGGCGAAAAGCCTATTCTGGACATACAAAAATTGGCGCGCCGCTTTCGCCTTATATATATATATATATATATATATAGATTCGAATCCAAAACGTTTAGCTAATGAACCAACGCGCTTATCAACTGAGCTAACGCGACGTACATGAAATTTAGTCAGTTCTTCAACTATTTAAAGTAAATCAGGTCATGACGTCATCTGACTATGCGTAGAACCGGTTGTCGTCACGAGGGAACGGTTTTTGTTGACCCCCCTGTCGAAAATTGTCGATTTCAGGGTGAAAAAAATGAACGTTTTTGGCCAATTCTTCGATATTTTTCGGGCGAAGGATGGGGCTTCAATATGATACCGAGTTTGTGAATTTTCGTCGTGTCTGTCGAAAGTTTTTAGCGGACACACAAACACACATACAAACATACATACATACACACATTTTCGCTTTTATATATATATAGATAGAGAGAGATTATTAATTGCTAACAACTGTTGCGTTTAAAACCGGAAGTATGCTAATTTATTTAAGTTATGTGAGTTATTTCCTTTTAATTATGAAAGCTACTTCTCATAAGATTTTACTGCTCCAAGATAGATGTGTCTTATGCTTCACTTAATCAAACATATAGTCAATTTTGCGTAGCAAGTTTGGATATTATATGCATCCTAAATAGTATGTGACTAATCCTTTCGTCCGGCAATATGGTTCGACCGGGTACATAGTGTGTTATTATAATTTAAATCGTTTCAAAACAAATGGCCCAATCATAATTTTAAGCTAAACATTTTTTACATCAACAAACTGTCAATTTTATAAATGCCTATTTGAAATGTGTACAAATTTAATGTGTTAAGATTCACCAAATATAAAAATAAATGCACAGAGTAAGATTATAAACTGTTAACATAGATGAAGCAGAAAACCATATTAGCAGACCATACCATCTCTGTCAAAACGCGCTGATCAAGGTTTATGTATTTGGGGCATGGACACTGAACTCAAACTTGCAAAGGAGGGTATAAGGAGTAAAAGTGAGATGCCCCAGAAGAACCCTTGCTATTTTATACAGAGACTCTGTCACCAGCAATGAAATCCGCAGATAAGTCACCTAACAAGTGCATCGCTATTAAAACCAACTGTGAAGGCGAGGATATAGGCAGGTAAGATGTTTATGAATTGAAAAGACAATCTTGCTATAAATAGTCCCGTAGAAAAAGAAGACGAGGCGAACAGGAGAAGACGTATATCAACAATATGTTTGCTTAAACAAGGAAAAGCTTCGATGATACACAGGCGCTCGCCCACAATTTCACCAGGTAGAACAAGCTTGACTACCGTTCATCATGCAGCATGATAAGGATCCTTGCATATAACGAGACCAATAACAGTAACAACAACGCGATTATACAATGATCACTAAAATGAACTCTTCAAGGAAAGGTATATTTACTAACGGTGTGTTTATTTATGTTAAGATTAAAAGACTATCACACGTTGTAAATAAATGCTCCCCTAAAGCATTGCATAGGATGCGAGTGCGACATTAAACAAAATAATTTGTGCGGGGGCAATCGAGAAGAAACTAACAATCGACATAGCTTTCTTTCTAATTTCGTTAGTCTCGATGGAAAATCGATTTTTTAAGGTTCGCTTGCTATTCTTCTCTTTCAATTTGGCATGGTTAGAAGAATCATTTTTTTCAGAGAGGTGTGGACTGAGCAAGACACAGGCCGATTCAGGTTATAGTGCATATTGACATTTTTTGTAACGGTTACTCCCCAAAATTCGCTACTTATCGAATGCAAAGATAAGAACATTCTCTCATCGATCGGCGAATATTTTAACAGCTTCATCCAAAGGGAAGAATCAAGTTTCTAAGGCAAACTAAAATTGGATTAAAGAGGGATTTGTCTTCAGTAACCCTTTTTTATGCACGTTTAAAAAATAAGTTGAGCAGCAGCAGAAAATTTTACGTGCCACATTATTTATTTTATTTTATTGAAATCACTGCAGACAAGGCATGAAACCACTTGATGCAAGACGTTAAAAAAATTTACTTAAAGGCCCAAAACTTTTCACTGGTAAGTTTAAAATGGAATAGATTTCGATTCAGAAATTAGCATGTTTCCATCTTTGCCATAACTATTGTTTATTCAATATTTAATAAGAATCGCTCCAGACAAGGTATGAAGCCACTTGAGTAAAGGAGCTAATGAAATAATACGAATACATGTAAACGTGTGTGTGTGTGTTTGTCTGTTCGTTTGTTCGTATGTCCGCTAAAACTTTAGTCAGCGGCATCAAACGTTGGAATTCAGTATCTTTCAAAAGAACAAAGTCGGCTGAATAATATCGCTAAATTAAAAAAAAAATAAATAAAAAATAAAAAATGCTCATTATTTCGTGTAGAAAAATGGTTTTGTTTAAAGTGGTCAGATAAAAACCTTGTTTTCGACGCGATTTGCAAACCGCGCATGCGCTAATCTTTGACACGTTCTTTCGATTTTAATAGCAAGATTTGCGGTGATAAAGCATCTGTGGTCTCGTCTACACATCGATAAGAGCGTTCGGTTACTTATTTCTGATATGCGGGTTCGTGTTCAGCACGTTTCAGTTTCTTTATTTTTTTATTTTTTTTTTTGGTTTGCTTACAAATGTTGCTTTCAGTTTCGCTTGTGGTTCTTTTTTTACGATCGTGCAGTACCGCCCGACCCGCTCTTGTCATAATTTCCTCCTCCTCTCTCACAATTTTTTGTTACGATCGGGCAACGACGCCCAACCCAACTGTGACAATATTTTTTTACTACGATCAGACAACATCCGATTGTCACAATTAAAAAAAAAATTATGACCGAGCAACGCCTCCTATCCCGCTGTCACATTTTTTGGCTCCCCCACTGTCACAATTTTTCAATATTTGTTTTATCGACCGGGCAATAACGCTCCCGCTTTTTTTACGATCGGGTTACGCTGGGCGCCCCCATCCCCCACCCGGTAGTGTATATAAAAAGTCCGAACTCTATCATTTTTTATCCATTGTTAAATTTGCTGGGGATAATTAAGCAGATATTTAAATTTTACAACTGCGATTTTACATAGCTGGTTACATCTTGCTAACTTGTATCCAAGAATTTTATTTGGTTTGAAAAAGTTTACAATATCCGGTTTTAAAGGTGTAATTTTTTTAAATTTGAATATTTTATTAAATGTTTTTTTTTTTTGTTGTTCGAGAATTCTATGAGTTCGTCATAAACGAAAAACACACAAATAGATACTGATGTAGAAATATGTATTAACTTTCAAACCATTGCTTTTCTTTAGTTTTTTCTTTACCTCCGTAGCATAATGGTGAAGCTTTCCACGCTTGCGTAAATGCGTCTTGCATAAAAAAAATAAAAAAAACAAAAAAAAAATCGCGGTTAAATCAGTTTTTCGTAAGTCGGTCGGCCAATCTAATGACTGCTGCTGCTGCTAATGTTGCCGGCTCCCATCTTAATCTCCAGGCTTCCAACTCACGCAAAACTATCTCCCGCCAAATATAATCTTTGACTGTCTTCAAATGCCGCCGCCACCGGCGCTCTAGACGCTGTCGCCACCATCGCACACTTCAACAGCACAACCGCCGCCGCCGCCGCCGCCGCCGCCACGATCGACAAAGAAAGAGATCGTTCCTGTTTTTGTCTTCATGTGACTAAAAGTACTAAGTGGGCCACAGATCGACACTGATCAGTTCATAATTTCATATCTAATCAAAACGCATGCGCAGAGATAGTTCTTCTTCTTTTTTTTGCGAACTCACAGAAAGAGAGGATTTAATTGCATTCGTGGAACGGTGGTTAATGGAATTTCCAGGAAACTAACGGTTAATAATAGTAGTAGTAGTAGTAGTAGTAGTAGTAGTAGTAGTAGTAGTAGTAGTAATAGTAGCAATAAAATTAATACTAATACTACTACTTCTGTTGTATTGTTTGTATCATAAAAGGAGGACCGTTGTGTGATCGTGTAAATGTTGCTGGGTATTTGTGATATATTCATATCTAATTCTTCATATGCAGCTGTGTGTGTGTGTGTGTGCGTGTGGTACATGTATTTTGGACATACCTTAACTTCATGTGCCGTTGATCTTGTCCACCTGGAATTCATCTTGTTCTCAGAGGGGGAGACTGGAAACCTGTTTTGGACGAATATTCATTCACGATGAATGGTTTTATATAGTTTTTATTCACCTTCCAGATGTTGATCGCAAAAGAATGGAAAGTGAATGACTTTGCTTGCGTGGTTCTACAAGGTCTTATTTTCACACACGTCGGCGTCCTCCCCCCCCCAGTGAAGGGGAGGGGGGATGACCTGTTAAGCCGTCCGCACTTCTTTACGCTCAAAACCAAACTCCTGACTCCAGCTAACCTGATCACGTGACTCACATGCAGATCCGATCAGCTGACCCTCACTTCCGGTAAAACGTGTCTACAATATGATTTGATATATTTCTTTCTTATGTTTGACCTATCTCCTAACACTTCTACTACTAATAGTTATAATAATAACTAGGCACTGGCTGGCGATTAATGAAATATTAGTATTGTGATCTGCATCTGCCATACACTCGCTGGCAATAAATTACTTATTAATATTGGAATCTGCACTCACTAGACACTGATTGGCAGTAAATAACTTATTTGTGTTGTGATTACTACGATATATTGTATATCATATTGTAATGATTTCTAAATATATACAAAATATGATTTCTGTTCCATCAGCTAGAATCGAAACTAAAATATTTAGCGCTCCAGCTTTAGTCGTTATCAATTTTATCCATGAGAGAAATTATGTTAAATATCGTAACGTGATATAGTAAACAGCCAGACAGAATTTGATTATCGACGTTATCATTATTATTTTTTAAATTTTTTCTTGCGAATTAATCAAACGGGCAAATTATAATAATCAAGAGAAGATTGATTCTATTATACGCGATTTGCATAAACTAAAATATCATGTTAAAGTATGATATACAAGCGGGCAACACCGGCTGACCAGATAGTTACTTTGAAAATGGCTCAAACATTGTATTTAGAGACTTGCAAAGAAAACGCAACTAAGAAGTGAACGTTTTAGGTGAAAGAAAAGTTATTTATTTCATTGTGTTTATAGGCAACTTGCCGAAACGTATTTACAATACGACGCATAATATTTTCTCTTTTTCTTAATTTTTTCTTACAGAATGCTGGCCTTTGTTTTAGCCTCAATCAGCTATAGGATCGCAATAATTCTCTTCAGGACCCACAAATCGGCCGGCTCGCTTTTCGAGGGGTTCGAGGAGGAGACTCACGTGCTTGTCAAGCGCACTTTCCAAATTACATCATCAACGCTCTGATCCCCAGCTGGCATCAATTGAAATGGATGGCTCTCGTCTTGGGGAGGCTCCATGTTTTGACAAGCTTCTGGGTTTGACCTTTACTCCTGATCTGAAATGGAACACGTACATCAAATCAGTTGCCAAGGACGCTGGGAAAATGGTGGGATCCTTCTAACGCTCCAGAAGATATCTCACTGCTAATGCAATTCTCTATGTGTATAAAAGCCAAGTACGTCCAAGGATGGAGTACTACTGCCACATCTGGGCAGGAGCTGCTAAAAACAGCCTATCCTGCCTTGACAGAGTACAAAATAGACTTCGTGGTTTAGTGGGGAGTGCCCTTTTCTCTTCCCTGCAACCTCTCTCCCACAGAAGAGACGTTGCGAGCCTGTCTTTGTTTTATCGTTATTTCCATGCCAGGTGATCGTCTGAGCTCCAATCCCTCGGCCTCCGCTCGCCAATCTTTCATGAGAAACACCAGTCTGGCTAAAACTACTGTCAATAATTTTTCCCATTCTTTATCTGTGCCCAAATCCAAAAGGAGATTCCATGAGCAAAGCCTCTTTCTTAGAACTGCACGCCAGTGGAACTCTCTGCCGCTTGCCTGTTTCCCACCTGACTACAACTTGGACGTCTTCAAGTCCAACATAAACAAACTCCTGACAAACCGCCCCCTTAGGTAAGACACTCTATCAAAGCCCCCAATACTAATTATTACTAAAATGATATCTCATTGATTACTGTACACGCAATAACCCTTATCCCTGAGTGGCCTTCGGGCCTTGATAAGTGGTGACCCCCATGTAAAAAAAAAATGGCCACACGTTATTTTCTTTTTACTATTTTTAGAAAAAATTCGCCTATTGCAGTTATTCGTTTCACTTTCGCACATGGAAAATGTTGACTTGCAAAATAACATGTCTCTTCTTTTTTCTTTTCGCTTCCTTTTCTTTCGACCTTGAACCATATATATGTATTTCATTTTATGATGTAAGGTTCACGCCAAAGGCTGAGGCTACATTAACTCGGCACGTGAGTCGTCAATATGCGTACGTGTCCAATGTTGTTATTTAAATTACGGAACATCGAATACATTACATCTTGAACATGTGATATAAAATATAGAGAAAAAATGAATAGAATACTGAAGTGTTATGCAGGACATTAAAAGAGATTGAAACTTTAGCAATAATTCAGTTGTTCTAATAATCATAAGTGTTAACACATGGACACATGGAAAACATAATTTAAAACAGCATGGCCAATATGTGAAAGGAAAATGTACAAGAAGGCTCAGAATATTTGAACGTTAAGAGATACTAATGATACTTAATTAATCTCTCTGTTGAAGGATGTGCCATCTTAAAATCAAAACTAAAGATGAAATCAAAACGATAAGCAAAGAATCATGACCCTCTAACGCGCGTGACTCTTTAGAAAGAAAATCATTTATATAAACATAGTTTCAGTGTAAAATGTTAAATACCGAATGTAGAAGTAAGGCTTGGGAGCATATTCCAGAAAGACCAGTAGGGAAAAACATCATATACAATTCGCTATGACTATCCAATATATACAGTTACTTAACTAGAATACGAAGCTATAAAATCAGATATAATGACATGGAACAAGAGGGAAAAGGAACCAACCTTAGAAGAAATTAGTAACCCAAATCATATTAGGTTAAGCAATGCTAATAGGGCAAAACTTCCGAACTACCAACGGCTACTGTGCTGTATCGCTACCTAACACGTTGTAAGCTCAGTCGCAAAGTACGCAATAAATCGAATAAAACAACTCGTTTATTTTATTCTACAACCACATTTATTTTCTCATTCTCCTGCCACGCGTGAGGTCTCGTTTCGGCTCTGACGTCTCTCACGTTATCGCCTTCCCGAACGTGCTCTCTCATTTTATATAGTTTTCTTTTCTTTGCCGTGTTACGGTTTGACATGTACATATAGCCGTACTTGCTATGCTACATTGCAACATGAAAAGAAACTGGAATCTTTGGAATATCTCTATCGTTCCAGTAATCATAGAAGCAATCAGGCTCATGAAAAACAGTTTCAATATCTACCCTTTGAACCAAGTGCAAGACAGATGCAAACAAGTGTACTTAAATGGACGATAAATGTTAAAAATAAATATCTCGGTGAGAATGTTTGGCATCGTCAGTTTGAATAAAGAATCAGTAAAATAAAAAAAAATAATGTCTGCCATAAATGATCCGAATTTTCTGTGCTTGGATATTACCCTGATGTCAACTACAATAAACACGCATAGTTTTCCTTTCGTGAAATCTCAGAAGATTAAGAGAGCCGCAATTCGCCATCGGTAACCGAAAGAGAGTGAACTTACTGAACCGTAATTGATTGTATATTCAACACTGTCTTCTCTTGTAATGGATGCAAGGAGGAAAAATAAGGACGGAAATGAAACAAAACAAAAAAAAAACGAAGTAAAACAAAAAAAAAAAAAAAAAAGAAATGACACGTGAATGTCTTAAGTGAGTTCAATAAGTGCAGCGATAATTTGACGCTAATAAATGTTGAAGCCTTTTTAGTGGCGTGGAAGCGACTCTATAAGGTCGGTCTGTCGGTCTGTCCGAAACACTTTTGTGCTTGGTCATTTTGGTTAACATCAAAGGTATGTTGTTAATAGATGTTGTTCTTAGCTTTTTAAGCTTTTCTTGACCTTTCGGCTAAGATCAAAGTGTAGCATCTGTCCGGCAGACACTGCAAGCAAAGACCATATGCGGGGGGAAACCCACATATAAGTTATTGGTTAATGTAGGAGAAACCCTTCATACCAATTGTCACTATCCAGTTTCCCTACTCCCCGTGAAGTTGGTGCCCATTTCCCCTCCACTCCTCACATTAAAAATCGGCCTTTTACCTAATTTGCTAAGTTGGTGAGCCAATTAATACCAATACCACGTATAAGACCTTGGTCAATGTAGGGGCAACCGTTCATACCAAGGGCCACTATCCAGCTCCCCTTTCCCCCGGGGAATTGGTCCCCATTTACCCTTCACTCCTCACATTAAAAATCGGCCCTGTGCCGAATTTGCCCAGTGGGGGAGGAAATACATACAGCTTTTCTTGGCCTTTTCGCCAATATCAAAGTGTAGTATCTTACCCGGCAGATACTGCAAGCAAAGACCTATGTAGGGGCAACTCAACTGATAATACTTTGGTCAATGGTGGGGCAACCCTTCATACCAATTTTCACTATCCAGCTCCCCTACTCACCCGGGGAATTGGTCCTCATTTCCCCTTAACTCCCCACATTAAAAATCGCCCTGTGCCTAATTTGCTTTTGACTAAGATCAAAGTGCATTATCTGTCCGGCAGATACTGTAAGCAAAGACCATATGTTTGGGCAATCCCACATATAAGACCTATTGTCACTATCCAGCTCCCCCCCCCCGGGGAGTTTGTCCCCATTTCGCCTTTCTCACATTAAAAATCGGCCTTGTGCCTAATTTGCTCGGTTGGAGAGAAAATAAATACCCTTTTCTTGGACTTTTAGCCAAGATAAAAGTGTAGTATCTGTTCTTACTACATGCTGTACTTATTGTGATATAAAGTTGGGGCTCACTTTTCTGTTTTAATTTAATGTAAAATGATCACCCACTTTACAACCATTCAGTCTCAAAGCCTTTCAAGTCGTTCTCCAGATCATTAAGTTGGTTTTGAAGGATTCCAGTTATTTTGTAAGCATTCAAGTCATTCTTAAGATCATTCAATATATCCTTAAGTTCATTAAAGTCATTCTAAGTCGTTTACTATTTATTTATTTAAGTCATTTCAGCCCATTTTTTTATTTATTTTGTCATTTATTACACGAGAGCGTGCGATTAATGGCTATCGGCCTTGTTTATAAGAATAATTTGTTTTGTGTTACAACCTACAGAGGTAAGAAATACTGGTTAAATACAAATGTATAAAAAATAAATGTCATCAAAGGCAAGAAAAGTTACTCTTCTACCTATCCGGAAAAGCTCTTACTGGTTTTTTTTCGTTTTTGGTTTTTTTTTTGTTTTTTTTTTTAAGTATATGGTGTCAGACGTTAGTTGGGAACAAGAAAAATAGCTGTTAATTGACACTTAAATATTTTAAGTCTTGAAAATAAGTTAAATAAATGCTGTTAAAAACTTACATAATCTATGTCATATGGTGACATATATAGGGCGTGTTTTTCTATTTTGTATAATGTTTAAATGAAATTATCAAGACTTCAAATATTTAGGTGTCAATTAGCGGCCATTTTTTTGTTCACACCCAACGCTAAACACTATATGTTTTTCGAACGGAATAAGTCTTTTAAAGTAAATAAATGTCTTAAAATCTTACCCAGAAAGGTAGAAGAGTAACTAACAATGCCTTTGATAAAATTTATTTGTTATACATTTGGACTTTTAACCACGTTTTCGTATGTGGATTGAATAATTTAATTAGTACAGTCAGGAAAAATAGTCGCTCGTACAAAATAGCCTCCAGACAGGGTTCAATCTACCAGGTCATATACTTATCTATCATAGGATGCAAGAGCAGGTTTATTATGACGTCACCCTTCAACGTATCAGTTTTGATAGAGAAAACACAAAACGCCCCCCTCCTGTATGAATTAAAGTAAACAGGTATTTGTTAGGAAAATAAAGTAGTAGATCATAAATGAAGGCGGTCAGGGTTAGGGTTAGGGTTAGAGTTGCTGTTGATTAGATAATTAGCTGAGGTAGAGGGAGGCTTTGTGATTAAGTCGTGAATAGGGATGTCTAAATCGAAGAGAGGACAATATTTATTGTATGATTATACAGGGTGCTGTCAATAAGTTTCCAGACTTATGGGCATTTCGTATGCGCATTTTATTGATACTACACACATGAAACTCTTATCCCATTCTAGGCCATCTCTTCCAGCGGCAATGCGCTTCTTAAGTCGTTCCTATAACTTCTGAAAGGCCCCATGAAAGTCCTCTTGTGTAAGAGTGTCAATGATCATCGTCACAGCCTCTTTCATCTCTTCATTTGTCCCATTACGACAGCATCTAACGTATTCATTGAGCTTAGGCAACAAGCAAAAATCACAGTTAGCAAAGTCCGGGCTATAGGCAGTGTGAGGATCTTTCTTGGTGCTCATTTTGGCCAAATAGTTTGTGAAAAGATCGGAGCACATTTCGATTAAATATTGTGCAAATATCTCAAATCTTTAGTTCTTGGAAAATAAATTTGTGTAAAGTCCCACGGTGGACTTAAACTGTGCACTTGTTGTCTCTATAGGCACACGAAGGTCCTTATTCACGAAATTCTTATGTCGTTAAACAATTACTGTTTTGACTTCATTAATCCTCCCACATTTTTCTTCATCCCTCACATACTCCCTGTCTTCCTTGAATCTTTTATGCCATATAATTGATGCTCGATCTATACAATTTGGCCCAAAAGCAGTCTTAAACATTCCACACGAGACTTAATATCAGGAGATTTCCTCTAATCTTGTAACGAGGAAGACCTGATATTTTCATTAAACGTTGCTTTCGTATAAGCCGTATCACCTAAAGAGGTTTTAAGTTACTGATAACTAGCTGACTGACACATGCAACTTAAATATATTATTAATATAAATCACCATTTTAATAACAATCTTAAATTTCAATAATTAATTAAACAATTATCTCGTTATAAACAGTAACGCACATACAGCTATTTAGTAACATCGATTTTTCCTAGACGTAATATGCAAATGAGGTGACCTCTTAATCGCATATTTTGCAATAATCATACTATGTATAGAAATAAATGAAATGGGCATTTTATTTTCATAATCAGTCAACGCCAGGATGTCCCTTATATTCAGAGAACGGAAATTCTGAACTCGAGTTTCTCGCTAGTTGTATTTCGAAAGTAGGGCTTATCTGAATTCATGAGGGTCCAGTGACAGAAACAAGATGCTTTTCTTAACTAAATAATTAAGACGCTGTTATGCTTTCCATCAATCTACCAAGGTACGATATGTTTGCGTAAATTCTCGTAGCTCTCCAACATTTGGAACGTCCTTCGCACATCTTTCTTGTACTTAACCAATTCTTTTTTTATTGTAGTCATTACTTTTAATTGTTTATTAAGTGACCATGCATCTGTCTTTTCTAAGCCTATCCTCATTCGTCGTTTGAACTGAAAACTAAATAGTCTAATATATTAAACGCACTATGTCTGTTTGTCTTTCTATGTCAATATTTTCAAACTCTGGCTCTCAAAACTAAAAGTCGCAGAGCAAATGATTGTTTTCTTGTACGCATCGTTCTTTTAAAAGAAATAGTCAAAGGTTAAAAAAAAAATCCTTATAAATTTTATACATTCACCTTTAGTTTTTTTTTTATTTTTAATCAGTTGACATGCGTGCCACGCTGGTACAGTGGAAACGTTACCAGCTTTTAATGCTGCAGATTTGCTATCGGTTTCGATTTTAGCTGATAGCACATAAATCCTTATTTCTTTATTTTTTTGTCGTAACTTTTGAAATCACGACTCTATAATGTTATATACGAAATCTGGACAAATTAAAATATCATATTTAAGCGTATTTTACGACCGGGCAAACCCGGTCCCCACTCCCCGTTTTTAACGAATAAATAAAAATGTTAATATAATTTACCGAATTACATTCGCTCTGAAGTCGCTTGTAGAAATGCTGCAATTCAAGTTAATTTAGGTAATTAGATGACCCAGACGGTGTCTTACATTACAATGAAGAACACTGAACTAT
The DNA here is from genome assembly GCF_053919585.1 of Euprymna scolopes. Lineage (NCBI taxonomy): Eukaryota > Metazoa > Mollusca > Cephalopoda > Sepiida > Sepiolidae > Euprymna > Euprymna scolopes. Next base: position 35,460,734 of record NC_136507.1, on the reverse strand, counting down.
TCAACATTACAAGCAAAGTCGTTGAATGTTTGATTGATGGACGAAAATGAATTACATTAATAAAATAATTAGTAAAGAGAATGCAGGTTCGAATATCCTTTATGTCTTTCGTCTGTGACAGAAGATCCCCTTATCATCTGGTCAGTTACACTTTTGGGGGAGCCAAATAATCCATATATTAGTTTTGAAAAACGCAATGATATTTTAAAGAAAATGATTTCATCGAAAAAGAATGCGCTTTTATATATTAAAAAAAAACTAGCAGAGACGCGCGGCGTTACCTGGTCGTAAAATACGCTTTAATATATTTTAATTTCAGCAAAGTTCGTGTCCATTATTATATAGTGAGTAAATTATTTAATATTATATTGTACCCAATACACAGTCATGATTTCAAAAGTAAAAAAAAAAAATGACGTGAATACCATCAGCCAGAATCGAAACTGAAACCAACACATGACAAAATATAGTTTCATAATTGAAACTAAATCTACAAATTAAGGCTAAAGTTTATTTATTTATTTATTTATTTATTTTACATGGGAATCAAAAGTTATCAAGGCACGGATGCCATTCGAGGATAAGGGTTAATGAATGCACAGTAGTCAATGGGATAATATCGTAGTAATCGTTAGTAGTGGAAATTTTGTAAATTGAATTACTTAAGGGGACAGGTAAACAAGAATTTGTTTACATTGTACTTGAAGACTACTAAATTGTAGTAAGCTGGAGATATATTTATGTATATTTGTACTTAGTATGATTGGACTCTGGAAGGGAGGGCGAATTTTATTAAATACTACTCGGTTTTAAATGGCAACGATTTTTTTTTTTTACATTTTCACCCCAAACAAGACACATTGCCACTTTGATGTAGGGGACTACTATCAGGGGCATAAGTAACGGGGATACTAAGTAGGGAGTTAGGCAGCCAGATGTCGGTTCACGTTACACTTGAACTTCTACATGTCAGTACAGTTGGGGAAGCAGGGACCCAGAAGGGAATTCCAATGTCTAGCGGTTCTGGGTATGAAACTACTGGAGTAGAAGGCTCTCTTACATCTAGGGATACTGGAAAGAGGTGGAATTTAGCTTCTTATCGGGTTTGTCGGAGGTATTTACGTCGAGGGGGCACAAGTGCTTGCAGTTCGTCGGAGTATTCATCGTTAAAGTAGTTGTAGAACAGGCAGAGATGATTTTTTATTTAAAAAATGCAAGCAAGGGCGGTCAGACACTCCACATTTTTATAATTATCTAGATAACGAAAGAGGTTAATAGCCTAGTATCCGGGAAACAAGGAAAATCTTCATATGAATGAAAGGCCTGGAGGAATGTGAGGAAGAAGTAGGAGAGAGTGAGAATTATAGAATCTTTATCTTTTCAATTTTTCAAATGATCTAGGAGAATTAATAACGAATGAAGATATTCCTTCAGACAGCAGGACTTGTCTGACTTGCTATTTGCTTTGTCGTCTTCTCTTACTACTTAAAATTGTTTCATAAAATGAGTTTCATCGTGGCCTTCGTTATAAAGATGGCCGGCCAGCTGAAAAAATGACGTCATCGCCGAGGTCCCAATAAGCAAGATATGTGGAACTCTTAGACTGTCAATAATGAACAGTAATTTTTACAGACAGCGTTACAAAGCTTCAAAATTGGATTAAAATAAAGAAATAAAGAAAGAACACGATTTATACTGAAACTCATCTAATATTAATAATAAAAAAATAATAAAAAAAACACAAGTTATTTGTTTAAGTATATTATAAGCAATTGAATATTTCGTTGTATTATAGATTTTAAAGATTAGAATGCGTTCTTTAATTACTTATAAATTACATTTTAAAAAAGTGAAGGAACACGATTTGATTTGTAGTAAACTTGAAGTTTATTTAATATAATTAAATGAAAATTATGCATGTAAGATTATGAATATTTGAAGCAGAACACAAGCAAAACATTTGATATGAGTTAAGACAATAAACAAATATTAAAATTAAACTTTTTTTAAAGCAAAATGATAATTTTTTAAATCAAAATGAATATTTTTTAATCAAAATGAATATTTTTAAATCAAAATGAACCACAATATTTTTTCAAAATCAAAAACAATATTTTTAATAAATTCATGAAATATTGCACAGTAAAAAAATTAACCTAAAGAAAAAATCATGTTTCTTATTTAAGATTATTTCACCACATAACAAAAATAACATGCAAAATCATTTTTTTTATATCCATATTTTCAGTTTGTTAAAATACGTGGGTTTGTATTACTGCACACATGGACTATCCGTGATGACGTCAGCAGATTAAATTATTTTTGCTCACCGGCCATCTTGTCTTTTAAGACGGTCTTGGTTTAATTCACTTTTAAGGCTCGATATGCAAATAAAAACTGAGAAACTTATTTGATATTCCTTCAACTTAGCACAAGTTGATCCAATTCAATCAGATAATAGACCTGTTTTACTTGTTGACATTCCCGTGACATAATGGTTCTACTGCAGATAGTTGAATTCTAGTCCATGAACGCATATACCATGAAATGGATAAAACAGGCAGGGAAGGGGCAGTAGCCCTAAATATATGTAAGGCTTTTCGCATGGTATGACATGATGATCTTCCCAGGAATATCATATACTATGTAATTACTGGATGAATTCTTAACTTAAGCCTTCTTTAATTGGAGAAGAATCCAGATTGTCCTCGATGGCTGTACGTCCAAATAATATCATATATGCAGGTGTACCACAGGAGTCGACCCTTGGACTTTTATTTTTCCTGATATTAAAAAGTAACCCTTCGAAATATGTCTTTGTGATGAGTATATGTTCTAACGACACCACGTTCTATAACAGACACGATGGAAAAACGAACGAACACATATCTAAGGCAATAACAGTCTGTAGTGGAATGCAGAGAAAAATGTGTGGTAACATTCAATGCTCCCGTGACTAAGTTAAGTACCTTTATAAATTACTAGAAACCTTCGTTCAAACTCCTCGACTCAAAATTCACGAGGAACGTGAGCTGGTACTGTTTCATTGAGAGCATTTCCATTGCTGTTCTGACGACGGTAAACTCTCTCTACTATTTTTGAAAGTTAATTACGCCTGAAAGTATCCTGTATGTCTACAAAGTCGCCATTCGTCCATGTATGGAGCATTGTTGTCAAATTTTTGTCCCTCAATCTTGGGCAGAGTTCAAAAGAGAGTCGACAACTTAATATGTCCCGAACTATCAATAGGCTTCAGCACTTGTTCTGTCGACGAAATGTTGCTTCCCTCTGCCTGTTTTACAGGTATTTTAATGGTAGATGCTTTGACGAATAATAGGGTCATGTACCCCATCGACGTAAATACCCCGACAAACAGCAAAATCCCACCCCTTACACAGCAGAGATCCCCCAATTGCAGTAAAGTCTTCTACACTAAAAGTTTCTTCCCTAGAACTGCTAGATTTTTTTCCGGGTTCCTGCTTCCCCAACTGTACTGATATGCAGAAGTTCAAATGCAATATAAACATATTTTTCTGCTCAACTCCCTAAATAGTATCCCTGAAGTTTTGTCCGAGATAGAACGCCCTTTTATCGAAGTTGCACTGTGCCTTGTTTTGGGTGAAAATGCAATAATAAAAAGTAAACTTACATGTACAATTATATATATATATATATATATATATATATATATATATATATATATATATATATATATATATATATATGTATGTATATATAATATAACCCTGATATAAAGGACCTAAGGACAGGAAAACTGGATATAAAATCGATCTGCTGTTGTTCCAAATTAGAGCTAGTTGTTATGTACAGTATAACCCTAGCATAAGCCCCCCAGATATAAGTGCAACTCGGATATAAGAGAGCTGTAGTGACCAATGAAGAATATCTTATATCCGGGTTAAGCTAATATATATATATACATATATGTACATATATATACATGTATTCATATATATAAACATATATATATACATTTATATACATATGTATACATATGATGATATATGATGACTGCAACGTCTTGTCGGACGAGTGCCACTCCCTCAGACACTTAAAGTCCATGAGCCCAAAAATGTCTTCAATCGATACAGGACCATTTTAATAGACAAATGCGTGAGGGAGTATCTATAAAAAGATGATGTTACAGAGTTTTGGCTTTGTACAACAGCTAAGTCTCTCTCTCTGTTACAAAATGTTGAGATCCAACAACAAGCAAGAGCAAGATAGCCAGAAACAAGTTAAACTGCAGACCAGTTTAATGCGGGTACTGGTCTCTGGCTTTCTGTTTTTTTAATCAGAGATTTGCTTCTCCTAGAAAAGTATCCTTCACCAGGGCTTATGGGAGCCCTCTCCAACCCATCACACACATACATGCACAGAAGCACACACGGATCTAGTTGGCGGTTGACTCCCAAAAAGGGTTCAATCGCCTTTTATAAGGTCTTGTTTTTTATCTTTCAGGGAAAATAGCCACCATCCTAACTCAACAAGTCTGGTGGGTGAACCAGTTTAGTCACCGGTGACCCGACCATGAGGTAGGTAGTACTGTGTTACATGGTACCAATAACATATGCTTTGACCTGACCATATACATATATATGCATATATCCATATATATACATATATATGCATATATACATATAACATATATATATACATATATATGCATATATATAACATACATATACATATACATGCATATATCCATATATATACATATACATGCATATATCCATATATATACATATATATACATATACATATACACATATCTACATATACATATACACACATATCTACATATACACATATATATATATATACATATAGATACCTATATGCATATATATACATATATACACACATATATACATATATGTACATATATATGAATATATACATATATATATACATATATATATACATATACTATACATATACATGTATACTATACATACATATACATACATATGTATATACATATACATATATATATACATATACATATATATATACATATGCATACATACACATACATATATGTACATATACATACACATACATATATATACATACACATACATATACATACACATACATATATGTACATATACATACACATAGATATATGTACATATACATACACATACATGTGCATATACATACATATATGTACATGTACATACACATGCATATACATATACATACACATACATATATATATATACATATACATACACATATATGCATATGCATATATATATACATGGATAATGGCCGAGAAGAATATATTTTAAAAAGAGTTAAAACTATATGTGCAGACGGATTGAAATGATGATGAAATGAATATGTAGTGCGAATGTTTGGTAGTCATTGTTATATTTATTCGATTTAACAAAGGGTATTGTAAAAAAGGTAATATTAACGGAATTCAGACATAAGACGTCTTTACAACATTGTTCACGATGTAATTTATCTCCGACAGAAAGACGACATTGGTAATAACTCGGTGAAATTAAATTAACCGCCGGCGATGGAATCGTGTCTCACGTTGTGTTCTTTTTTAAAAGCGAAAATAAAGGCCGGGTTTTCTTTATTATCATTAGATATACGCGACTCTTTCTTTTCAGTATTCACAAACGAACAAATTAGACAACATCATTAAAAACCATGTACGCCCACAGAGCGTGTTTCTCCGTTAAAGATGTCCGTTTACTTTCTCCCTTATTTATAGTTAAAAACATTTTCGCGGGATGGAAAATATGTTGATGGATATGAAACTCATTTGCATCGTTTGTGTTACAAAGAAGCAAATTATTTTAGCGACAAATAAAGAAGATTTATACAAATAAGACATTTTTATTAATTCGGAAGATTATCTAATGTCTATTTACACTAGCAGGAATGTCGGCGATGTTTGTAATTGGATGAAAAACCTTGCGTACTATTGTGCTAAGCCAGTAGTACGACATTAAGTTATTTCTTTGGAAGCTCATTTGTTCCATATTTAGAATTATATTTATTTTGAAAAATATATACAGAAAATTCAGAAAATATTTTACGACGTACGTATACTTTTGAGAAAGACAAGATCATGTCCTGATATATACACACACAGACACACACACACACACACACACACACACACACACACACACACACAGACACAAATATCAGTGGAAGACAAAGCTTATTTAGTCGTCTGACGGGGACGGGGTCTTGACCGATAATCCATCCGAAACATTAACGTGCCCATCAAGATATTTTACAATGCTTAAGTTCGTAAATTCTAAGGAACAAGTGTATAAACATAAATATATGTATGTATATATATATATATATATATATATATATATATATATGTATATATTAATATATGTATATATATAATATATATAGAAATATATATATATATTTACATATACATATATATATTTAAATAAAGGTGTATATATATATATATAGAGAGAGAGAGAGATAGATAGATATCAAATTGTAAATATAATTTAACACCATTTAAATATTAATAGTAACATTGATCTAATAGACATTTGATAAATTATTTACGGGTAGCGATTCTTAGTCCAGTAGGTAGAGATGTCGACTGTCAATGCGATGATTGTTGGTTCATTCCTCCGCTAGGGAAAGGTGCTAGTCTATAGTATAGCCGCAGTGACGAGTTGTGATACAGCGAAGCAGTACTATATGCGAATGACATATATATATATATATATATATATATATATATATATATATATATATATATATATATTAGAAGCTCCGACTGTAATTTGGGCGGTTGGGTTTCGATCCTGGCTTGAGATAGTTGCTTGTCTAGCTGCACTGATGAGCTGTTAATCAGCGAAACAGTACTGTATGGGGATGACTATACTTATTACCTAGGATTTACGAAACTAAGCACTGTAAAATGTTCGGACTGCATTTATATATATATATATATATATATATATATATATATATATAGAGAGAGAGAGAGAGAGAGAGAGAGAGAGAGAGAGGGGGGGACATACAGACAAACAGAGATTCCATGATTCTCCTGATTGGCGATAAATGTTACTCCCGGCACTGATGATTCTCGAAAAGATGGAACACTAATGTCTGTAGGTATAAAAATTTATTATAGTTGTAATTATTTATATATATATATATATATATATATATATATATATATATAAATATATATATATATATAGATAGATAGATAGATATATAATTATAATTATGATTTTATATATATATATATATATATATATATATATATATATATATATATATATATATATATATTTGTCCATTGTATATTATTTAGTCAGAATTTAGTATAATTTTTTCGGCGTGTTTTTAACTATTCCATACATAATTCATCGCTTTTACTGACGTCTTGTAAAGTAGGAAGAAATGACATCATGTTAAGAAGCACATACAATAAAAACAGCTCACTACACCATTATGAAACCTAACCATTAGCCTAACCTTTGTTCTCTGTATTTGGGAACACGTGTCTTTAAATCACGCAAAAATACCGCTCACACTTGCAACGTTAAAATAACGCGAAGGAAAAAAATGTTTAAAATGAATGAACAAATGGAAAAAAAAATGAGTTGTAATTTTTCTTTGTCGATTATTATTTCGTTGTTTTTAATCAATCAAAATTCTTTTCAACGCATGATGACGTCACACATCTGTTAATCATGGAAGAAAGTTTTATTGATTTTTTTTTTTGTCGATGAAGTCCATGCAATGTGATTAATCCGCTTGAATAAAAATGTTTTTGGTTGTTTTTTTACATAAGAAAAAGTATAAATTAACAGAATTAGTTATATTTCAGCCAGAAAGAATGCATAAATACAAATTTGTGTCAAACGTATGTTCTGATAGAATGTTTACTTCGACCCGCGAGATACTTTTAATCATAATCATAATTTGCGGGTTATGTAGAAATTCCACATGGGACTCATTCATATGTAATATATTGATGTTGGCATTCTGTAGATATTCAGTGTAAATGGAGACACTCTGATATTATTGTAGCTGGGTTTTTTTAACTGCAAATGTATATATCTGAGCTAGCAGGCACGCATGGCGTAGCCCGGTCTTAAAGTACGCTTAAATATGATATTTTAATACTTTAGATTTCGTATGCATTATTATAGAGTTAATGTTCCATCGATTTTCATATATTATAAAGTTGTTATTTCAAAAACATAAAAAATATTTTCATATGATTTGGATGCATTAGCTTCAATCAAAACCGAAACTATAATCGAAACCGAAACCAAAATTCATGAACAATTCTTAGTAAAAAGAAATATTAAAAGAAATAGAAGTCAATAAAAATTAAATGACTCGGATGTAAGAATGATACATAAATAATACACACTCTATGGTATTAATATATATATATATATATGTATATATATATATATATATATGTATATATATATGTATATATATATATGTATATGTATGTATATATATGTATATCTATAATATAAAGCTGAATGTTCTGTGTGTCTGGTCACGAATAGGCTTCTATATGGTTGACTATTTAAAAAAACTGATTTCATATAATGATAGAATATGTATCGAGGCACAGGAATGGGTATGTTTGATCTGGCAGTACGGTGGTTCATTAAAATTGTGGGGTCTGCGTTCGCGCCTGGTCCACAAAGTATGGAATAACAAAAAATTACAAAAAAACGTTTACAAGTTTTTTTGGTATAGATGTACATAATAATACTTTGATAAGTATGATTCAACTTAAATAGGGATGGTATAATAAAATTGTGGGGTCTGCGTTCGCGCCTGGTCTCCAGAGAATGGAAGTAGGCACAAACTTTAATAAAGACTTTTCATATCTATCTGCATAAGTATATTTTGATAATTAGTTTGAAGAAAGATGGTGTAATACAATTATGAGGTGTTCGTTCGCACCTGACCTCCATAGAATGGAAATATGTCACAAAGTTTAACAAGTTTTTTTTTTTTTAATATAGATCCACAGAATATTGTGATAAGTGTTTCCGTGGGAACAGGTATGGTATAATGAATTATGGGGTGTATCTATTTTATTTTTACTTTCATCATATTTTTCTTTGGTTTTGATACCACCCCAAATTCAACCCAAATTTACAACCCTTCATTTTCATAACCTATCATACTTTCATAAATCAGAGTCCATTTTCTGTAGGCTGTTTTTGAACCCAGTAAACGACGGATACATTTGCTAGTATATATATATATATATATATATATATATATATATATATATATATATATATATATATATATATATATATATATATATTGTTCCCCCACCGAACCTCTTTGGTGAGGAGGGTGGCTAGTCTCCCTGAAGGATAAAAACAAGAACTTCCAAAAGGTGACTGAACCCTTTTTCGGGGTCAACAGCCAACTCGCACCGTGTGTGTTTGTGTGTATGTATGTGTGTGTTTGGGGTGGAGAGGGCTCCCGTAAGCCGTGGTGAAGGAAACCTTTCTAGGAGGAGCAAATCTCTGATTTAAAAAAACCATAAAGCAGGAGACCAGTAGTCGCATTAAGCTGGTCTGCAGCTTAACTTGTTGCTGGATCTCAACATTTTGAACAGAAAGAGAGACTTAGCTGTCGTACAAAGCTAAAACTCTGTAACATCATCTGTATATAGATACTCCTTAAGTGATTTATGTATAAAAACGGTCCTGTGCCGATGGAAGTTATTTTTGGGCTCATGAACTTAAAGTGTCTGAGGGAGTGGCGCTCGTCTGACAAGACGTTGCAATCATACATATATATATATATACATACATATATATATGTATATATATATATGTGTATATACTTCTGTATCTATATATATGTATGTATATATACATATATATGTATAGTTATATGTATATATATACATTATATATATATATATGTATATGTATATATATATATGTATATGTATATATACATTATATATGTATATATGTGTATATATATGACTTATATATATATGTATATATGTATATATATGCATTATATATATGTATATATGTATATATATGAATTATATATATGTATATATATGAATTATATGTATATATATGCATTATATATATGTATATATATGCAGTATATATATATGTATATATATGCATTATATATATGTATATATGTATATATATGAATTATATATATGTATATATATGAATTATATATATGTATATATATGCATTATATATATGTATATATATGCAGTATATATATATGTATATATATTATATATATATATATTTATATATATGCATTATATATATGTATATATATGCATTATATATATGCATATATATGCATTATATATATGCATATATATGCATTATATATATATGTATATATATGCATTATATATATATATGTATATATATGCATTATATATATATATGTATATATATGCATTATATATATATGTATATATATGCATTATATATATATGTATATATATGCATTATATATATATATGTATATATATGCATTATATATATATATGTATATATATGCATTATATATATATGTATATATATGCATTATATATATGCATTATATATATGTATATATATATGCAGTATATATATGCATTATATATATGTATATATATGCATTATATATATATGCATTATATATATGTATATATATATATGCATTATATATATAAGCATTATATATATATGTATATATATGCATTATATATATATGTATATATATGCATTATATATATATACATATATATATATGTATATATATGTATTATATATATACATACATATATATATACATATATATATGTGTGTATATATATGCATTATATATATATGTGTGTGTATATATATATGCATTATATATATATATGTGTGTGTATATATATGCATTATATATATATGTGTGTGTGTATATATATGCATTATATATATATGTGTGTATATATATATGCATTATATATATATGCATTATATATATATATATATATATATATATATATATATATATATATATATATATATATATATATATATATATATATAATTTACGGGACCTCAGGCAATTCCAAAGAGGCATCTTTCTCATGTTATCAGTTTTTGTTAGGAATTCTGTTGACGTTTAGTATGAATATTTATTATATTATTGTAGCCATTTTGTTAAATGTCTAAAAATATACGTGTACATAATCTGCTTTATGTAATGTCAGAATATGTCTGATTATTACGGTTTATCTGTAATATACTTATAGAAATTGTGAAATTTTCATTGTATGGACACTCGGCTCGATCGGAAAGCACGTGATATCATTATGCCATCTTTAGATAGAGCTGATACTTTCCTAGCCAGCAGACCAACAAGGTATATTTTAGTTTCAAGTCCGGCCCCAGCCGACATCATTTTTTATATATATTTTTTTTTATAGCGCATCTTCTGTGATCGGGAGATCCTATTTATAAAAAGGAGGATAAAATGAGATAACATACTACGAATATTAAATTAGCATATCCATATATTAATGTAATGGTCGTAGTATGTTACGACGTTTTACCTCCGATTTTTATAAATAAGTTATCCCGATCGAATTATTTATAATCTAGATACCTTGACATACGTACATACGTTAAAAGTACTACGAGATTAATATATACGTAGATATTTATTCACCATAAACAGGCGCCACACCAAATAAGCGGGAATGGTCAAGGAAGATGGAAAGATAAAGAAGTGAAAGCCTTAGCCAGATCTCCTCTGAATGAGTGCAAAGGGGGCTGGAACTATGGGAAGGCTTATTGCCGTCCAAATTCAAGTAAAGGCCAATGGTCACTGCTAAAGAGAAATCAATGTTAACGGCTGTTTCGATAACCCAAATTTATCAGTTAATGTGTTCGAAAAAGGTAAGAGGTACTGGATCTCACACTCAAGAGAACACCATAAATTCTTCTCCAAGAGAAATGTTTGATCACGTGGGTGACTACTCTTAATGAGTCAATAATAATCTGCACTTTCATGGTTGGTTGGTTTGTTGATTGGTTTGTTGGTTCATCATCAGAGAATTCTCATTGAAACATCATTTCAAGGTTTCTAGTACTCACTAACTCTTTTCGTAACCTTTGAAAATAATTTTGAATTATTGCAATATATGTTTACATTTGATGTCTCCTGGGTGGCAACTATTTGTTTTCACTGGGATTTGCGTTTCAATAAGCTTTTTGAAGGTCCGAGTATCAAGTGGGGGTCTGATTAATGCTTTCTCTGTTCGGTCTTTCTATCTTCCTTGACTCACTTATTTAAATGTCTCCAGTTTATGGTAAAAAAAAATACGCAACAAATGGGGGAGAGTACGGAAGTCGGGAACGAAAACAACGTAAATTACGATTTTTCGTTTCAGTTTTCTATTTTACATGTGTGGTAGTTTCTACATGTTCGGCTTACGCTTGTAGCTTAGATTTTTTTCTTTTTTACATAGGCATAACCACATATCAAGGTCAGAGATCACTCGAGGATAAGGTTAAGAGTGTACAGTAGTCAATCGGACAATATAATAATCGTTAGTAATGGAAATCCTCTAAATCTGTTAGTTTAAGTAGAACGGCTCATCAAGAACTTGTTTACGTTGGACTTGAAGACAACCATATTGTAGTCAGTTTGAAAGCAGGAAAACAGAAGGCAATTCCACAGGCGTGAAGTTCTAAGAAAGAAGCTTTGTCCATGGAATTTACGTTTAGGTTTAGGCACAGATAAAGAGTGGGGGAATTATTGATAATGTTTTCAGCTAGTCTAGTGTTTCTTGCGAAAGTTTGGCGAGGGGGACCATAAACTGAATCTCAATCGAGCACTTGCCGTGAAAATAGATGTCTTCGTATCCTCATCCACGTTTTTCCGTAATATTTCACCCGTTTTCATTATTGTTATCTGTTGTATCTTCTCAGCCATCTTTCAAATTCCAATCTCTTCTATTCTTTTTTCAAAGTTTTTCGTTATTATTCTTAATGATCCTACTATTATTGGTGTTATCTTTACTTTCTCCATCTTCCATATAACTTTCACCTCTGGCCAGTTCAGTGTATTTGTCCCGCCTCTCTGTCTCCGTTGCTCTTCACACTGTAGTCTGCTAGAACGGCAATATTTACAACCTGGCAGGGATTTGTATGCTTGTCCTTCGGTCTTCTTGCTTGGATGGGATTATCTGTTTGTAAGTCTATCTCCCATAGGGTTTTGTGACTTTCATTTTCAAGTATTCTTGCTAGTTTATTCTTGTACTATTTGTCTGGGTGTTCAAAGTGTAGTTATCGGTATAATTCCTATAGACATTATTGTGTTTATGTTTATATCCTTTTGGGGCTAGTTTGTTGCATTCGCTTATCACGTGGTTTATTGTTTCGTGTCTCTATCCAAAGAGTCTGCATTTGTTATTTTCTTTTGTCTTGTCGATCCTCGCTTTGATGTGGGTGATTCTGATAGCGTTATCTTACGCGACTGTTATTATGGATTCTGTTACTTAGTTTAGGTGTTCTTTTTGTGACAATGTCAAAGTGTTTTCGTTAGTTTTATATTTTGTCACCCTTCTGAATGTTTCGTGTAGTTGTTTCTTTTCCCATGTGTCTTTTTGTGTTTTATCCATTGCTTATTTATTCTACCTTGATCCTTTGTCTTTTGCTGAAATAATTATTTTTGGTGTTTTGCAATATGTAATTTTTAGTTCTTTTATGCCATTTCAAAAGTATTTTATTCAAAGCTATCATCTTCCTCCGTCTTTCCATTTTACATAGAGTTGGTCAGCACAAAGTTTAGCGTGTAGTGCATTGTTCATAATTATAAGTTTCCTGGTATTAAGTATAAACGGGCCAGATTACCTTACTAGTGACACTGGCCATGTGTTTATAGCTTTTATAAACTTTCTAATATATAGTGTAATTTCGAAGAGGTTTTGTTCTTATGAGGTAATCCTTCTGAAATTTCTTTTTCATTTCTATTGCGTCGATGGTGTCTGCTTCCAAAATTCCCAAATGTTTTTATATATGTTCCCCCAGTATCTTCATCTCCCGTTGTCTCCAGTGTTCCCTTCTAATCATCAGCAGTGCGCAATTTTTCTATACTTAATTTCATTCATATAATCTAGTTTAAGATTCTAGTTGTTATTTTTTGACGTCCCTTTTTGCAAAGCCTCCAGCACACTACTATTCCCGGCACTTGTGCTTGTCATTACATTCTCTTTGGACTAGTTTATTGCGTTAACTAATGATGTGGTTTATAGTTTCGTATCTTCGTTCACAGAGTTTGCATTTACGGATATCTTGTGTTTTATCTTTTTCAGCTTTAATTTTCTTAGTTCTAATCGTGTTATTTTATGCAGTTGTCAGTGACTCAGCGATTGCTCAAATCTGTTGATGCCCAATAGAATCAGAATGACAATAATTTTCCACAACGCCCAAAAGTTTTACGACTACATGAAACCAACTGCTTACACTATTTAGAATTTACACGTGACTGGCGTGAGAAAAGATGTAATCAAAATAAATCGGATATATACAATTTTTTAAATGGTATTCTCCCTGTCGAATGCGGCGTGATACTAGTTCCGTGCACTTCAAGGAGGTGCACGCTCTCAGGCGTTAGGTTTTTTCTTGCTTGGAAGTCACCACTGATACAAGCCCGAAGTCCACTCGAGGATAAGAGTTAATGAATGTAAGGCGGTAGTGTAAATTGGGTAGAATTTTATTATTTATGGAGACAGCTCAACAAGAACTTGTTTACATTGGATTTGAAAGCTAACGTGTTGCATTTATCCGAGAAGCAGGACAGCGGAACAGTGGTCCACAGGGTGACAGTTACAGAAAAAAAGCTTTGTCCATGGAATCTGCGTTTAGATTTGGGCAGAGATAGAATTTGCAAAATCGTATATAGTGTTTTTTGCTAGTTTAGTATTTTTTTTTGTGTGTGTGTGTGTGTGAAAGTTTGATAAGGGGGAGCATAGATGGGAGTTCAGTCAAGCACTTGCCATAATAAGGGGTAATTTATTGTTAATTGGTTGAGACGTCTCTCCCTGGAAATGCCGACTGGGCTGACCTGAAATTTTCTGCATAATACGAACGACAAGCACTTGTACCTCCTCGATTTGACTACCCCCGACAAACTCGACAAGCAACTAAGTCCCACCCCTTTACAGTAGAGATCCCTAGGTATAAGAAAGCATTCTACTCCAATAGTTTCTTTCCCAGAACTGCAAGACTTTGGAACTCCCTCCGGGATTCTGCTTTCCCAAGTGTACTGATATTCAGAAGTTCAAGTGTAATGTGAACAAACATCTTGCTAACCATCTCCCTTCATAATACCCCTGCAACTTATGTCTCCGATATTAGCCCCCTACTTCAAAGTGGCACTGTGCCTTGTTTGGTGTAAAAATTGAATTTAAAAAAAAATACCAGAGTTGTAATCTTTTATGACGCTGGCTCTTCAATCTCATTTTCTGATCATAGTCTCAGATATACTAGCCGGAAACGAGAGATAAGTACATATACTAAACAATTACGATTGTATTTTTTAAGTATGACTGTTTTACACGCATCTATATATATTTGCAGACTTTCATCTGACAGAATGAACTACCGATTAACAAGTATAACCTTATTCATGTGTAGTTGTGTAAAACAATGCAGACACTCATATGCAAATGCCAAAAAAAGCCAACTATAAAAGAATCACGTTCAGCACGTCCGAGAAACCGTTCATAAGGAAGGTGCACGTTCACTGTTTATTCGGGAAATTGTCCTGAAATAAATGTCGTTGTTGCACGAAAAAATGAGTTCGAGTTATTCTTTGTCTAGGTCTGTTACTGTTACGTTGTGTGTATATAAATATGTTACGTTGTGTGTGTGTATATATAAATATGTTATGTTGTGTGTGTGTATAAATATGTTATGTTGTGTGTGTATAAATATGTTATGTTGTGTGTATATAAATATGTTATATTGTGTGTATATAAATATGTTATGTTGTGTGTGTATATAAATATGTTACGTTGTGTGTATATATAAATATGTTACATTGTGTTTATATATAAATATGTTACGGTGTGTGTATATATAAATATGTTATGTTGCGTGTGTATATAAATATGTTATGTTGTGTGTATATATAAATATGTTATGTTTTGGGTATATAAATATGTGATGTTGTGTGTGTATAAAAATATATTACGTTGTGTGTATATAAATGTTACGTTGTGTGTGTATATAAATATGTTATGTTGTGTGTGTATATAAATATGTTACGTTGTGTGTCTATGTACATATGTTACGTTGTGTGTGTTTTTACATGGGGGGTCACCACTAATCAAGACCTGAAGGCCACTCAGGGATAAAGGTTATTGCGTTTACAGTAATCAATGAGATAGTAGTGTAGTAATCATTAGTATTGGGGGGTTTGATAGAGTGTCTTACTTAAGGGAACGATTTATCAGGAGTTTGTTTATGTTGGACTTGAAGACGTCCAAGTTGTAGTCAGGTGGAAAACAGGCAAGCGACGGAGAGTTCCACTGGCGTGCAGTTCTAAGAAAGAAGCTTTGCTCGTGGAATCTACGTTGTGATTTAGGCACAGATAAAGAGTGGGGAAAATTATTGACAGTAGTTTCAGCCAGTTTCAGTTAGACGGGTGTTTGGTGAGCGGGGACGAGGGATTGGAGCTCAGACGAGCACTTGCCATAGAAATAACGATAAAACAAAGACAGACTTGCAACATCTCTTCTGTGGGAAAGAGGTTGCAGGGAAGAGAAAAGGGCATCCCCCACGAAAGCACGAAGTCAATTTTGTATTCTGTCAGGGCAGGCTAGGCTGTTTTTAGCAGCTCCTGCCCAGATGTGGCAGCAGTACTTCATCCTTTGACGTACTTGGCTTTTATACCGATAGAGAATTGCATAAGTAGTGAGATATCTTCTGGAGCGGTAGAAGGTTCCCATCATTTTCCCAGCGTCCCTGGCAACAGATTTGATGTACGTGTTCCATTTCAGATCAGGAGTAAAGATCAAACCCAGAAGCTTGTCAAAACATGGAGCCTCTCCAAGACGAGAGCCATCTATTTCAATTGATGCCAGATGGGGGATCAGAGCGTTGATGATGTAAAGATAGAAGCTTGGTTTTGGATGCATTAAAAGTGACCAGCCATCTCTTCCCCCATAGTACCACGTGCTCAAGATCAGAGGAGAGAGAATTAGAGAGATCTTTGTCATTTACGACCTTTGATGTGTTGCCATAGATGGTCGTGTCATCAGCATAGATGTCCACGAATGATGTAAGTATGTGTTTTGGGAGATCATTGATGTAGATCAGGAAGAGAGTTGGACCCAAGATGGACCCTTGAGGGACTCCAGCATTAATACTGTGGGCTTCTGATTTCTGCCCATCAACCACTACTCTTATGAGCCTATCGGAGAGAAATGATTTAATGATTGAGAAAACATTTCCTGTAATACCGTCGCTGGAAATCTTCTGAAGTAGGCCTTTATGCCATACCTTATCGAAGACCTTCGATATGTCAATAGCAATTGACCTAGAAAGGAAACTTTAGTCAAGAGATTTACTAATCCTGTGTGATATAATCGTTAGCACATCTGCTGTAGATCTTGCAGAGCGGAAATGCTATAGCATGTCACTAAGAAGGTTGTTTCTGTTGAGGTGGTTGACTACTTCTTTATTTAATATGGATTCCAACAACTTACTCAGAGGAGACTTATTGGTCTGTACTGAGAGGGAGATTACTTATCACCTGAATTCTTAAATACAGAGCATACTGATGAGGTTTTCCAGGGTGTTGGAACGCACTTCTCATTAAGGCAACACTTAAACAGTTTTGTAAGTATGGGGGCAACTTCTGGTTTGAGCTTTTTCAGCACTATAACTGGAATGCCATCAGGTTCAGTTGCTTTACTGGAATCAAGGTTCTTGATTAGCTTGGCGACCTCACGCACAGATATGTGTATGTTGCATAGCGTGTTGTCTGTTATAGGAGGAATACAGGGAGTTGATGGTCATTGTCGCATAGGGTAGAATTAGCTGCAAAGTTCTTGGCAAATAGTCTGGCCTTGTCTGATGCTGACGAGATGACTTCAGGTTCATTGATGATAGTTGGGATAGAACGCGCACTTCTGTTCAAGATCCTGTTTGTCATTTGCCAGAACTGATGGGAGCCAAGCCGCTGATCAGCTACTTTGGATTTAACAGACTGAGCATATAGCTCTCTTGCATGTTTTATTACTTTTTGCAGTGGTTACTGGCAGTCCTGAAAGCAGCTTTAGTCTCAGTACATCTTGGGGAGTATTAGTGGCACTCAAATCCCAGCAAATACCAAAAGCTGCTGCCAACGAGAAATCAATGACAAGAAGCTGTTCAGGTAATGCAAATTTATTTTGAAATGATATCGAAAGAGGAGGATAGTACTGGAAACTTGGGGAGACTTGTTATCACTCAACTTTCAGTGAACATCGCAGGCTGTTTTCAGGGAAGGATCTCTGAAGACCTGTGCGAAAGCTCCTTGTGAGCCAATAATAATAATAATGTTTTCACTCTTAGCCCTGCCTGCCACATTTATCACAGATACTAGGCTATGATCGAAGCCAAAGCGTAACAACATTACACTACAACGTGTTGGGTTCCATGTGTACACATGTGTACTACAGTACAAAAATAGTATCTAAAGAGATCAAAACATAATGTTTGTAATTTTCTAACACCTGTTTCGCACCTGTCGTCTTCATTTAATTTATTATATGTCCAAGTAGTTCGTAGCATAACACGATATTGAGACAACAGAATATGCCTGCAAGTCGATGTGTATCTGTTTTACGACGTGTTGAGATGGTAATAACTTATATTTACGACTATAAAATATGGACGTTTTAGACAACTAGAAATTGCAAAGTAATATTGATCTCCTGCTATGTTCTTTTCAATGGAAGAAAACAAATAAAAAGAACACCTTAATACCATTACGATGGTTTTCTTACTAGGATGATAGTGTAGTATACGTTGTTTTCCGACCACCATCATCATATCGTATTAATCCGGCGATTCTATTGTTGGTCTTGATTTCCTCTAATATTTTTCTATTAACAATTCTTTCAAGAAAGACATTAAGTACTTAGGAGATGGATCACGTGAAAGTTGCCAACATCATAAGAAAAAGTAATTTTTAGTAAACAAACTGGATTCGAAGTTGAAATACAAGAGTCGTCATTATTAATAGTTAGTAGGAGGGAGAAGAAACACAACCCTTGATTACAAAGCGCATTTTATGCCAGGGCAAGAAAAAAAGATTTTGAGTAGCGTATCCGTATATGTGGCATCAGTATTCTATCTTTGACGTATTAGCTATCGCAAAGGTAGAACGTGAAGTTGAGAATATATCCTTGAGATATTATCCTCCGATGCGCCCTAAACTGGCGTTTATTTCGCATCTGCATACTTAGACTTGTTTCCAAACAATTTTTATAAAAGCCATGCAATGAAACAAGAGTTTTCCAAAACATTGAACGTCACCAGAGCCGAAGTTCAATTGTAGAAAGCAAGATTATGTCTTCAACTAATAATTAACAGATAATCATTGAAACTCTGTCTTATATTTCCGGTAGAAAAATATTTGAAATTGTTTGCATGCCGAAAAAATGTCCAATGTAAAGAACTCTCACGACAGATCTGCAAGGAATTCGATCTTA
Organism: Euprymna scolopes; assembly: GCF_053919585.1. Taxonomy (NCBI): domain Eukaryota; kingdom Metazoa; phylum Mollusca; class Cephalopoda; order Sepiida; family Sepiolidae; genus Euprymna; species Euprymna scolopes. The sequence goes on along the minus strand of NC_136507.1, from coordinate 35,440,966 downwards.
AACAATGTTCGTTGATGAGACACAAATTAAATGAGCATTAATACATATCCAACCTTCAAAACCTAGTAGGTGATGCAGTTTTATCTCTTCTATAACCTATTTTTTTACACAGTGATCACCACTTATCAATGCCCGGAAGCCACTCAAGGATAAGGGTTATTGCAAGTACATTACGTTAGTGTGGAGATTTGATGAAGTGTTTACTTAAGGGGCGGTTCTTTAGGAATTTGTTTGCGTTGGACTTGAACACATCCAAGTTGTAGTCCGGTGGGAAGCAGGCAGACGGAACAGAGTTCCACAGGCGTGCAGAGTGGGGGAAATTTTTCACAGTGGATTCAGCTAGACGGGTGTTTTTCGTGAAAGATTGGCGAGGGGGACCAGAGATTGGAATTCAGACGAACACCTGCCATGGAAATAACGATAAAACAAGGATAGGCTCGCAGCGTCTCTTCTGTGGGAGAGAGGTTGCAGCGTAGAGAAAAGGGCATCCCCCACTAAGCCACGAAGTCTATTTTGTATTCTGTCAGGGCAGGATAGGCTGTTTTTAGCAGCTCCTGCCCAGATATGGCAACAGTATTCCATCCTTGGACGTACTTGGCTTTTATATAGATAGAGAATTGCATCAGTAGGAAGATATCTTCTGGAGCGGTAGAAGGATCCCACCATCTTTCCAGCGACCTTGGCAACAGACTTTATGTACGTGTTCCATTTCAGATCAGGAGTAAAGGTCAAGCGCAGAAGCTTGTCAAAACACAGGGCCTCACCAAGACGAGAGCCATCCATCACAATTGATGCCAGATTGGGATCAGAGCGTTGATGATGTAAGGGTAGAAGTCTGGTTTTGGATGCATTAATGAGAAGAGAGTTTGCGAATCTATGTCTGCTCCATCGTTATTTTCACCCCAATTTATCGTTTTTTACTGGCAAAACATTCATAAGAAACACTCGACTCTCTGCAACAACTATATATGATTTTCTCCCTATCTATCTCTGTCTAAATCTAAATGCAAATTTCATAGTCAAAGGCTCGTTCCACGAACTGCCCGATTGTGAAAGAAGTTGTTGTGCACGAAGGTGATGGGAAAGAAGTTTCCCGGTTGAATGCAAGCTGGGAGCCTTTATATCCAATGTACATTGTTGAATCTTCCCCAGAAATAATTTAATTCTACACAGTTTATACCATTTTTTATTTATCTTTTTTTTTTTACTAATGTTAACCCCCTAACAATACATATTGTTACTTGGACTTAATAGACTATTTGAAACCATGCACAGGAAAGATGAACAAACTGTTGATTTATATTACATTTTAACTCCAGCATATTCAAGAAGCAGGTAACAGGGATGGAATTCAAAATCTTTATCGAAGAAGGAAACTATTTAAATAGAAAGCTTTATGGCATTAAGCGACCCAAACAGTGAAGGTTTGAGGCTTTGTTGCTACGCGGGTTTGTCAGGGATATGTATGTGTAAGGAGGACAAGAGCAACGAGCTCATCAGAGCACATTGTATTAGCACAGGGATGGAACATTGCGGCGATGGTGGGCTTAGTTGACAAAATAGAACCGATTACATTGAAATTGACAATAGACTAGAGCTGAAATGAGCATTTGCCATATAAATAACGATAACGCATTATGGTAATCGCTCGCGGAATGGCATGAAGCCACGAAATAAGGAGCTACCAAAAATGAAAATGCAAAGACAGTCTTGACAATATCATAGGCGTATGTAGAAGGACAACAGTGAGCACTTCTTGGAAAGAGCTACTAGACTAGACAGCTTTGTTATATAACGAAATGAGGTCTCTGTTCTTTATCTACTTATTTGTATGTTCTCTATTTAACTTCTTTATTTAAATCTCTTAACGCACTTATTTATCAAGCCCATGATCGTCTAGTCTATTCACGTTGACACACGGGTTCGCGCTGGATCACCGGTTAAGCAATGTTGAGCCTGGTCAGTACTGAATGGGTGCCCATTTGGGACTTCTAGGTGCTGTATGTGCTTTCCGCTGATCTCGGCATTGTTTCCAGTCGTCCTGGTCTTCTCCTTGCCACTGGACCCAAACAGTGTAGATTCAGGAGAAGTGTGGTTAGGGATTGCGTAACCCGTGCCTCACAATTACACGTGCAACTGCTCCTACAGGGGTATCCTTTGTCTTTCGAGACTGATCACAGGCATTGATCGTCTAGTTGATGTTTATTTTTACGGTGTGTTCATCTAGTCTCTGGATGTGTGCGTGTGCGTCAGAGCATATAATACGAATATACATGACAACATACCTGTTTTCTGGGAGGATTCACAAATGTCTCGATGACGCTGTTTCTGTTATAATAAAGACGAATGCAAGACGAATGGCTAATTTTTTAAATATTTTTATTCACTCCTCAGGAATGTGGTTACATAATACAGATAAGAGTGAATTGGAATTGAAGCTTGTGGTTCCATTTGGAAACCGTCGCCGCGTTATAGGAAAGACTTGTTTTAATACATCTTTTCTTTTCAACGTCCTCAATCCAACTCGATTTAAATTAACTAAGTTTCTCAAAACCGGAACTCTTGACACGTCAGAGCTGGTCCCCATTTTTCATACCTTTCCGGTGCAACTTCATCGATCACAGAGTGTGATTCGTGTCACAGCATTACGCTTTGACTCCCCTCTGCACCTATAATGCTCACTCCACTATCGTTTCCTACAATTTGAACTATTATTTACTTAGCTTACTTACACAAATTAAGTTCTAGATCAGCTGCGTATTTCAACTGATCCGTAGAAGATATACGAGAAGTACCAGAATTATGTCCTCAGCATAAATGTTAATCTTGTTAATAGCATAAATGTTAATCTTGTTAATAGTGCTCCCTTGAAGATAATTTCTATAGAGAGGAAATAATTTTGGACCAGGAATGTAGGCTGGAACGATAAAAATGTCGCCCTATAAATGACGTCCTAATTCCATTTCCCTTTGAGGAAAACCGGTTTTCTTTTCTTGTTGTAGACTATCTACTAAGTGACCAGTTGTGTACAAATCCCAAAAAGAATAGTAACATGTCTTCATCTCTAAAAGTGATACCATTTTCAACGAGCGAAATAAGAGATGTGCCGCTGTACAACTCATGCTTTCTAAGTTATGACGACAGGATCATTGCCAGCACCCTCAAAATGCATCGATCGATTGCCACGAATAACAGGAACGTGCACAGAGTGATGGAAACAAAGTTTCCTGACACGATTTTAGTATTTCGTGTGCCACCACATGGCACTTCATCTCTTGGAAGTCGGCTTGAAAATCAACACCAAATGTGCTTAAGAGCGTGATGATTCTCGAACGCAATCTGGTGGCCGCTTGCAAACCCTGAGTATAGCAGTAAGATGACTCAGCGCCGCCTTACAAGTCCAGAGAGACACACGTTTGGCTTCAGAATATGCTACGACTTTGTAACCTTTCTCTTTCAGTCCCCGTCCTTTGCTCGATCTGAACTCGCTGGATTACTTCGGTTAGTCATGTGTAAATATATCACCAACATTACCTGTCTGCGACACCAAAGCCAGTCTGATCGCTACCATCTGCTGTGTATTCGTCGAGCTCCCGCAAGCGCCTGTGGAAAAGGCATGCTTCAGTTCCAGACCCGTATAGAAGTGGTGATTGAGGTTGAAGGCGGCTACATTTAATAGATGTAAGCTCTACTACAGAATCAAGTTTACTGACTTAATGTTTTTTTTTTTTCAATAAAAGTTTCTAAATAAATATGTAGTGTTGTTTACTTTAGGGTGACAATTTCATCGTTCCGCTCTGTAGACCCTTGAGGAACACTGGCATTGATAGAAAAAGAAAATGAAGATACGCCATCAAGAGTAACTCACAAACTTCGGCTAGAAGAAAAAGACCTTACAAGTTCAGATCTTTACCAAACTTCTGTTATCTAAAAAACAATTATCAATTTTCTCAACTGCGAGCTGTTTCAATAAGCGTCCGCCTCATTTTCCCCGTATCCTTAACAAAATAAGCAACAGGTAAACCTCTATTACCTTTGTGTATACCCCTGCCTTACTCTCTATAATAATACACTATAATAATATACAGCGAGGTTATATCATCTTGGTCTTCTCTCCTTCAAATCGTGCAAAACGTACCACGAACTTAAACATATCTGTAAGCTAAGTAACAGCTCTATAGTGGTCTTTAATACAGAATCCGGAACGTTTAAGGGTTAGTAAGAAACGAAACCGCACGGATAGTGATAAGTTTAACTAGTATAATAATATTAAACTGAAAACACAATTTGCGAATCTCCATTATTTCATCAATCGCCTATGAATTTACAAATCATATTGTCTGCTAACACAAGAATATACTAATAAATATAGTATATGCATACAGATAGATAACTCTATTGACGAGTATGTAAGACTGAGTAATACTAACGTTCATGGAATAAGATTTGATTCGAAACCAAACAAATTTGGTGATAACATTATCGCTAAGTGGTTTTGTCAAATGAATCGCTTTATAACTAAATCTGTGCAGACTTCATGACAAGTGCCAGCTGTAATAAAGCGGCAACGCAGACAACCGTTTAGCTTTTTTTCTACTTACGACAAACGAACAAAAAATAATCGGAAAATTAAGTTACTATACGACTTTAAACAAACACATATCAGTACACACAATAAAAGACAAGGCCATCAAGCCAGATACAGACATAAAAGACAAGGCTATGAAGCCAGATATAGTTATATGGAACAAGCCTGAAAGGACTACATTCATTATCGACGTCACAGTTCCAAACGACCTTGGCCTTAATAGAGCATAACGGGAAAAGATGAGAAAATATCAGGACCTAAAATATGATCTAATGATGGTCTCTGAAAGAAAGAAATATTATACCAGTTTTGGCAGGTGCAACTGGCCTAATAAAAAAAAAGAACCTTAAAAAATACTTAGAAGCAATCCTTGGAAAACCAAGCTGTAAGGAAATACAGATAGCAGCCATAAAGGGAACAGTGTCTATTCTTAAAAGAGCCCTCGGATATAAATTTAAATTATAATAGAATCAAGTGTTAGCCCCAGGAAGAGCCTGTTGATATCTTCAACTACCAAAAGTAAAATAAAATTAAAAAAGCAGATAACTTTAAACATTCAGTATTTTCATACACAGGCAAGTCTGTTTGTTCTTTTCAATGCTTATTAATGTGTCTGTATAGCTGATGCATTACCTGCGTCGGTTGCATGTTGTATCTTGAAGCATTAAGAACTACCGTACATCTGTGCGAATAAGGAATGTAAGTCAGAAAGGGGAATGGGAAGAAGAGCAAAAAGGGGGAAAGGTGCGTTTCTTTTTTTTTTTTTTTTACTTTTGCTTTTGCAGAACATAATATTTGGGATCATGTCTCCAGGGGACTATAGGAAGGTGGGCAGCAAGATGTCTGTTCACATTACATTGAAACTTCTGCAGGTTAGTACAGTTGGGGAGCAGGAAATAGGGAGGGAAGAAAGGCTTTCCTGCATCTAGGGGCATCAACAATGAAGGGGTCGAATTTTGCTGCTAGCTGAGGGTATGTACATAGAAGGGCACAAGTGTTATGAGTTCATCAGAGTACATTCCATTAAAGTATTTCTAAAACAGGGACAGGGATGCATCATTATGGTGATGGGACAGAGGTTGGAGTTTAGTTTACATCTGCTGTGAGGAAGGTGGGCTCTCTCTACCATGCTAGAAAGTTACTTATGCCTGACAGTATCTAGAAGGCCAACATTCGCTCGTGTATGGAGTATTGTTGTCACATTTGAATTGGTGCATCTTCTACTAGTCTCTCATTCCTGGACAGGATTCAAAAAAGAGTCACCAACCTAATAGGTCCTAGGCTTGTCAAAGGGAAGTAGACACACAAATCGCATCGATCGTAGGTGCATTTCGTCCCAGAAAGCAAGTATCTTCAGACAACCTGATCTTGTAGCACTAACTATAACACAAGAAGTGTTAATAAAAACAAAACTTTCATACATTATTCATGACAATATCCTGTCATAAAACTTGTAAAAGACATAAATATATTATTTCAAAAAGATATCATTTATAGAAATGTAAATAATAAAGGTGCTAATTACTATTATTCGTGATTACACAAATGCTAAAAATACTATCAGAAGAAACGTAATAAATGAAAGTTATTATATTTTATTGTTTTATGATACGACAAGAACCGTTTAAAGTAAAATATTTTGTGAAATAAATTATTTCCATATAATTTGCTATTTCTTTTCATGTTTAGTTATTTTCGTTCCGTTCTATATTTAGATAAACCGAGTTCACTTCCGGCGTCTTAACTTGGAGTACTGAATTTTTTACTAAACCGACACTGGTCCTTCATAATTATACAACCATCAATGCAGGGCTTTTCCGTTTGTTTGCTTGTTTGTTTGTTTGCAAATAATCAAGCTGCTCGAGTACTGTAAAAGCGATGGGCGAATGTTTATTTAATGGATATTAGCTGAAAGGTTTATGTGCACCGATGCATACTTAAGTGGTTAGAATTGCCGACTATCAATGCAATAATTTGAGGTTAGATTCGCGGCTAGGGAAAGGTGCTAGTCTAACCGCACTGGTAAGTTGTGATATAACGAAGCATTATTTTATCTGGATGACGAAAAATATATAAATATGTCTGTACTAATCCTTATTTAAGAAGTGCAATGTAATTACAGAGCAATTTAGTGAATACATGACAAAAGACTACATTCCAAAGTTCACAATGTTGACCATCTTATAATTTGTTCCTTTTATTCAGTTGGCATTTACAATTCTTGACATGTAAACACATTTAGTTGGGTTTAGTGACTTTATATCTAAAATTCAAAATGGCGTAATGGAAACATATTATAAGGTATTTACAGCTTTTCTTCCAATTTTCGAATTTTAATCATGTTAACATGTATTTTATTTCTTTTGGCGGATTGAGTGTTGCTATTTCTTCTGATGAGTTAAAGGCAAAATAGATACACTAATTGATAAATAATTATGTGATTGATTTTGTGCTACGAAACAGATACTGTCAAGAATTCTAAATGTCAACTTAATCAAAGGAATAAGTTATAAGATGGACAACATCATAAACTTTAGAATATAGTCTTTTGTAATTTATTCACACACACACACATATATATATAGTAAGTTATAAAATGCATATGGTGATTAAGCTACACTGAATATTCTGCGTTTCATCCACTCTAGGATTCTTCAGACTAATACGCAGCCTAAGCATAAGCCTGAAGAATCCTAGAGTGGATGAAACGCGGAATATTCAGTGTAGCTTAATCACCATATGCATTTTATAACTTACTAACTAGCTCTACCTACGTATTGAGCACTTTTGAAGTAAATACTTAAAGTTTACGCATAAATCTAGACGTTCGTATATTAATTTTATGTGAGTAAATTAAGTAGGCATATGCATATATATATATATATATATATATATATATATATATATATATATACATATATATTATACACTAAAATAAATAGAGAGAGATAGAGAGAGGGAAATCTATGAAGATATAAAGAGAGAGAGAAAGCACGAGAAATGTCCACTAGGATACTAAGAAAATAAAATAAAAAATGTACTCGCATTTTTAAAATGGACTTGGTCCACCCTCTTCCTTCACCCACCGACACATCCTGAATTGCCGTCACTTTCAGATGGAAGACGGACGTTGGGTTATTAGATTATGTCAAATTAGCCAGTCAACAAAGAAACTTCTGCCGACCTTTTCACGACATAGATCGATGGCCTTCCTCCCCCATTCAGTACATGCGCCCGCGCTTGGGTACACACAAGAGAGCAAGTTCATCTGAATATCAAATTAGAGACGGGATATGTCAGCCTATTGTCGGTGTAGTCAACGTCGTTCTCCCGAAAGATTTGGGCGGTCGGGAAAAAAGAAAAAAAATATTAAAAGAAGAAAACGTCAGATTTTCGGATTCTGTGATGGAGTCACTTAAGCAAAGGAAAATATAAGTAAAAATAGTGAAATAACTTTCGACGTGACTTTTCTATTAGATTTTAGTTGAAAAAATGGCGATCGCATATCAAAACCAAAGTTTATTGTGATTTTCCAGAAAAGACCTTTACTGAAGTCGTTGATTTTTTTCTTTCAAATCAGACTCTAAAAACGTATTTCAGTTTTTGTTTCAATTTCCTCATCAGTTTTTAATGCTAGGAATTGGACACCTTCCCAGATGTCGGGCATTCATCTTTGTGTTCATATTCTACCCGTCCATTCAAGTGGAATTGTTTCGAGTGTAACATATAATACGAAGAGAAGAGCCAAATGACGTCACGGTAATGAAAAGAAAAAGACTATCAAAAGAAGACGATTACGTTCTTGAAGACGATTATGTTAGAGAAGACAATCAAGTGAGAGACGTAATATCCGTCACGAGAAGTGACACGTGGCGGGAGAATAAGGAAATAAATGCCGTTGTGAAGAAGCGAGTTAAAGAGTTTTTTGTTTTGTTTTGTTTTTCTAGTATTTGTTTATTTTGCGACGGAGGCTACAACAGCTAGGTTAAGCGTACACAACCTCTCTGGCACTTGATTCATCGGGTATATTTCCCAAGTAGTTTTAGAAATTCTTTTTGATGGGTCTAGTTGCTTGTGTAATTAATTTTTTGATAGAGATCTTCCTAAGATTCCACTTTCTTTACATGTGATGCATAAGACCTTGGTATTCTGTGATGTTTTTCCCTTTCACGTTTCTTTTATCCAATGTCCTTGGGGGCACTATCTTCAACTAGAATTACTACTTTCACCGTCCTGTCGCATATTTCTATGGCAAGTTGAAGAAAGTAACGAAGGAAAATAATGTAGAAACTGTATATTCCGATTGCAAAATCATTTTTTTCCGAAAGAAATTAGATAACTGATTTTAAACTATTATTGTATATACTTCCCGCTCATCAAGGTTCAGAGGCCACACAAGGACAAGGGTTAATGAGTAACGTGTAAGAAATTTGATCATCTATTTGAAGGACGGCTCATCAAGAACTTGTTGGTCTTGCTATTGAAACATACATGTTACAAAAAATTATCTCGTTTTCTTAAGTACGTAATAGTAGAAACTGCCGAGTCAAAGTAGATGGTGTAGGACTTATTTCCAACTGTTTATATTGGTAGATGTTCTAACGGTTTGCTCCTGCAGTCTGTATCCGACATTTTACATGTCACTCCTTAATAGAGATGGGCGGATTTGTTCTAATAAATAAGAGCTGTTTTTCATATTACTTTTATGTATATCACAGCTGAAAATATTCACCAGACGGAGATTTACCCAATTGGAAGCAGTTTTCTCCCATTATCTATGTTCATTGCTATTGAAGGCAGTATTTTCTAATCTAAAATTGAAAATAATATAGAAATTCAACAAATAACACATTTAGGTGAGGGATCAGTAGAAATTTTAATCTTGTGAATTTGAACAGGAGTGATCGTAAAACAATTCTTTTTTTTAAATTTATTTATAAAGGAGTCGCCACTTATCAAGGCCCTTATCAAGGATAAGGGTTAATGAGTCAATGGGAAATATCGAAATAATCGGGTTTGTATTACTGTACATATAGATTCGAAAAAGTTGTCAAAAAAGAAATATATAACAAATAAATGTTATCAAAGGCAAGATAAGTTACTTTTCTACCTAACTGGATATATTTTTCGTGTTTTTATTCAATGTAACATGTTTATTCAGCTCGAAAAGCATACAGTGTTTACCGATGTATTGGAAAATTCAAGATGGCGCCCGACTTTCTCTTTAACACGGTAAGTTCAGGAAAAGATGTTATAAATAATAAACGAGTCAAAATACTGTTAAAAACTCGCTCAATATATGTTACCGTGACATAAGTTGACAAATATTCGGTGTTTTTTTAAAAGTATTTTGTCTAGTTTATTATTTATAACACCTTTTCCCAAACTTACTATGTTAAAGAAAGTGTCGGGCGCCATTTTGAATTTTCAAATACATCGGTAAACACTGCATGTTTTTCGAGCTGAATAAACATGTTACATTGAATAAAAACACAAAAAATGTATCCTGTTTGGTAGAAAAGTAACTTATCTTGCCTTTGATAATATTTATGTGTTATATATGTGTTTCTTGACAACTTTTTCGAATCTATGTGTACAGTAATACAAACCCAAATAATCATTACTAGTGAAAATTTGGTACATTGGATTACTTAAGGCGATGGCTCACCAAGAACTTGTTCCTGTTAGACTTGAAGTTTGCTTGATTAGCTGTAACTCTATTTTGCCATTGTCAATATGTACGGAGGCTTCCCCTGAAAGAAGCGACTAAAACAATATTTAAATAAAAAAAACAAAAAACAAGACGAACGAGAAAGCAATTAGAGAACTAATTTAAAACTATCACATGTATACCCCATGATTATTTTTTTATCATATACTCCCTGCTCGTCAAGGCCTGGAGGTCACTCAAGGGTAAGGATTAATGAGTAACGTGTAGAAAATTTTATAATTTATGTGGAGGACGGCTCATAAAGAACCTGTTGACTTTGGTATTGGAGACGCACATGTTATAGTCAGTTGGGAAGTGACTCCCTTTATTGCATAAACATCACCAATTATCAAGGTCAAGAAGCCACTCGAGGATAAGAGTTAAAGAGTGTACAGTAGAAATTGGACCATATATAGATATCGATAGTAATGGAATGGTAAATTCGTTAACTTATATGGAACAGTTCATCAAAAACTTGTTTACGTTAGACTTGAAGACAACCATATTGTAGTCATCTGGAAAGCAGGAAAATGGAAGATAATTCCACAGGCGTGCAGTTCTAAGAAAGAAGGTTTGTTCATGGAATCTACGTTTAGGTTCAGCACAGTAAAGAGTGGGGGGAAATTAGTGATAGTGTTTTCTGCTAGACGGGTGTTTCTTGTGAAAGTATGGCGAGGGTGACCATAGATTGGAGCTCAGCCGAGCACTTGCCATGAAAATAACGATAAAGCAGAGCAAACTCGAAACATCTCTTCTATGAGAAAGAGATTGCAGGGAAGAGAAAAGGACATCGCCTACGGGGCTACGAAGTCTATTTTGAACTCTATCAAGGCAGGATAAGTCCTTTCTAGCAGCTCCTGCCCAGATGTGGCAACGGTACTCCATTCCTGGGCATACCTGGTTCTTATATAGATTCATGAAAAGTAACAAGCCACATCTTTCCCCATTGTACCACTTGCTCAAGATCATAGGAGAGAGAATCAGAAAGAACTTGGTCGTTTACGTCTTAGATGTGCTACAATAGATAGTAGTGTCATCAGCATAAATGTCTACGAATGGTGTAAGGATGTGATTTGGAAGATCATTAATGTACATCAGGAAGAGAGTTGGGCCCAGGATGAACCCTTGAGGGATTCCAGCATTAATACTAAGAGCTTCTGATTTCTGCCCATCAACTACTACATTTATAACCCTATCAGAGGGAAATGATTTAATAATTGAGAAGACATTTCCAGCTATACCGTAGCTGGAGATCTTGTGAAGTAAACATTTATGCCATACTCTATCAAAGGCCTTTGATATGTCAAGAGCAATTGCCCTAGAAACTTAACCTCCGTCGAGAGATTCACTAATCCTATGAGATATAACAGTAAGCACATCTGCTGTAGATCTAGCAGAACGGAAATCATATTGCGTGTTACACATATGAGCAATTATAGAGAAACAAACTCATGTAATTTTTGCTTAAATTTGAGCACCGATAGAAAGTAAGGAAACTTTCCAGTAGCTGTAGTTATTCGGTTGTTTACCACATATTACATACAGGGAGAAATATAGATTAAAGCTCAGTCGAGGAGCTAGCATGAAAATAATAATGGAGCAGAGAAAGACTAGCAACGCCTTTACTATGATAAAAGGCCAGCATAAAAGAGCTGAGGAGTGGGCCGCATTTTTATATTGTGTATTCGTATATATTTTTGTGTCTGGAGATGTACTTGATATTAGAATATAGTGAAGTGTTATCATATAATGGTTATTCACGGTGGAACAATAAAACTGCATCTCTAGAAAAAACGACATGATTCCATTTCCCTTTAATAAAACCGTTTTTTTTTATTGTTGCAGACCATCTGCTAGTTAGCGAGTTGTGTAGAAATCCCAAAAGCAATAGAGGCGTTCTAGTATTTCTGAAAGTGATACAATTTTCACCGAGCGAGATTGGAGATGCGTCTCTGTACAACTCATGCTCTCTACGGATCCAAGTTATGACAATAAGACACTTTCCAGCACCCTCAAAATGATTGCTACGAATAACAGAGACGAGCCCAGTGCGAATAAAACAAAGTTTCCGACGAGGTTTATCGTCTTTGGTGTGATCTCAAGTGATGGCCATATCTAACCACCTCACATCTTCGAAGTCGACGTGAAAGTCAACACCAAAGTGTGCCTGGATGTGTTGAAGAGTGTGGTGATGTGGTACATAGAGGTAGCCGCTGGCAACTCCTAGGTGTGGCAGCAGGACTCGACGACGGCTCACAAGTTAAAACAGACTTAGTCTTGGCTTAAGAAAGACTTCTATGACTTTGTAACCTTCTCTCACTGGACCCCCTCCTCCCCCGACTTGGACTACTTCTTTTTGTCATGCGTCGAGAGCATCACAAACATGACCTTCCACAAAGACAGCCTAATCGCCAACATCCGCCGAATAGTCGCTGTGCTCCCACCGGCGCTTGTCAAACTAGCATGCTCTCCGTTCCAGACCCGTTTCGAGGCGGTGATTGAGGCCGAAGGCTGCTACATTTAATAGATGTCAGCTTTTCTACATATTCACGTTACGTAGATATATTATTTCGATGGAAGTTTATAAATAAAGGTGTAGTGTTGTTTTTTTTCGAGGCAACAACTTTAACGTTCAACTTTGTAAATTGAAATAACAAAGAGCATATAAGACACAGCAGTTAATGCTATCGTAAATAGTGAACTGTAGATGCAACTTCATGTCTAACTGTTAAGAAGTTTGTAACAATGTGTTGCTGAGAATTTAGCTTTTGGATACAGATTATATATTTCCATTATGTACTTCCGGTTAGAAAAAATAATTAAGCTGATTTCAAGCGCGGCATAAAGTTCTATTTTTACTTTTGTGTCACAGTTTTTTCGTACAAAGAAGCGAGGGGGAGGATGAGAGTTAAAGAGATTATTAGTTAAAAAGTATTAGCCACCATGTGAAACTTGGAAACTATAGATGGAATAAGCAGAATAATACAGGAGGAAACGATAAAATGCATGTATATATAATATTGTATTTTTTTTTTTAGATTAAAAAAGAAATAGTCTTTTATGCTAACACGGATCCACACGTTAGAGACAGTCGTGAAGAAACAAAAAAAAGGAAAGCGATTTGACTCAGGTTTTTCAGTTGGAATAAAGTGCATTCATTCATAGTAATTTCCAAAATCACGCATTGCATTTTGTTTTAAAAGCGTATTAATACATAAACGTCTACCATGTCGAAACGTGCTTAAAAGGCTCTCAGGCAGGAATTGGAAACGTTTCCCTCTATAACATGCACGAGGATAAACGAATGAATACATATTCAAGACGGAAACCCTAGAGAAAGACCTCTAGTCTGTAGTGAAATGGCCTCAAAAATGGGTTGTAATGTTCAATGCTGTCAAAATTAAAATCATTTTAAATTAAAGAAAACCTTCTCAACCACTAATACCTATGGCTAAAGATAGATTACCTGAAATTATTTCGTTGATGTATGGGGTATTGTTGCCAAATTTGGGTTGGTGCATCTTCTACTAGTCTCTCAATCGTGGACAGGGTCCAAAAGAGAATCGCCAACTTGATAGATTCTGAACTCTCATCTAAGCTTAAACCTCTGCCCCATCGACGAAATTTTGCATCCCTCTGCCTATTTTACAAGCATATTAATGGTGGATGCTGCGACGAACTACAAGCCCTTGTACTCACTCGACGCAAATAACCCCGACTAATCCGACAATCAGCAAAATCCCACCCCTACACAGTAGAGATCCTGAGATGTAAGAAATCATTCTACACTAATAGTCGCTTCCCCAGAACTGCTAGACTTTGGAATTCCCTTTCGGGTTCCTGCTTTTTCAACAGTACTGACATGCAGAAGTTCAAGTGTAATGTGAACAGACATTTTGCTGCTCAACTCCCTATATAGTATTCCTGCAACTTATGTCCCTGGTAGGAGCCTAATATATGAAAGTGGCACTGTGCATTGTTTGGGGGTGAAAATATAATTAAACAAATAACAACAAACACAATTAAACAGCAACCATAACAACAAACGTAACAACAAACGTAATAACAAACGTAACAACAAACGTAACAACAAACGTAACAACAAAAACACACTTGACCAACCTCTTGTTACCACGTGGATTAAAATTCTTATTCAGTCCCCATCCATAATTATCTCGGTTTATCTCGTAACATTTAGATTGCGACACCATTTTTTAATGTTCAATTTGATGGAGGATAAAAGAGATACTACACTTTGATCCGATCTCGAGTGCTAGGATCGCCTTAGCTAACGTTTTATTTTAATTTTAAACCTCTTGAAATGTGTAAGGGCAAACGACGTTTATCTTTCTTCCTTGGCTTTTTTCATTACTGATATTAAAAATGCACATGGTTCGCTCTCTAGTCCATTACTCTAACGACTGGGCCGTAAAGCAGGCGGCGTGTGCATCGCGGCTGATGTTAATTCAATATCGTAAATGGAATATGCGTGTCATCATGTGACGATGTTCGGTGTTTTTGGATTGATGAACGGTCTTGACAAGTTAAAGGAAAGTGATAATTGCGGACGGGCTTAAAATGAGTTAGACTTTAATCGACAAAGCCTACATCAGTGACAGTTCTGTTCGGTTATTGGGTTATAGAGCCAAAACCTATAGAAGAAATATGAAGATTAAGAAAAACAAAACTGCTAGTAGTAAGAGTAGAAAGACACAAAATAAGAAAAAAACGGAGGAAAAAGAAGAAGAAGAACAACAACAACACAAACAACCACAAGAAAAAAACAAAAAAATAAAATGAAAACGAAGAAGAAGAAAAACAAGAAGAAGAAGAACAAGAAAAACAAGAAGAAGAAGGAAAAGAACACGAAGAAAAAGAAGAAGGAAAAGAACACGAAGAAAAAGAAGAAAAAGACGAAGAAGAACAAGAAAAAGAAGAAGAAGAAGAAGAAGAAAACGACGAAGAAGAAGAAGAACAACAACAAGAAAAACAACAAGAAAAAGAGGAAAAAGAAGACGAAGAACAAGAAGAATAATGTCAAGAAGAAGAAGAAGAAAAAACGAAGAACAAGAAGAATAAAAAAACGAAAAACAAGAAAAAAGAAAAAGAAGAAGAAAACGAAGAAGAAAACGAAGAAGAAGAAAACGAAGAAGAAGGAGAATGTGAACAAGAAGAAGAAGAAGAAGAAGAAGAAATGTTAGAGAAGCGGGGTAAAATGATGAAAAGGCACAGAAAAACTCAGGAGAGAGAGAAGGGGAAAAAGATGAGAATGGGGATGGAATAATATAGAAGAGGAAGAGGGGGAAAATGTAGAGGAATGAGGTGCGCGTAAGTAAAAAGAAATTAAAAAATAAAAGAATAAGAAGATCGGGATAAGGCGGAGGTAGAAAAAAGTAGAACGAGAGTGTAAGATAATAGACGGATGAAGAGAAAGATGAAGTAGACGAAAACATTACACTGAATGAAATGAAGAAGCAATGGGAAGTAGAAAAATTGAAGAAAAACACATAAAGATATGAAAGGAAGATGGAAGAAATAGCATAAATGTGGGAGTGCATCAGGGATCGATCCTTGCATCACTATTATTTCTGATATACAACGGTCTATAACATGCACAAGATAGATTAATATATATATATATATATATATATATTATAAATATATTATATACATTATATACATTATATATATATATTATATATATATTATATATATATATTATATATATATTATATATATTATATATATATTATATATATATTATATATATTATATATATATTATATATGTTATATATATTATATATATTATATATATATTATATATATTATATATATTATATATATTATATATATATTATATATATATTATATATATTATATATATTATATATATATTATATATATATATATTATATATATTATATATATTATATATATTATATATATATATTATATATATTATATATATATTATATATATTATATATATATATTATATATATTATATATATATTATATATATTATATATATATATATTATATATATTATATATATATGAGAGAGAGAAAGAGAAAGATGGATAGATAGATAGATAGATAGATAGATAGATAAAAGGCTGGAGAGATAGATGGATGGATGGATAGATAGATAGATAGATATATCTATATAAATAGATGGATGGATAGATAGATATAGATAGATAGATTAAGAAACATATTAAGAGGTAGATGGATAGATTAATAGCTGGATTAAGAGATAGATATATAGATAGATAGATTATTAAATGATTATGAAGTTAAAAAGACAAAAGAAGCAAGAAAGCTGAAAGAAGACGGAAATAAAAAAAAAACTGAGCCTAATACATGAAAGTTTTTCTATTTTTTGTTTCAAATCCAGTTAAATAACTTTAGTGATTCACAACATCTGTGTGCAGTCCACCAAAAACGGTTATCATCAACTATGTTGTGCTCATTCAAATAGGATATCTATTGGTATACCACACTCAGTGATGTACCAGAAATCAAAATTAATTATACATTTGATGCAACGTGAAAAACGCAGTATCTGGCTGAACAGCATTAGACGCATCCTTTAACTCACCAATACCCGTTTTATTCTTACTACAAAAATCAACAATATACAATGAGAAGTGTACAGATTCTGAAATTAAAGAAAATCGATAAAAGAACCTAAGAGACGAGAGTCGGTCACAGAAAGAGGGCAAACTGGGATATATCCTTTATCCCTAGCAGCCTCTTCAGGCGCCTTCCCTGATGTCATCACTGTTATAATGAAATCGAAAATGTAGCCATTGCTAATAAACAAAATATTTTATAATCCAGTAATGTGTGTCTTATTTCGCTGCCAAGTATATATCGAGACAAAAGTTGATCTTTAGAAATTATATATACTGGAATGCACATTGGACGACCGACCGTAGCAAATATATAACACTTTGACATGTCGTCTAAGTAGCTGATAATGGTTTCCTCATGAAGTAGGGCGGCAATTACATCTGAGTCTAATCAGTTGTGTGTATGGCCTTAAAAAGATATCCAGTAATTACGCCTCATTCGAGGAGTTGTGGGCAATATAGAGTTGCTCCTTATTTACCAGGTCCACTTTGGTACGGCGGACAACAATGATTATTCCCAAATTGGCAAGAGAGTGAACATTGCAAAAACCAAACTGCTAACAGAAAGATTTCTTTTCACTGATAGGCAGCAAACCATCTTGGATTGAGAAGTTTTCGAAGCTGAATTGCTTTAAGTACGCAGGTTTAATCAGATGGTTTAGTGGTTTTACTTCGAATGCATATATTATCGGTTAGCCATCTTATATAGCACTGCTTGGAGAAATAATTGTGTTTGGATGAATTTAAGAAAACGCACAACGTTGACACTTCGGGACAAGATCAAAGTGTAGTATCTGTTCCGGCAGATACTGCAAGCTTTGACGAGCTATGACTAGCAAAGACCATATGTGGGGGGTAACCCCACATATCTGACCAGTCAAGTCAAGGATTCGTCACTTGACACTCAGCCCAATAGGTGAAGGGCCGGGAATCGGCCCAGCACCTGTTGGACTGAGGTACACCGCCTGGGTAATACCTAGGAGGTCCACCCTCCCAGGCCTTGCCACCGGGCTTTCCGGTGGGGCAAGTTTATTGCTTGCTGCTTGAGGCGCCCCGACCGGGGAATGCCGACGGGGTTACTCAGGCAATTTTTAAAATTGCAGGAGTGCCCCTCCTTTAGGGGAGCCTGCGGGGTTCCCACTTTCCGGCCTTGTGCCACATTTTGCTGATGTGGGCAGCAAATAAATATCAACCCCACATGCCTGACCTTTAACTAGCTCCCATTTCCCACCTCTCGGGAGCTGGTCCCCTTTTTCCCTTCCCCCTCCCTTCACTCCTCACATTAAAAATCGGCCTTGTGCCTAATTTGCTCGGTGGGGGAGCAAATAAATACCATCAAAGTGTAGTATCTGTTCCGGCAGATACTGCAGGCAAAGACCATATGTGGGAGCAATCCCACATATAAGACCTTGGTCAATGTAGGGGCAACCCTTCATACCAATTGTCACTATCCAGCTCCCCTACTCTCCGGGGAGTTGGCCCCATTTCCCCTTCACTCCTCACTTTAAAAATCGGCCTTGTGCCTAATTTGCTCGGTGGGGGAGCAAATAAATACCTCAAAGTGTAGTATCTGTTCTTCAGATGCTGCACGTCACTTTCTTGTTCTCTGTCAGTGGAGGAGAAATCCTTCACGACTGAGACAATTGTTATTTTTGTTTCTTTTCTCCACGTTAAAAAAAACGACCCTGGTGTCTAACTCTGTCCCGTGGGGAGGCATTGTAAATAGGAACTTACCAATTAACTCATTTATTTTTACTGATTGAATGCAGATTTTTAATTGCGTTGCATTTCTTAATAACTAACGACGTATTTCCCGAACTGGTTAGCATATTTTACTTGATGAATACCTTAGACTGCTACGCCAGCCTTGGATGTTTGCCTACATCAATGACATCCATTATTTAACAAGATGAACGCCGGCAAATGTCAGATATTTTGCTTAAGTAATAAATATGGCAAATGTATTAATATATCGTAATAGAAACTAGTTAAACAAAGAATGTCACGTGAATTTCAGGAATATTTCAATTATATAATTCTCGTAGCCGGAAGAATGGTGTACTTCCGTTATTATTTTTAAACAAAAGTACTTGTTCATTACAATTTGTTAATGTTCGTTGTAGGACAACATTAAGAGACACATCAGTAGTGTTTATGATATTGTTTTTTTTTCTTTAGTTCATTATAATTATATTTGTTTTGTTTTATTTTATTTTTTATTGTTCATTGATTTATAATCCATTATTCGATATTACTATTTCTCAAAAATGCGACAGGAAGTGTTGCCAATTTAAGCCATGACTGTACTGAAAAGATGGAGAATGGCTGCGTGGGTTGGATGGATGTTAAATGGGCGTGGTTCGCTTGGTAGCGCAAACTTAATGCTGTTACTGCGGGAAACCAATTGCAAGATATA
Organism: Euprymna scolopes; assembly: GCF_053919585.1. Classification (NCBI taxonomy): domain Eukaryota; kingdom Metazoa; phylum Mollusca; class Cephalopoda; order Sepiida; family Sepiolidae; genus Euprymna; species Euprymna scolopes. Next base: position 35,421,616 of record NC_136507.1, on the reverse strand, counting down.
TTTTTTTTTTTTTTTACATTTTCGAAAATATTTTAAGTACATTTTTAGTAATCTTTGGTTCGATTTTTTTCTGGCTTTAAAGTGCATTTATAGAAAGTATTCCCTCATGATATTTTTTACAATAGGTCTATATCAGTATGTCAGTATGTTTTTTCGATTATCTCTACATAAATTGTTTTACGTTCACTTCTATATTATTGACGATTACTTCCGGGTTTACGAATTTTCCTATGCGATGGTTTTACGATTATTTAATACCATTATTTTTATTATTATTTCTATATCATTTTATTTTGTTGAACGATTTATTCTATACCGCTACAAAATTATATTTTACCGATTATTTCTATATTATTTAGGTTATTTTATATCATTATGTTTATACAGATATTTCTATATCATTATGTTTTTACGATTCTTCCAATATGTGTTTATGATTCTTCTTATATTATTGTATTTATCCGAGTATTTCTACCTCATTAATATTTTATGATCATGTCTATATCATAATGTTTTATGATTATCATTATTTTTTAAGATTGTTGTATATCATTGTTTTACGATCATTTCTTTATATTTATGTTTTTACGATTATTATTATGATTGACGATTGTTAGTATATCATTATGTTTTTATAATTAATTCTATATGATTATTAGGGCTATGATAAGAAAATATGCTTTTCATTCGTTTGACTGCCGAGGATCTATCAGTTGATATCTTATGTTTTTAGATAGTGATGTGGTTCTTAATTCATTTTGTTGGATATATACTCGAGAGTCAAAACAATGAATAGAATATTCTCTTATCACAGCCGTAATGATTATTGTCGTACAATTTGTTCTTTATATTCACTTTTTATTTACTATTAAAACCAATATAATGAAAATCATTTTTTACAGCATGTTTATATTTAAACATTTTTAATTACATTTTTACCCTAACCAAGGCCCATTGCCACTTTGACGTATGTGACTACTATCAGGGACATAAGCTACAGTTGTACTATGTGAGGAATTGGGCAGCAAGATGTCGGTTCACGTTAAACTTGAACTTCTGCATGTCAGTACAGTTGGGGAAGCAGGAACCGGAAGAGAATTCCAAAGTCTAACAGTTCTGGGGAAGAAACTACTTGAGTATAATCTCTACTGTGAAGTGGTGGGATTTAGCTGCTTGTTGGGTTTGTCGGGGGGGTATTTACGTCGAGGGGGTCAAGTGCTTGCGGTTCATACGAGCAATCACCGTTAAAGTATTTCGGAATTTTATATAAAGGATATTAAGTTTGGGGGAAATATTTGTAATCCGTTTTCGGCCAGAAATTTGGCGATTAAGGGGTCAAAGTTCAACGATTTGACCTTTAAGAACTCTACAAAACTACTCTGACAATTTTGGGTCTAAACACTTGAAATTTTAGATATAGGTTCCTTGGCCATGGATCTAACTTAATAACTTGATTTGAGCCCAAAACCATAAATGTCAAGGGGTCATAATAGGGGTCAAAGTTTTAAAAAATTGACCGTTTTCTTTTCTTTTCTTGCTCAGCATACACCTTCAAACACCCGGGCAACGCCGGGCACCATGCTAGTAGATTGAGAGAGAGAGAGAGAGAGAGAGAGAGAGAGAGAGAGAGAGAGATTAGTTGGGAGGATCTGGATGAATAGGCGGTTTGATGCATACACCGTTTTATATTTGCAGTGCTTAAAGAATTGACAGTAAAATCAATGTTGAGTATGAGTTGCTTTTGTAGAACACGTTCGGGCAATTATCGGTTGACATTTTTATTAAATCAGTTGACGTATGTTAGACGAGGTTTTTCTCTCCCTCCCCCTCTCTCATATATATATATATATATATATATATATATATATATATATATATATATCATCTAACCTTTCTTAAAACATAAATACAATGCATATATTTATATATATATGAAATATAAATAATACACTCTCATTTTCGGAACTTTTTCCTTATAATAGAGAACTCTGCTAAATCCTTGTTTTAAAAATTATAACTAAGTACATATATAAATATATACATATAATTATTTATTAAAATAATTAATATATACTTACTGACAGACAGATGATCTGCACATGTATGTACACATATATGTATATACGTGTACATCTGTTTAGTTCTTGTTTATTTTTTTCAGTCGGACATATAAAAAATAAAAGGCCCCTTCATGTCTATAGGAGATTCATAGATATTCGACTATACTAATGAACTATGGTATGGCATGATAGGGTATGGCATAAAGGTTTACTTCACAAGATCTCCAGCTATTGTATAGCTGGAAATGTATTCTCAATTATAAAATCATTTCTCTCTGATAGGTTCATAAGAGTAGTAGTTGATGGGCAAAAATCAAAAGCTCACAGTATAAATGCTAGTGTCCCTCAGGGGTTCATCCTGGGCCAAACTCTTTTCCTGATCTTCCAAATCACATTCTCACATCATTCGTAGACATTTATGCTGACGACACTACAATCTATGGTAGCACCGTAAACGACCAAGTTCTCTCCGATTCTCTCTTCTCTGATCTTGATCACGTTGTACAATAGGGAAAAGAGTGGCTGGTTACTTTTAATGCATCTAAAACCAAGCTTCTATCTTTACATCATCAACGTTCTAATCCCCATCTGGCATCAATTAAAATGAATGGCTCTCGTCCTGAGGAGGCCTCAAGTTTTGACAGGCTTCTGGGCTTGACCTTTACTCCTGATCTTAAATGGAATACGTACACCAAATCTGTTGTCAAGGCCGCTGGAAAAATGGTCGGATCCTTCTATCGATCCAGTTGATATCTCACTGCTGATGCAATTCACAATCTATATAAGAGCCAGATACGTCCAAGGATGGAATACTGTTGTCAGATATGGGCAGGAGCTGCTAGAAAAGACTTATCCTGCCTTGATAGGGTTCAAAAAAGACTTCGTGGCCTGGTAGGAGATGCCCTTTTCTCTTCGCTGCAACCTCTATCTCACAGAAGAGATGTTGTGAGTTTGCTTTATCGTTATTTCCATTGTGATGTTAGGTTGTAGAAAGTGTTAACTTTAGTTAAAATTTTCATGGAAAGTGTTCGATTGAGCTTCAATCTATGGTCCCCCCTCGCTAAACTTTCACAAGAAACACTCGTCTAGCTGAAAACACTATCAATAATTCCCCCACTCTTTATCTGTGCCTAAACCTAAACATTGATTCCATGATCAAAGCTTCTTTCTTAGAACTGCACGCCTGTGGAATTGTCTTCCGTTTTCTTGCTTTCCAGCTGTCTATAATATGGTTGTCTTCAAGTCCTACGTGAACAAGTTTCTGATGAGCCGTTCCACTTAAGTTAACAAATTTACCGAACTTCCATTACTATCGATTACTATATTGTCCTTTTGACTACTGTACACTCTTTAACCTTTATCCTCCAGTGGCCTAACTGCCTTGATAATGTGGTGACGCTCATGTTAAAAAACTACTTCCTTTACGTGACAAACAATAAGCTAGTAAAGATATTGCACACTTTATATTTCTCTCCCTAATTGACTATTTAACTATAGTATTGTAGTGTCCTTTTCTTGTGCTTTCGTCGTCTTGTTGAATACCAGGTAAAAATTTTTTTTTCTGTCTGAGTATCCAGCTTCGTGCTGTTACTTGAGGTAACATTACTTAGAGAATGTGAAACGTTCATCGTAACATCGTAAAAATATTCATAAAAATTCATTATCCTTGGCCTTAGGGTCAAGATCAAAGTGTAGTGTCTGTTCTTCAGATGCTGCACTTCAATTTCTTGTTCTCTGTCAGTGGAGGAGAAATCCTTTACGACTGAGACAATTTTTATTTTTGTTCCTTTTCTCTACATAAAAAACGACCCTGGTGTCTAACTCTGTCCCGTGGAGAGACATTGTAAATAGTAACATCGTAAAATACTGTATGGGTTATTGTTGTATCGTACAATAGAAAACAGAAGAAAATCAAGTCGAGGTTGGTTTAAGTAACACCTGTATTTAACACCACATGTATATCAGATGTATATATATATATATATATATATATATATATATGTATATATATATGTATATATATACATATATATATGTATATATACATATATATATGTATATACATACATATATATATGTATATACATACATATATATATACACATATATATGTATATATATACATATATATATGTATATACATACATATATATACACATATATATACACATATATATACATATATACACATATATACATATACATATATGCATATATATACATATATATACATATCTACATATACATTTCTTGGCCTTCGGGACAAGATCAAAGTGTAGTGTCTGTTCCTCAGATCCTGCACTTCTATTTCTTGTTCTCTTTCGGTGGAGGAGAAATCCTTCACGACTGAAACAATTTTTATTTTTGTACCTTTTCTCCGCGTTAAAAAACGACCCTGGTGTCTAACTCTGTCCCGTGGGGAGGCATAGTAAATAGGTGCATATACATATATACGCATGCACAACATGCGACAAACCATACATAGGCGCCACCAAAAATTTTAGCAATAGAGTGGCCTTACATTAGAGCAATATCAAAATTGCAGATAACACGTGCACACACAGTTGAAATAGCTTCAAAATAATGTTAATCTTCCAAACAGACAATTGTTTTTATTTACTTACACAGGGAAAAAATTTCATAACAAGATTCACTGCCGAACTAAACAGAGCCTAATATCAACACAAAAACATGATTTCATAACAAGATTCACTGCCGAACTAAACAGAGCCTAATATCAACACAAAAACATGAAATGCAAGGCACACTCGCATGCACGTACATATACATATACACACCCACACATAAATCAGA